>NC_142254.1:309625-619250 GCF_052056855.1 Sturnus vulgaris | reverse complement strand
AGGTTTCTGCATGGCAGAGCATTGCAGGTGCTGCTTTCCATGGAAATGAGTTCATCTAGATGCTAAACAGTTTAGTGAGGGCTCCTTGCACATTCCTGCATGGCAGCAGTGGAAAATGGAGAAAGATGAGGCTTTCTCTGAGTAGGTCTTATGGAAATGAAAGCATTTTCCATGGATTAAGGGCTCTGCAGATCCAGAACATATGTAATTTTCTCCAATACTCCTAGGAAAGAGCCATTCAGCTGTGTTAAATTGTATGAAATGCTTCTGTGAAGCATTGCTTTGTGTGGTATAACCTGAACAGAGGCCGAAGAGGCCTAGTCCACATGGAAATTCCCATTTGTTTCTTTTTTAAATAAGTAGTTTTGCTTCCTTTGTTGATTAAATTAGTAGGAAGGGTGCATTGGATTCTCAGATGGAAGGTGTTTGTCTCCTGGTTGCATTTGACAGCATCACAAGCACAGTTTGGGCATGTTTTTCACCATTTCTTAGCACCTGCAATATTTCACTTGGAAAAAACCCTGACATTGTTTGATGAATTAAGTATCTGTGTTAATCTACCTCCTGATTCTGAAAAATGGAAGGCAAACAGTAGCACATATCCTCTGTGGAGTCTACAGAAAATTTTTAGGGTTTTTTATTGTTTTGTTTTGGTTTATTTTTTTCTTAAAATCTAAAAATCACCACATATACAGAACAAATAACCAAAATCAGCAAATGACCAAGCAACAGAAAGGCATTCTCATGATTTCTTATAGATGCCTAAAGGACACCATGTTTTTCCATGGAAGCTTGTTAGATGATCTATCTAGGTGAGAATTAAAGGCAAATAGATGGCTGAGCTCCTGCCTGTCATTTTCAGGCATCCCTTCTATGAGTGGGATTTATGCCCCCTGACTAGCTTGTACATGGAACTAAAAATGCTATTCAATATTTCATTTAAATTATTGGAAAATAGAGGAAAGAAAAATCAGCAGAATCTTCAAATAATTATCTGGGCTCAAGCAAAATGATACCATATTATACACAGGATTTTAAAAAGATTGCACTGTGTGATCAATGAGATTTTAAACCCCATGGCAGATTTATAGTAAATAGGTGCCATTTCATTTTTTTTAAAACAAGTTTAATAACTGAGATTGTTTTCTTGTTTTGTGATTGATTGTTGTATGAATCATCTGATGTTTCAGTTGTGACTCATCTGACAAACTCCAAAGTCTGTCATATTTTTATCTCCCGATAAAGTCAATAATAAAGAATTATAATCTTGTGGACTTTAAATAGCAAAGCGAACATATTTCTTTTATAACTTTTTTACTCCAGTAAAGCCACCGTGTTTTTTCCAGTAGCAGATAGATGTGAAAGCAGTGACAACATGTGATTGATGGAAAAAACTTTATAATTTCGCCATTATGTTGCTAATTCATGCACAATTTATAGCTGTTTACTGAACTCGAGAACTGTTGGTCTCTTGGATCATGGCTATTCATGTACAGACGTGAAAACGCCTTTGATTAGTGGAGAGCTACGTAGCTGCCACCTCCTGGTGCCTGGTGTGGAGGGGACAGGGACAGAAATCACCAGGAACAATCTGAAATACTCCAGGCACAGGCTGGGTGAGATTGCCTATCTCAGGCTGCGAGCATTCAGTGAAGAAAGATCTTTGTGCTAGATAAGCATGACTGCCTGGTGTTCATGAGCACAGGAGGGTGAGCAGGGAGATTACAGGGACAGCACTCTCCTTTAAATCTTCTGCTCACAAACCCCTGGTAGGTGTGCCCAGCACACATGGAAAGAATATGCCCAGCAGAAGTACATGCTAACAAATCAAATGTGATTTCTCCAGTGAAAACAGGAGAATGGACAAAAATGAAACATTGGGAAGATGATATATTTTTTCTTTGATTTTGGAAGATATAGTCAATTGTTAATTGTACAGCACACACTGCACAAAATAAGTGACATTCAGACCTGGAATGAAAAGACACGATTATTAGCAGCTATTTAGCTGTGCTATATCTTACTGTCAGATGATGTGTGTACAAGCTGTGCATGCTCTCTAGGAAGATGCAGTGATTTTTTAAACTTGTTTTCTAACAGGATAAATTAATAAGCTATCAGTTGACTACATTAGAGGACTATATTTGGAGGTGTTATCCTGCTTGGCAGCCTGTGCATACAGTGCCTTACACGTGGTTGGAACCACAGAACCATGGAATTATGGAATATCCTGGGTTGGAAGGGACGCACAAGGATCATTTGTCCCTCCACTGCTGATTCAGATCCACCTGGCCATCCACCAGGACCCCCCATGTCCCTTCGCATGGCTTCTCATTCCCAGCCTGTCCCTTATTGCATGTTCATACACATAAAAAAATGTACTTCTTTCTTTTAATGCACAGCATCAGAAATAAATGAGCCTCAAATTCCTGACTAAATAATACCTTGTCAAAATGAGAAATTTAATTTTAGTATCTGCATTTCTAAAGAACTTATTAGCAGAAGACGTTGATACATTAGAAGGTTTATGAGGTCAGTCTGACTCACCCACATAGGCCTTTTTTCCCCTTGGATTCTTTGGGGTGCAATTTTTGGATACTGGATTGAAGCTATAAATAGTCCATAGCTGTGAATCTACATTGGTCAGCAGACCTTTTCTATAGAGCATTTTTGAATTACTGTCCTTCCAAATAATGTTTTCTGTGATAATCTTCTTCAGTGTGGTGAAAATCACCCAGCTGGGGCTTGATCCCTGCGTGGGCCAATTGTGTAACTCAAGGCAGCCAAAAGTGTCCTGGTCCTTCTGGAGACCTCCCAGGATTGAGAGAGCCCCTCAGGACAGACAAGCTGACCAGCCCAGTCCTGCCTGGCCTTCGCTGCCTCCCAGCAGAGCTGAGGAAAAGAGATGATGGCCAGAAGGCTGCTGCATTCACAACAGTCACTTACCACATCATAAAACGGAATTAAACAAGCTCAAAAGATTCATAGGATTGTATGAGGGTAAGGTGATCTCAAAGCTCAGTGACAGCAATGTTTCAGTGTCCATACATTGCCAAACATCCTCAGATTTTATAAAACATGAGAGGAGCTCTCCCACCAAAGACTTAACGCAAACAGTCCCAGCTTCAAATGTCTCTGGAGGAAAAGAAGCTCTTTTCTACTGCAGCCTAAATGAAACTGGAGTCCATTCTGTTGTCTTTTGTGGGCAGGAAGGTGCTGGTTCTGTGACCTGAGCCTGGATGCCTGGGTTTGGCTGACAAGAGGAATTTTCATCTCCATGGAATAGCTGCTCCACTTGGGATAGGTGTTTCCAGCTGATGGTTTATCAGTGTAGCCTGTGCCCTTGCAAGAAGCTCCATGTCCACATCTGAAATTTAAAACCACTCCCGAATCCTCTGTTCATGATTGTACTATTTCCACAGTTCAGTTTGTTTTTACTGTGATCCTCTTCCCACTTCAAAATTTCCTTTTCCCTCCAGGTTTCAATGCTTCAAGTCCAACCCCCAGAAAATGTTTGCATTGCTAACTTTGTGGAGATTCTGTATCAGTTGTTTTGTGTATATTTGTTTTAACCTCTGTGGTTTTGCCTTTGTTTTAACCTTTTTCAAGTAAACACATGTTGTTGTATTCTTATATTTCTACAAGGAAGACATTTGTTATTGGAAGAAATGGCTTTAGGTAGCAGCTGCTTTGAGCTGTTCATTATTTATGGTGTAAAAGCCTTGTTTCCTCACCACAAGAAAAACACTTCTGTTAGTTATACTCTTTTTACACACTTGTCTTCTCACTGGGCTGCCATTGTGGCTTTAATTAGTTTTCCTTTTTTTGGCATTATTAAGAACAAGGTTTTTTCTCTCATTCAATCCTGGCCACCTTTCATGTTTCCACACAGGATTCAAATTGTGCTTTGATTCATTAGCAAAATGACATTGAAATTGAAGGGCATTTTGAAAAAAAAAAACTTTGTTCTGACTCCGTGGAATATCCTTTCCTATAAACCTCTGCTTCTGCTCCTCCCTGTGCTCCCAACTCCTGCAGATAGCAATGTGCTACTCACGTGCCTCTTAAATCTGTAATATTTTCCAGGTGAGAAGAAAAGTGAAGGAAATTGCAGGTCTGTTAAAGGGAGCTGAGAGAGAAGAGCGTGCATTGGAAAAGCTAAACAGGGCTGGGAGGCTGCAGAGAACAGGGTCAAAAGATAGAAGTTTCTCCTTTCCTACTCCCTCTGTAAATGTACCCAAGCTGGTGAGTAAATGGGGTACTGATAAATTCTGAATTGCTAAAGGCTTTTTGCAATTCCTTTCCTGAAGTTCACAGTTCAAACTTTTTTGTGCACCCCAATGAAAATGTTCAACTTAAACTTGCAACTTAAACTTTCTTACCCTTATTTTATAAACTCACAATTTCCTAGAACAATGAAGTGCATGTATCCCTTCAGATGCTTAGAAAACAAAGCAGCCATCTTCTTTTCAAACAAAAAATGGGTTAACCTATCCAGCCATAGCATAATTTTTAAAAACTTCAGATTCTGTAAACCCACAGTAGAAAAGAAACCTTTTTCTTGCAGTTTCACGGATTTGTTATCACAGATGTTCTTAACCTAAATATATGGATATGCAAAAACAAATACTGTTTAAAATATGTATAAACTTCCTTTATTTATGTCTGACACTGATTTCATTCTGACTCCAGGTTTCAAGCAGCTGGAAATGCTAACTGCAGGGCTCAGTGTGCTCCCCTGCTGCTCCCCATGCCTTCCTTGGCAGCAGGAGAGCACAGCCTGGTTTTTGGAGGCGCATCTAACATTTTGCAAAGAGAGCTGACAATTGTATTTGGAAAGATTTCCCAGTAGCTAATGTGACACTGAGTTTAGCCTGGTTCAACGTGCCATTCACAGAGTGACCACCAGCCCAGGGCTGTGGAGCTGGGGAGTCACCAAAGGCAGAAATGGAGAGAGGCAAATCCTCTTTTCCCGGTCTCTGTGTGTGCTGGAGATACCAAGGTACAGCCTGGGCAGGCTGAGGACTCACAAACCCTGGCAGAAATCCATGGAGCACCTCTTCAGCCACTCCAGGCTGCCCTTCCTCCCTGCCCACCCCTCCTTTGTGTCCCCTGCTGTTATTCCCTATGCAATGCTCTCCTGGAAGGATGGCAGGGCAGTTTGGAGCTGCCAGAATGGGAACTGCAGTGGCTGAAGGGATATTCCAAATGTTGCCATTTATCAACATTATGGGCTGGTTTTGGTTTGAGCACTTCTTCCTTTCTGTGTCCAACAGAAAAAGCAGGTCCTGCCTCTTCTCCTCTGGCTGGCAGATGTCTGTAGTAGTAGGATTTTAGTGAGGAAGTTGTCTGTGGGATACAGAGAGGCATCTCCAGCTGATGGCCTGTCCCAGTTAGACAGACTGTTTATTGACATTGTCTGAACTTTTTCTACAGACAGCCTGTTAGATAGTCAATTTTAAAATGGCTTAAGGAAGGTGAAATTAATTCCACAGTGGTTATTCAGGTAATCAGCCCTGGGACTTAGCCAGAGGTGCAAACACAGAAGCAGGAGTTTTGCTTCAATTTTGTTTGCAGATAAGGACCATCTATCCATAGATCCTATGGGAAGATGAACAAATGAGAAAAATAATAGCGGAATCTGATTAGTTTATGCTGAGATTTCAATGCAGAAGGAAGGGAAGATGCAAGGCTCTCTCCAGATCAGATGTTACTGCACTCATTTGTTAACGTGCGTCCTTGAATGGAATTAATGAAACCTTTCAATATAGATCAATATGCTCTTTGACTGCAGAATATTATGGGTACCTATTGTATATGCTTAATTAGATTGAAATTGCTTTCACATTTCCTTTATATTCAAAAAATCTGGCATCAGCAGTTTAAAAAAGGGAATTACAAAAGTCATCCTCCCACCATGCTGCTAGAGCCAGCAAGAGAAGGGGAAAAGGGAAAAACTCCTCAGCCGGGTCTCAGGTCTCAGCCTGGGGGCAGTTCTGGCAGAGCTCACTAGCACTGCACTGTACCCATGACAAAACTAAATGGTCATTCTTTCACCATCACCAGGACATTGACAGGTCTCCATTGAAGGCAGCAGGTTTGGACAGGGTCTATATAATAAATTTTGAGGCATACTTGACTTTCCTATTTTCTGTCCAAAACCAATTTCTTGACAAAACTGTTCCAAATTAATGTGCACCACCCTCCTTCCTCATCCTTATCTCTCTAAAGACGTTCTCAAGCAATGCTTTCCATGTTTCAGTTCTTGATGGCCTTTATTGCTCCTCGAATTCTCTCTCAAAACCCACTCCTAAAACATGTTGTCTTAGTCCCACAGCCATATTCCTATCGAGATAAAGCCCTTACACCTTCAGTACTAATTAATCTGCTGTGCTGTTACCTCATGCTTTCAGCTCAGTCCCTGGGATGTTTCTAGGTTTGCTCCTGGCTGTCCCAGCCATGGCCACTGCCCTTGTTTCTCACCCTGTTCAGCCACCCGGGGCTGTGTCCATGCTCCAGTCCCATCCTCTCCCCTCATGGCACACCCAGACCCGTCCCTGTGCCTTTCTGAGCTGAAATGGCAGCTCTCTGAAGCCATTTTTGTCCTTAAATCTCCAAGCTCCAGCTCTGCAGCCAGAAGGCTCCTGCTGTTTGCCCAGGGCAGGGTTGGGGTTATTTAGCCTGGAGAAAAGGAGGCTCCCTCTCATTAGAGCTCTCTGCAATTCCCTGAAAGGAGGCCACAGCTAGGTGAGGGTCAGACTCTGCTCCCAAGTAATAAGAAACAGGACAAGGGAAAATGGCCTCAGGCTGCAGCAAGGGATGTTTAGATTGCCTATTGGAGAAAATTTCTTCACTGAAAGGGTCGTCAAGGCCTGTCTAAGGAAGTGGTGACTCAAGCTCTCAAAGACATGTGGATGTGGCACTTGGAGACAGGCTTTAGTGGTGGATTTGGAAGTGCTGGGAGAGCAGTTGTACTTGATGATCTTGCAGGGCTTTTCCAACCTGAACAATTCTATGACTTAGTGATCCACTGTACTACATTCCGTATCCCTTGGCCTCCCAAGGATGCATTGTTTATCAGCTTTCCTCCTTCCAAATTCTTTGTTTGTACAGTGGCAGCTTTTGCGCCAATTTTTTTTTCCTTTGCCTTGTTATTGGCAGAGCTAATTAACCACAGAATATAAAAGCCTTGCTCTCCAGGGCCGGGTGGTGTGGTCCCAGAGCAGCACCAGTGCTGCCTTGGGGAATGAGAAGAGGGCTGGGCTGCCTGACCATGGGTAGAATATCTTCACAAAAGGGTACCCGGTTTATTCCATCCTTATTATTATCCTCATCCAATCCTTATTCTGGAGAGGCCCCGTGTTAATCCTTCCTTGCCCTGCTCCACAGCCACACGGATGGCACAGGCTGTGTTCACAGGCTCACACAGGGTGGACACGATGGATGCTGGTGGAGCAGAAGGGATTTGCAGGCTCACCTGTGCCTGCGTGGGCGTGGGGGGCTGCAAGCTGCCGCTGGGCGTGGATGGGTGCATGGGCTCAGGGTGCTGCTCCCTGAGCCACACCTGGGAATCGCTGTGGGTGAGGAGAAGGGGAATGGGAAAGAGGCAGCTGTGGGGCAGGCGTGGTTGAGAAGAAAGAGTGTCCTCCCCACCTCCAGGGCTGGCCTCAGCCCCTGGCTGTGAGCTGTAAAAGACCGAGATTTTTCCACATCCAGAAATGCTTGAGGAACTTTGTCTTTTTCTTTTTTTTTTTTTTTTTTTTTTTTTTTTTTTTTTTTTTTTTTTTTAATTCCTGGACAAATGTCTGCTGCTGACAGGAAACATGTCTGGATTGAGTATAAAATGCTGTCTGTCCGTGCCGCCCAGCCGAGCCCCGTGTCTGTGTCCGCGCACGGAGCTCCGGCGCTGGGCAGCCCGCAGAGAGGCGACAGGGAGGGGACACGCAGGGACAGAGCGCCAGCGCGGCAGCATGGGGGTCCCCGGAGCCCTGGCAGCCGTGCCCGGGGGTGCCTGCGTGACCGAGAGGGTGCGGAACGAGCCGTGGGGAGGGGACACCGGCACGGGGACACGGACAGGCTGCCCGGGGCTCCTTTCCCCGCTCGCCTCGCCCCCCCAGCCCCGGCTCGTCCCCGCGGGCAGCGCCAGGAGCGGGGCCCTGCGGGAGGGCAGGGCCGGGGGCTGCGCTCCCCCTGGGCTGGGGGAAGGGACAGGAAAATCGAGACGAAGCAACAGCCTCCAGCTTTTCCCTTCCTCTAATCTTGCTTCACTCCCCTTGCTCCCTCTCCCTCCCTCTCCCCTTTCCCCTCCCTCCCTCCCTCTTTCTAATTCCTGCCACTAGCTCGGAGCCTCATTCAGCCGCCGCTGCCGCTGGAGTGTAATAGGCTGAAGATGCTGCCGAGCCCGCTCCGCGGCCACTTGTGAATGGGACTGGCGAGGTGTCCCCGCTCCGCAGGCGGCCAAGGGACGCGGCCGGAGCCGCAGGTGAGCTGGGGGAGCTCCGCCAGGGCAAGGGAAGGGGAGCGGCGGGGCTGAGCGTGTGGGCAGCTCGGAAAGGAAAGGAAAGGAAAGGAAAGGAAAGGAAAGGAAAGGAAAGGAAAGGAAAGGAAAGGAAAGGAAATATGCTGGCGGTACCCCGAAGTTGGCCGGGCAGGTGTGCGGAGCGGAGCCGAGCGGGGCCGGGCGCGCTGCGGCGGCCGCGGGGCTCCTGGGGCGCGCTCGGCGCTCCGGAGGGAGAAGGAAAACGCTCTGGCAGACGCTGCCTTTTTTTTTTTTTTTTTTTTTTTTTCCTTCTCCCTCCCTTCGGTTCTTGCTCGGGGTGGGGAGGGGGAGGGAGGGATAGCATTTGGACGTTTTAAAATGTTCCTCCGGAGAAGCAGATGCCGAAAGCCCCGAACTGAAAATCTTTTACTTGCGCCGTAGCTCCCAGGCACGAAATAGATATGCAGGAATTAGGAGTGCATGAAATGAAGGATACTCTAGCCAGAATGAAAATGGCAAAGACTTTGATTTATACCCTTCCTCCCCCGCACCCCCCCCCCCGCCTTTATTTATTTATTTAATTCTTTTGCTGGCTTTCAAACGCATTACTATTCACAAGGTACCAAAATGGTATCTGTCTCTAACACGGGCTAGTCCAAAAAGCATTAGACTTCTGGGTGATGCATGCATAAGCACATCCCCAAGGAAGGTAAAACAGATCAGGCTGCGGGTCCCCATAAATACCATTAAGTTCAGAATAAAAGTGCTTCCTGTGCAGCCCTTCGGGAGCACATATAGCAGTCTGACATCATGATACAAACGCCTTCACCTCCTATAGAAGTCCCCCTTTATTGTCTACTCTTTTAAATATTCATTTGGTGAGGAGAGAACCAGTATATGCTGGGAGAGCTTCTTTGTACCGCTGCTACAAAGGACACAGTGGCTGTGTAACACAGTATTTACCTACCCAGATATCTGTGACAAAGGAACCTCTTTAGCAAATGAGGTCACTAATTCAGAAATTGGCCCTTTATGAGGAGAATGCTCATTTCTTTTTCACATTCCAATTACTATCAAGTCCCTGGGAAAGACTTTCTTGCTGTTGATTTGTGACGGTGATACGGTAAGGTTTTCACAGACTTCACGCCTCCCTATTAAGAAATTAAATGTTTTGAATTATTTAATAATGGAACTGTTGAATAAGAGAGGCACCGCCGGGCTCAGGAGCAGGGAAGCACGCACACCGGCACTGCTGGATGTCCATCTCCTTTCCCTCTCCCTTGCTCCTCTGTCTGCCTCAGTGTTTCCAAAGTCTGTGTGATTCTCCAGGTAAATACTTTGTTCGCTTTTTCCATGCTGGCTAACGGATCCCAGTGCATAAATTGCCTTTCAGTCTAGAAGTCCTGCGATAATTAACCTGACATCTGCCTCAGACAGGTCTGTCTGCCGAGGTTTGGAGCACAAATCGATGCTTGTGCTCGGTCTTTTGGCTGGTTTTACAGGCAGAGAGACGCGCGAGTCCGTGGCAGGGGAGCTGCAGATGTTTGCTCGGGAGCAGCAGGTCCCTGGCAGAGCTGCACAGCTCCTGTGGCCGGGAGAGGGGCAGGGGGAGCAGGAGTTGTGCCGTAACACACAAGGCATTCTTGGTGCACGTTTCTGGGTCTAGAAGAGTCTGTGTTCTAGAAAACAGAAGTTCCTGGCTGCAGTTCAAAAGCAGTTCTGCCTCTTGCAGAAGAACAAAATAAAGTTACAGAACTAAGAACAAGATACTCAGTAAAAGGATCGGAAATCCTTTAGGAAATTTTTTACCTAAAGGACATCTGTCTTTGGCAGGCTCTTGTTCTTAGGCCCTGAAATAGGATTTTTTTTTCACCTCAGCCTTGCACATCAGAGAATGAGCATGGACAGAGAATGCTAAATATAGGCTTCTCCACATAAGCTTTAACTTTACTACAATTATAAGTCTTGCCTGTCCAAAGAAATCAGTAGGAACTAGATTACTTCATTAGCAGAAACGCTGCTACAATAGGACATGCCAGGGGATAAGTCATTGCAATTTATCAGCAGCAGTTTCACAGGAAAATACGTATAGAAATGGTTAATTGAGAGGGCAGCTAAATTAATTTTTGTTCTGCACAAAAAGATGGGGAAACTGCAAAGATTGGAGTGATTTCTGTGATTTATCTGATAAAATGCTTTAAAGTGTATCATGTGGTTTCAGCTTCAATTAATAAGCTATTCTTACAACATCTGACATATTTAATTTAGTGTAAGGAACATATGTGAAGTTCAGAGTTACAGTAGACTGAAACTAACATTCTTATTTTCTGCAACTGCTATAACATAACAGCATAACTTGACAAACAAACCTTCGAGTGATGAGAATTCCACAATAGAAGCTATTTCTAGCTCAGGCATCATAGAAATCTCAAGTCATCTCACACTTGGCATTTCTTCTTTTTGGTGAACCCCCTAACTGCAATTTGAATCCATTTTGTGAGCTGGGTGTTCAGCGAAATACCTTCAGTGTGTGAGAATCAGAGGTGTCATCTGGAATCAGTTAATTTGAAACAGTTTAGCACCATACTTCCTGGACTTTTGTGTGTGTGTGTGCGCGCCTGTGTGTGCGCGAGTTCTTTTACCAGCATTTTAAGCTAAAATCGGTGTATCATTTCCTATGCCATACCCATTTTTATGTTTTTAATGGCACTTCAGCTTTCATCGTTTCTTTGTTGGGGCCAACCCAAGGCTTGGGTACAGAAATGTCAAGGTGGCCATTCATTTAAATGGAGATTGGGTAGGGCGCTTTGTCTGGGTGAACTGGGAGAACTTCATGAGCATTTTATGCCATCAATATCTTTGTACGTCAGATACCTTGTCTCTTACCGGTCAAGGAGTACTGTACCCACCGGCTTTGATACATGCTGGACATGGAGTAAAACCCCTTGTATTATTTTAGGAGGAAGTGTAGCAGCCCTGTGCCAGGTTTTGAGGCTGAGGACTCAGGCTGTGCGATCCGCGTTATTCCCGGGGGAAGGACGCTTGGATCGCTCGGGTGCTCGGCCGGGCTGCGCTGCGGCGGGCGGGCAGCAGGGGGCGGTGCTGCCCCGCGTGTTCCCGGAGCGATCCCGGTTCTGTTCCCGCACCGGAGCATCCCGGGGGATGCGGGACCGGACCCGCCGCGTGTTCCCGGAGCGATCCCGATTCTGTTCCCGCACCGGAGCATCCCGGGGGATCCCGCCGCGCTCCCCGGGCTTGCACAGCCCTCCCGCCGCTGCACCGCCTCACCCGCGGCAGCGCGGCACCGTCTTGGCTCTGGCGGAGGAGTTTGGGGGTGCTGGAAGTGCGGCTGGCCTGCAGACAAGCTGACTCCACGGCTGGAGGCTGGGTGCGCGATAGCAGCCCGGGCCCCTCTCGGAAGGGGTTTCGCTCGCTCTTTCGTCCCTTTTCAAAGGCAGTGCCGGTTCATGCCATGCCAAGAGTTTAAAGGCGGTAAAAAATGATACAGCGAAAAAAATGTATTTCTTTCAGAGATGTTATCAGATTTGAGAGGTCTTATAAAGACATCCTTGATAGGAGGAAAAAAAATTACATATTAGGCCAAATTGGACTAGTTTTATCTGTTCACATCTAGGCCAGTGGAGCTTACAGCTGAAAGACTGAGAAAAGCAGATTGATCCAAATCACTTCCATATATCCTGCAGCACCCTGGAATACAAAAGATGCTGTTACTATCCAAAGAATCACGGAATGGGTTGGGTTGGAAGGGACCTTAAAGCTCATTTTTTCCCACCCCTTGCCATGGACAGGGACACCTTCCACTTATCCCTGGCTGCTCCAAAGCCCATCCATGCTGGATGCTGACCAGCAAGGACATATATGATCATATAGATTTGAAATGGTTGCAGGCATGGAAAGAGGCTTATTCCAGCTGCCTTCTTCTGATGTCCTTCTAGACATCCCCTTTGGGGTGTTCCTACACACTGGATCTTTGATTGGATTCAGACCTACCACATTGCTGTGTATAAGAAGGATATACCATAAATAACAGTGCAGAACTCTACAATCTTGCAGAACATCCCCTGAGTGCAGCCAGAGAAGTTCATTAATGCACCTAATCCAAGTTCAAGGGAAAAGGGCACGGGAGACCTGTCAGTGCCCATCCCCTGTGCTGCAGGGGTGGGAACAGCCCTTCAGCTGCTCACTGTGCTCAGGCTGGGAGGGAAACCTGGAGCTGCCAGTGCTGCTCAAGGCCCTCCCGAGAAGATCCCGCACGGCAGGGACATCAGCGATGCCTCGAGAGCCAGCAGGAGTTCAGAGAGGAGTGCGTGGAGCCGTGCTGCTGAGCAGTGCCCGGGGGGAAGGTGACTTCAAGGCTCTTTTTGCCTGACCAAGGCATCGGGGCCCCTTCCATTGCTGCTTGGGGGTGGTGCGGTGGCTCCCAGGCATCCCTGTCCCGCTGAGCTCTGCTGGCTCCACCAGCCATAATTTAGCTCCACAGTTTTGAAGTGCTGGCTTAAGCAAATTCTAAGGAGGTTTTGTGTGTGTGGTTGGTTGGGTTTTTTCCCTCCAAAGTTTGGCAGTGAGTGAGAGCCCTCTCCCTTCTGAATCAGCAAGAGTTCATCAGAATTCTTAATTGGAATGCAATGGCAGGCAGAGTTGGAGCAGTAGAAATCAATGTAAATGGATTAAAAGAAACGGACCAAGTAACCACATGTAAAGAAGGAGCCAGGATTTTCCAGAATGACTGGTGAACACTGCAGCAAGAGGTTTCCAAATATAATTCATTATTATAATGATGTTTAATTGTTCATCAACAGGTAGTCCGTAGCCACATTATAGATACACTAATAGAAATTGTGGATCATGGAGCACGATAATGCAGACAAAATTGGACAGGACTTTGATGTGTGAGTGTCAGCTGTAGGAAATGCCTGTCAAGACAGTAATTACAGTTAAGGTTTCATTAAATGGTGTTGGTGCAGACTGACACTGTTGCCATGAGCCCCCAGTGATACTATGAGGACACTGCAGAGAGACGAGCAGTAGGAATTTTATTCAAAACCCCTTGAAAATAGAGTTGTTGTGTTCGTGAGCTGCACAGCACCGAGCATTTAACTCCCCTGTCTTTGTATGATGCACCTGGTGCAGGTTTTCGTGCCCTATGAGCAAGCCCAGCTCGAGCTCAGCCTGGCTGGGTCAGATTTGTCCCTGTCCTGTCCTCCAAGCCGGGACAGGCAGTGTATCAGTACTGTGCCCTCTCACAGCCCCACTCCCTTCCACGTGAGCCCCTAATCACACAGTCTCTGCTAGCCTGGGAAGCCAAAAACTTCCTTAACTCGCTGCCAATCCCATTGAAGGGCTGCTTCTTCAGCCCCACATTTCCGTGCTCTTACTTTTACATCAGATATACCAAGGCAGAGAGTCAGGCTTAAGGTTAAACTGCTGCCATATAAACTCTGGTTCAACATAATTTTGATCCCAGTGAGGCTGCTGATATATACTTTTAAATAAAATCAAACTTCAGAAACGCATTAATTGGTCTCAGTGGTTAAGTTAAATAGTTAAATACATGCATACATATCATTCTGCCAAGGCTAAGTCATTAGTTCAGTGGAAAGCAGAAATGATAGCTCTATTGGAATCAGGAGACTAAACCCTATTTCCATTAATGCTAACTGTTTTATTAATACATGTGTCGGCATTAAGTCATAAATTTAAATGGTCTGCCCCTTCTTGATTTAAAGTAATTATCTCACAAATCTTGGCCGCTGAATGAATAACTCTGTTACTCCTTTCATTTTTTATCAACTAAGTTTTTTGGGGGGGTTGTGTGTGTGTGTGTGTGTGTGTGTGTGTGTGTGTGTGTGTAGACATTGCAAGGCAAAGAAAAGAAATATAGCTTGTGCAAAGTTGGCTGGCATTTGAACCAAAAATAAATGTATTTTCATTGCCCAAGCAAAATACCTGTAACCATGCCAGCCCCTAAACAAGGGTTACCCGACCTTTTTAATCACAGACCTGTCTGCATCTTATGTGCATTTTGTACACTCATTTACAGAGGTGACTGAAAAACTTTGATGGAAGCAACAGGTAAAAATGTCAACCTTTTCCTCAAGGAAAATACAATTCAAAAAATGTATCCCAAATGTTTTGGACATAGTTGAATTTGATAAAGAGAGAAATCCTGAGGTGAATACAGGACTTTGGCATTTAGAAATTAAGAAATTATTTCATTAGAATAGAAAACACGGTTGAAATGGTGGGATTCAATTCTAGGATTCAATCTCACCCTCCTCAGAGCAATGCTCCCTTCAGAGACCTGACCACACACTCAGCATCACTCAGCTCAATATAGAGCACCATTCAAGACAAGGTTTTAGTGCATTTGTTGCTTTCAGGGCACTTCCTGGTCAGGCAGGAAAGGCTGTGAGCTGTTTTCCAGGAAGGAGCAGTATTAGAGCAGCTGAATGCTGCCAGGTTAATTCAGCACGTGCAGAGCACTGATCAAACCCTCCCGTCCCATATTGCATGAGGCACAGGGATCAGCAGCCTGGTGGAACTGAGAATCACTCCAACATTTATCCAGTGCACACAGAGAACAGATCTTTTTTATGATAATGGCTTCTTCCCATTCTCTTTCAGGATATTTTTCTTGCAATTGAAATTCCAGACATCTTCAGTATTTCATGTTAGTGAAAAGTCACTGTTCATTCACAGTTTCAAACCCAATTTCTCCAGACGTAAGAAGTTCCAAAATTTTGAAAAGCAGCTGAATAATAATTTTACTTGGGGCTCTGATTCAAATAGAAAATTTTGTCCAGTGCTGATTGTTGCCTTTTTATTTGTTACTGTTCCAATTATAGCTGGTATAGCTGGGAGAATATGGCTGATTAGTATGCATTTCAATTCTTTTTAGCACGGTGGCAATTTCCATAGCATTTCTTTTTCTAAAGCAAGAAGAAAACAGAGCAAGCAGTGGCATTTGCATGCAAACAATTTGTCATTTGCATACAAAAGGGATGATTAGGTAGCAATACATGTGGCTGTAGGTCAGACAGGATGGTCATAATTGTTCTTTCTGTCCTTAAAATTATGAATTTTGTAATATTTATATGAAGAAATACACTCATAAATTCATTATGTTCATGTTTCGAGTTGCAAATCCTCTTAGAGATCTCTGTTTTTCTGTGGTGCTTTGGCTTCAGCCCTGTGAGTGAAACTGATTTTAGCTGATCCCTTGCTCAGTGCTTCCCAGCCCTGTGGTGCAGGTCCCAGTCCACTGCCCTGGACAGCCAAAGCTGATTTGGAACATTCAGAGCTAATTGGGGCATCTGCATGACCCGGCTCACAACAAGCCCCGTACAACAGCTGAGGCTGATGTCTCTGTGCCCTCCGAGTCCTGCCTGTGCCCCTGGCCTCGGCTCGGGGTCTCTCGGATTCCTGCACCTTCAGCTGGAGTTCACTCACCTTGCTAAGGTGTGGATGAGACTCCTTGCTCCTCAGTTTGTCAGATCCTGCTCTCTCTGCAACTCCAAATCTAATATTCAGCGAACGTTTTTCCCCCAGACTTTCCCACTTTGCAATGCAAACTTTGCTCTGCCCTCCCATAACCTCATTTTTAGCAGGTACAGTGACCTCTTCTGAACTCGCTTTTTTTGTTTTCATGTTTCTCCTTTACTCAGCCAACTCCACGTGTGTTCAAAAGTGGAGACGTTCTTCTCAATTTCCTTATGTCAGGCTTATCCAACATTTGCCTTCTCTGACTCTTCCTACTCCCTGAATTAAGCAAGGTTTCCATGCCCAGCATGCAGGGCAATCACACCCCTTACTACGAGCTTGGAGCTGATGTCCAGTGACCTTCTGCTGGCATTATTTCACTTTTTGGATCCAACAATAAAAGCTCATTTTTCTATGTGTCTCAGTAGATATCAAAGTGCTGGGAGCAGCTAAAATTGATTCTCAGTACATTCAATGGCTTCAATAATTACTTACTTCATGACAAAGGAAACTCCACATTTAAATGAGGCAAGAGTGTGATCTGAGAAATACCTGAGCGCTCTCCTGAGAGAGGAAGTGGGAACCAGCCCTGCTGCCTCACTAGAGAAGTGCAATATGCATCTGTCACATGGAACTAGGACATAATGAACTCCATGGAAAAGGCAGCATGAGGATTCACTCCAGGCTGCAGTGATGTGCTGTCATTCTGGAACACCACAAATTACCAAGTGGCTGCTGACTTGGGCTTTAAAAGAGCAGTCAAAACACATGAGGAAAATCAAAAGCTAAAAGTCAAATTGCTGGTTTTTTTCCTCATGGCATGGACTTGACATTGAGTTCCACCTTATTGTGCCCTTCATTGTGGATTTGTACTTTTGGAAGGCACGGAGAATGTCCACCTTGGCTAATACATGCTCAGAACTT
The DNA here is from genome assembly GCF_052056855.1 of Sturnus vulgaris. Taxonomy (NCBI): domain Eukaryota; kingdom Metazoa; phylum Chordata; class Aves; order Passeriformes; family Sturnidae; genus Sturnus; species Sturnus vulgaris. The sequence goes on along the minus strand of NC_142254.1, from coordinate 602,347 downwards.
TGTTATTGTGGTTAGCAGCCTTTTTAAATGAGTCATGTGAGCACGCCAGTTTGAGCTGTTTATCTGATGTTTGCATTTTCCTGGTTAAATTCAGACTGGTGAACCAGATGTAAAGCAGAGAAGTGGTGCTGGAGTGCATGGGGTTATTCACTGACACTGGGATTATTGAGCAGCACCCTTGATGTGGCATTTCAGGGAGTTTTGGTGGTTACCCTGAGTTTGTGTTTGAGTTTAGGTGGAGTTGTACATCCCAGGGCTCAGCCAGGTTTTGGTCCTACCAGTGTTAGGAATGCTCTCGATGCTCCATCAAATGGATGAAATTGCACTAATAGGTGTTTAATTATCCAATCAAGTTGGAAGTGAAGTGAGTTGGGGTGAGATAACTGAGTTTGCAGAGGAAATGCCAGCTCTCAGATTTGCCAAGGTTTGCAGTTGCTCGTTGTGACCTTGGCTGTTTTGGGATGAGCTGGAGGTCAGGGAGGGCTCCTGGCATTTCTGCTTTCCTGGCATCCCGAGGGCTCCCACCAGACTGCCCATACCTCCCATCACTGAGGGACATGCTGCACTTCTGCATTTTGCTCACAGAGCTGTGAAATCCTGCTCCCAACAATCCCCACAAACAGTCTGGGGAACAGCTCAGCCTTTATTGTATTTCCCTTCAGAAATGAGTAACCAGCAAGTAATTTCTCGGAAGTTGTACATTATAGGAGAGCTACCAAAACTCAGGACTTTTAACTGTGATTTACTTTTCCCCCTCCTGCCCCCCCCCCCCCGAAATTTACAGAATTATTAATCTTTATTAAGAAAATAATGTAAATGAAATTAATCATGTCTACAAAAGACTTTTCCATTTGTATTTAGTCATTTTGCGTACTGGAGGAGAGAAGGAGAATGTTTTTGCCTAGAGGTATCTCCCATCTGGAAATGACATCCATTTTTACTAGAAATGAAATAATTCAAAATAAACCGGAGTGAAGATTGTGTTTTAACTGTTTCCATGTTCTTTAAAGTAGACTATATTTAACCCATAAGTGCCTTGGGTATTTTATTACTCTGAGTTAATGAATGTTAATTGCTTGTTGAGTCTGAGATCAGCAGCTCCTCCTTCAATGTTTTTCACTTGTGTTACCAGGAGTGTTTGCTCAAAGAGGAAGGTTTCCCTTTTCTCATGTTAGATATATGTGCAGCTCCTTTGGCTTTATGGAAAATGCATAAAATTGTGTCTGCATTGACTTCTTTTCTCATTCTTACCAACTCATTTTACACATTTCCCCTCTGGGCTTTACAGAAGGTCCCAAGTTTTCCAATAAATCAGAAACATCCCAACTTTTTAATAACTTATCAAGCATTTTAATGTAAATACATTAATTTCCATCTACATCCTCATACCCCAAAATAATTTGCCTGTTATCTAGGGGAAGGCAGGCATGCTCATTATGCTTTTTGCAGCCTGTGAATTGAGATGTCACTCTGCATGACAGGGATCCTTTCCCCAGCTGTGCTGTGAAGGACAGATGCCTTTCTGCCATGAACGAGACCAGAAAAAGTCGTGTTGCAGAATTGTTTTTGCCACATCTCAGTAGTCTGGTGAGGTCATTTCCATAATCCATGGAACTGCTGCTAAAATTAGGGGTGTATCCATGGCTGTGTTGTTGGAGCTGTGTAAGGAACTGAGTGAGAGAACGCTATATATTAATTATGCCTTCTAATTATGTCCTTTTAGTAACCTCCTCATGTCCCGAAAGAATCTTGGAATGAATGATGAGGAGCCTAATTCCTCATTTATGTAGAGGAATTCTCTCAGTAATCATATCCAGAATGGCAAATCAGCTGAGAGCACAGTGTCTGCACTGACTTTCATTTCTGTTTTTCTGCAGGCAGCACGACCAGGACTTTGACTTAGTCATGGCACAGATTAATTCACCCAGGGGCTTGAGGAGAGGGAAGGCTAAAATCTACTTGATTTTCCTATTTGAGTGTGTTCTTTCACCTGACTAGAGGGGTCCGTGCCCACTCCCATTTCTTTTGGGGGAAATAGTTGGGAAGTGTGGATGTGATGAAATCTCTTGTACTGCCAAGGCAAATCCCTTTGCTTCTCAGCAGTACTTTTATGCCTCAGTGTAGTTCCATCCAAAGAGCAGCTCCCAAAAATTGCTTTTAAGAAAAGTTTACTTGACTGGGAAATAATTTCAGCTTGTTTAGAAGAGGCTCAGCCTTTCAATGACCATCCCATCAAGTGTGTGGTACAGGGATCCTCCTGGACCTGCCGTGCCTGCTGTGCTCCTTCGGGAGCAGCGTTCCCACATGGTGCTGTGGGGAGCTGGGAACACCAGGGCGCTGCCTGCAGTCTGCTGCTGGTGCCCAAAGGGTTAAACCCCGTGTGGGCCAGTTCTGTGTGGAGCTTCAAACAGCCACAATCGACATCAAAAAGGGACTGCAGCACTCCTTGATCAAAGCTCAGGTAATTTAATTATTTGCCTTCTTGAATCAAGGGGTCCTTGAACAAGCTCGGGATGCCTGGATATTAGAATATGGGAAATTTATTGTTTCACTCCTTCCAATGTTCCAACATCAAAGAGAGCCTGTTCCTATAAACAAAGCAGTGGGAAGTCAAGGAATTCAAGTAAAAGCTAATGTGGAGAGACTCCGTTTTCGGAGGTCTTTGTGAGCTGAAAATTAAGATGATTCCTGTGGGGTGAGATATTTACCGCTGTGATTTTGTGTCTGCTTCTTGTAAGAGAACATCTGTCCCACGCTGAAATGCTCAGCTCCTGCTCCTGTACAGCCACTTAGTTGCCGTTGTTTCCCCGGTTCTCAGTTTTGGGCGACGTTTGGTATTTTGGGTTGCAAATGTCTCTGTGCCAAGCTCTGAGTGGCTCTCAGACCACGTCAGGCTTTGAGATTCTAATTAGCGGGGTGCAATTAGCCCGGGCACCCTTGTGCGGGGGCGGCGGCTCCTGCAGCATCCCGGCCAGCAGCCGGGATAATTCCCGGCATAAATTCCGGGAGGGAAACTCGGTCCGAGCCTCTCACAGCGGCAGCTCACAATGAATGGGGCGAAAATGGATTGGCATTTTTAAAACCCCAGCCGTAGCAGAGAAGTGTGTGCTGCCACCAGAATGGATCCTCTGCCCGCAAAACTATTTCTAGGAGACTTGGTATCTTTCCCTCCTCTTTTCGTTTTTACGTTCTCTTTTCTCGGTCTGCCAAATTTTCTTTAGCAGCTGGGGCCTGAGCCCTGTTGTTTCCTTGTTCACGGAGCAAACACAAAATACTAGAATTTCTTCTGGTAAGTGCCAGCCTCGGTGTGTGTGCTGTGTGTGGATGTGCTACGTCATTTCTGCATAAAAGCTCTCTCCTTGCTGTGCTGCCCTGGCTTGGGATGTGGTTTTGGATGCATTTTATTCACAACCTACACCAGTCTTGAGTGTGAAGCTGCTGCTGAAGGCAGTGAGATGTCTGTGTGCCTCCTCATGTCTCAGCAGGAGCCAAAATAAATTAGTGGGAGACAGATCAGCAGAGAGAGGAAAGAAATGCAGTCACTACGTGCAGTGACAAATGTTTCTGAGAATGATATAAAAGTTATCTAAATAGAAAATAAAACAGTGGCTCATTCCACCTGCTTGTATTTACCTGTGAGGTAAGAGCCACAAATTTCTAATGATGCAGATCCTTTTGCAAATGAATTCTTTTTCTTTAAAAAATGTGATGGAAATATTTTAGAGGAAGGGCTGCAAAATGTGAAATATGATCAATAAACTACTTAATTATTTTACACAACACAGTGAATAATTAAGATAGCAATGCAGTATTCTGCAGCTCACTGGTGAGGAACTCTACAGAGAATTTTGTATAAAATAGTGAGAGGATGCTTGGAGAGATGTTCCTCTGCTTGGTGTAAAGAAGGTATAACCTTCCTCCATTGATTAACTGTAGAACAGCTCTATCAGCTCTGTACATATCAGTTCCCCACAGATCACAGAATTTAATCAACTGAGCTCCATTTTAGAGACATTCCAAATTCCTACAACAAAACCCAGGCAACTGTTATTGGAAGAATGTTTTGTTTGAAACCTTTAAAACCATTGAGTCACATTTTTCAGTTTCTTTAATTTGGTCAGGGAGCTTTTCAGCCTGAAAGATCTTGCTTTTAATTTCCATGAACTAAGCATGGTCCGTTTATTACCAGGTGAAAATCTTATTCCTTATTTTCTGAGAAGTCAGCCACAGAAAGGTGATTATTTCGCTCAAGGGGAAGTTGCTTGGTTAGAATTTCCAGCAGCATCCAAGACAGCCAGGCAGGACTGCCAAAAAGTTTTCCAGGCCAGGTTGGGCAGGGTTTGGAGCAACCTGATCTTGTGGAAGGCATCCCTGCCCATGGCAGCGGGTGATGTTTAGGATCCTTCCCACCCCAAACCATTTCATGGTCCTGCAGGAGAACACACAGCCCTCCTGGGTGTCAGTCCCAGAATTCCAGAGAGCTCCTGGTGCACACAGGGGTTTCTGGCAGCCTCAGTGTGTGCCCCAGAGCTCAGAGCTCCGTGGGCAGTGGATGACGCAGTGGCCATGCCATTACCAGAGGAGGAGGAATTGATTAGCAATAACACACTTCATTAACACTCCACTTTCTCAATCATTGTAATTGTGGCTCTTCCCCTAAAACATCAAGTGGAGCAGGTTTTGTTTCAACCAAATCAATCTAATGTGTTAGAATTTACATAATTTCCTCTCATTTCGTTTATGAAGCAGCAGGAATTTTAATTTGCATTGTCTGTATAGACTATAATCAAAGTGTTAAGAGCACAAGGTTTATTCATTATGTATGGCATGTGGTGACAAATTTGCATAATGGGCCACATCTTGCTGAAATGTTCCTTCTTTCCCAACACCCACCTTGGCAATTTCGTCTATAACTGATTTTCTATAAACCTGGTAATTCAATTACACAAGACTTTGAGTCCCTTGGAATATTTGGTGGAGAGAAGTATCCCTATACAAATTAAAAAATGGATAAAATATCATACTGAAAGATAAGAAGGGCTAAGGGAAAGCCTTGAAAACTGGGCTCTGGTTCCTGAGTTAGAGAGAAAGCTGATATAAACCCATTGTTGCTGTTGCTGTAGAGTGAAGGTGAACATTCAGAGGATGAATGGAAAGGTGCCTTTTATGTTTGTTTAATGGAAATTCCTACATAGACTCTTTCCTATGAAAATTTTCAGGACTGAATTGGGGACTAAAAAGCCATCAAGCAATTAAGGTGCTTTAAATGAAAACCTCCATCATAGACTGTTGTCTGCCAAGGCCAACATTTGCTTCTTGAAAATGAAGGGCTTAGCCCCATGTAATATTTCTTTTAATAGAAGATTATTATATTTTAGCACATAGAGAAAAAAAATGTAGGTGTTACAAATATTATCCAAATGAGGGATGTAATGCATCCTTTGGTTTGGATACCCAGGCACTCCATGGAGCATCTCACAGCATAAGATTTATCATTTAGATGTTCAGTTGGTGAGTTTTGGATGTGGCACAGTTCTATTCTCCCTTCTGCTGCCCGAGGATAGTCAGACTAAAATGTAGGAATTCATACCTATTTTTGTTTTATCCAGCTATCTTACAATCCAACAGTACAAATGATATCTTCTATGTACTAATATGAACAGAAATTCAGGTAGAATTTTTCAGAATTTAGGTAGAAGATTTATCTACCTTTGATTAAAGCAAAGCTCTTGACAGAAATGCAGAACACCTTTAGATGCTGACAGCCACACTCTTTGTAAGAGAGTACATGGACAGGTGTTTCAGCCCTTTAAGGAAACATTCATAAAGATAATTTTATTAAAACATCCTTAGATCCCCCATCTGAGGTGAAGAGTTTAAAACTCCCAAAGTGCATTGTATTATTTTAGCTAAGAAAAGGGGCTGTGGGTGTAGTACATGACTTGTGTTTGCAAGTTACATAAGGAGAGGAGCAGACACAAATCTGACATTTGTGAATCTTTCAATCTCTGCTTGAAACTGGAGTGAAACTTTGACAAGGCTGTTGGCACCCAAAGTCTGCCAAAAGGCTTTTTAACAGAGTTCTGTTGCTGTGGGTGCAACAACTGCACACAGGAAAAGGAGAGGGAGCACTCTGAGTTCACATTTCCAAAGTTTGAAGATTAATGCCTAGAGAGGGGGTTGCTCAGCTGGTTTAGAGAGGTGCAGAAGACAAATGTAAAGCCACTTAGCCTTTGAGAAAGAGAAAATCCCAGGAAAGGGGAGGCTCATTTTGCACTGGGCTCTCCACTAAAAGGTCCTGTTAAGGTGATTAAGTTGTAACATTCTCAAGCCCTAACAGTGGTCGCTTTTTTCCCCAGTTTTTCACAGAAGTTGCAGTGTGTGCTGCACAGTCTTTGCAAATGCCAATCTCCCTCTGCTCTCCAGCTCCTCTGGCAAGACCTCTCTTGCCTACTTTCCATCTTTTTACCTGCTTACTTCTTTTTCTTCCATTTCTCCATGTCCATTAAATGCTGTTTAAAAATCTGAAAGGATCTCCCAAGGCTTACAGAGAGAGACATAGAAAGGACAAGTCAGTCTTGGTTGTCTCTTTGCCCAGTCATATTCTCAGGGATAACCAATGTGTGTGTTCAGGATTCACATCCTCTGGATGAGCTTCAGAGGTGAGGGAATGTGTACAGTTTTTTTAATTGTTTCCCCTCTATACCCATTGTGGACAGCTGCAGGCACCCCAAACTGATCTTGAGAGCCTTGCAGAATATTCTTGTCAAATTGAAATCTCTCTTGAACCACACCAGGTTCTGGAATCTGCTCAAGCATCAGCACATCTTGCTGGTGATTAAGCACCAGCTGAAAAAACACCCAGAAATGGAAATGTCCCCAGAGCTCCTCCTGGCCACCTGCAGAGAGCCAGACTGTCCAGTGAGAACGGCTCTGAAAGGCCAAGGAAAAACAGGGAAAAGTTGAAATATGTGAAGATACATCAGGAGCAATACCAGTTCATCCCATCTGAGGATGTGCCCTCTCTGAGGAGCTGCAGCTGGAGGCTGGGGGAACCAGGAGTGGCTCTGTATTTGTGTTAACACAGGGAATTAAACCTGGGGGGACCAGGAGTGGCTCTGTATTTGTGTTAACACAGGGAATTAAACCTGGGGGGACCAGGAGTGGCTCTGTATTTGTGTTAACACAGGGAATTAAACCTGGGGGAAGCAGGAGTGGCTCTGTATTTGTGTTAACACAGGGAATTAAACCTGGGGGAAGCAGGAGCAGCCCTGTATTCCCATTAACACAGGGAATTAAACCAGCCAGGTCAGTTTGGGTAATCTCAGTCTGCAGCAGCACCTCTGAACTGGCTCTGTCCTGCTGCTTTCCAGGGGAATCAGAGCTGCTGAAGTCTGAACAGTGCACTAAGCCTGCTACTGCCATGAGAATAAAATGCAATAGTCAGGGCAATACATCTGAACCCAGCTCAGCAGCTCCTGGCTGCTGCAGGTGCTATCACTCCCAGCCTGCTCCCTGCAATTTCAGATATGGTTTTCCTTGTCCGTGGCTCCAGCAGCTGTCATGTAGATCAGGCTCCAGCCCAAATCTCTGTCTGTGGCACTCTTTGTGAATAAGAAAAATGTGTTTTACAACTCAGTGTGAGAGATGAAAGCAAAATCTGATAAAGTTAAAATGTTTTACAAGTTTAGTGAGTTGTCTCTTGAAATAGCTACAGAACTTGGGCAGCCACTAAAATAAAATGTGCACGAGTCAGTTGAAATAGCAGCTATTTGTTGTAAATGCTGTAATGTACAATTAAACAGGACCACTTTGATTTTTGTAAAAGGCTATAGCTAATCCAATTAGAGAAGTGCCTAGATTAGGGTAATTAAAACACCAACTGCACCTCCTTTCTAACCCTGGGGGAGCCAGTTTGGTACCCAGGCAGGAGAACATGGGGATTGTTCATCTTTGATGTGGTTTTGGACAAGACTTAGGCAGGCTTGGGTCATTCACTGGGGTTGTTTTTCAGTTTGTACTCTTCTTCTTTTGGAACACGGAGTGGGATTTTTTTTTTTTTTTTAATAGTATCATCGAGGGCTTTTACATTGCAAACATGTTCCTCTTCCAGAATCTGTGCTTGATTTCTCAGGTTCTGTTCTTATGGCACTTTAGGTTTTTCATCTTCTAGTGCACATCTGGAGTTTCCTACACTCAAACTTGTATGCTGCTTACATGTGATGGTGTTTTAGGAACTGCACCTTTTCAATGTCCTTCTGTGCCTGCCTGAGTCGAAGTCTAAAAATTCCTGGTGTTCCTTTTTTGTTCAGTAGTGCATAGAGGCAATTTCTTTGATAATTTACATGATAAGACAGAAATGAAAGTAGAAACCCCTTGTTTTAAGTGCCATTATTTATAAGGTGCTTTGAAACTCTTAAAAATATTGGTCTTGATAGCTTTCAAAGGAAATAGATCTGCTGCAAATAGACAAAACATTCCACTATTGATTCTTTCTCTCCTTGACCCTGTTTCAATCCAGGGACTATAAAAAAAGTGCAGTAGATTTAGACCTATTAAAAATTATTTAATAGGTTTTTGGAAGCTTAGTTTTAAATCAGGGAAAGATCAGCAAAATGACACTGCTGGCTCGAGAGGAAAAATGAGATGTCTTGTACCTGAAAAAAGTGCTACAAGTCTTCGTGAGGCAATGGCTGCATTTTTTCCACTGCATGATTAGATTTTATAAATATCCTGCCGTGTTCAGGTGTGTTCTGCCCATCAGCAGTGCAGGGCTGTGCTCCCCTCGCAGCTGACAAGCAGCCAGCAGCTGTTAATGACAGCACTGGGATTTTTGGCACCTTTTTTACACCACACTGACTCCGAGCTCACAGGGTAATTATCTCTCGGCTCTGCTCTATGGCACTGAGCACTGCTCCTTCCAGAAATTCCCCAAGAATTTCTTATGATTTGTGGGGAAAAGGACCCTTCACTCCAAATATGATTCATGCAGGGGTATTACCAATACCTGCTCCTTGTTTGTCTTTTTTGAAATTATTTCAGTGAATTTTGGGCAAGTTACAGCTTTGGGATAGAGGATGATAAGCAACTTTGTATATTCTTGGACATCAAAGGAATCCCGGCATGCATTTGTGTGGAAGGCATCAGAACTTTTGAGGATGGTTAATAGGGTCAAATGCAGGCAAAGGCAGATACCATGGAAGTGTTGTACCTAAAATCTTTGTTTCATGTGAAGTTTGGCCCTGCAGGAAGCTCTTTATGGCTTCATCATGAGAACTGAAATACAAAATAGACTGAGCAGTGCCAGAGGCAAGAAGAACATGGATCTCTTTGCTCCATATGCACTCTGCCAGATGAAAGACAGACATAAAATTAATTCTTATTTGTAAAATTTCACCCCAATGCTGCTTCATCTTTCATTTTTTCAGTGCCTGGATCTTTTAACCTATGTCTCTACTGCCCATTTTTTCAAATCCTCATAGCATGGATTCCCTTTTCACATTCTTGATCTCCTTCAGCTCCATGAGCTTCTTCCTGCTGAGCTGCCTCAGGTCTGAGGGTTCACAGTGCCCCATGCAGTGGATTCGCAGCCTCAGTTCAGCCTTTCCAGCACACTTACTACAGGGATCCACAGGGATCCCCCTTTTGCCCCTTTTGCTCTCCTTTTGTTGTTGGGTTTGCATTTATTTCCTTTTTTTTTTTTTTTTGACAGTGATTCTAATTATTTCAAGCATAATTACATACTTCGATGTCTTTAGAGTACTAAATGTTGTGCAAAACACTAAACCAGCCAGTTTATATCCTCAGAACCAAACGGTGTCAGCAGGCTTTGGAAGAGGCAATGGATTGCCCAAGGCAGCTGAGGAAGGGGTGTTGGATTTCTGCTGCCACAGCCCTCGGGTGGCACCAGCCCAAATTCTTATCAGAGGAGTTTGTCCAGTTCCTCCTGGGGAATGATCAAAATGCAGCTGCCACAGCCCTCCCAGCTCAGCTGCCAAGCTTTCATTGCCTGAACCCACAGTGACCCCTCCAAACCAGGCTGTCACCCCAAATAATATCTGGGGTGAGTTGCTCCTTCTTCAGTCACTTGGAGGAAACACCACTGGAATGGGGACCTTTGAGTGAGGGAATACCAAAACTTGTCTTAAAAGATTATGACAAAAGAAAATAAAGAGTGGAATTCGGTTTTTATAATTACCTTTCTCAGATTTATTTGCCATATTTTGGATCAGAGAAGGAAAATTCTATTTGCAGTGTTTTTTCTGTATATCTGTTGTGCTCTTTCACATTAAATATTGCACGTTTATTAAATTCCCACAGAGCCTGGGAAGACCAGGGGGTGTATTTTGGATTAATGGACCTCTAGTGGAATTCATGATCTTGTCCTTAGAATTTAAAAATAAATTTTGTAAAAAGTCTTCAAAGTGTATCAGTTCACAAGATGTTCCCTGTATTTAATTTGCTCTTTTCTGACTACTTCAATCTATTTCACTTCTGATTACTTGTTTCTTCATTTTAAATAGTGGAAATATATAGATTCTTTCCCTGTAGTAAAATGTTTGTTGAGGAGGGGTGAGAGTACCACAGAATGAGAAAAAACTCAGATAAAACTCTGTAATAATATCTCAAGGAACCATTAAGGTTTTCAAAAGAAAGAACATTAAATTAATACAGGGTAGTCATTTATTTCAAGTATTTTCTTCAGATACTATGGTATAGAATTACAATATTTCTTTTTCTTATTCTTGAACTCTTATTATTTCTTCATCTTCTTTTAGGATAATGTTGTCAGGTATCTATTTCACTCATAAATCCAATAGTTGCCATCCTTTATGCTGAAAAGAAAATACATTTACTACCTTGAAGTGATGATTTCTCAGATGCCAAAACAAGAAAAAATCATAAAGTGACAGACTTGCTGTAATTTTAGCTACTTATTTCCTGGAAGAAAAAAAACCTTGAATTTTTAATTCAGAGGAAAATTAATTCCATCCCTTAGTATTCTTAGTAAATGACTCATGTAACAGTTTTCAGGCACCAGCAAATCTGTCTTTGGGTAAGACATAAGATTGAACTTCAGAGGAACTGCTGACGCCCACATGGTGTCAGTTGGACTCTGCTGACACCACTTGCCAAATTTATTTCTTTGTCTGCCCCTTGTTTCTCTGTAGGAGAATATGTGGATATCTTGGAAGGCGTATGGAGCATGGAAATGTGTGTGCAGTTGGTGGGAGAGCCCTGCTTGGTGTAACAGCAATAGTAGCTCTGTTCAGAGGGGTGGGAACAAGGAAAATCCACTAGCACAGCCTAATGGAGCTATGGAATAGGGGTGGAGGTCAGAGGTCTGAAATGACTCCTTTTTTAAATACTACTATTTGTAATTAGTTTTATGTCAGGACAGTGGCAGGAATCAGAATTTTCTTCAAACTGAGATGTTATGTCTTCAAGAAATGTACTCTCACCAAACTGTCTGCTCCAAGTTTGCAGGTTTTTTGTGGTTCAAACTTGAAAAAGAAAAAAAATTCTTGTGAAGAAGATATGTTTTGGGTCCTGTTCTACAGCAGAAAGTGTTTGCTGATAGAGTTCTGCCAGGATAACTGTATCAATAACGCTCCCTATTTTATGCACAATGTGTGCTGGCAAAGAAATCCTTTTATCAGTTCGTGGATAAAACTCATATGGCAGAAATGACTCGGGTTCTGCCAGCTGAAAAACTTCTCAGGTTTTTGTCTTACACTGTCAGGAGGGGCTGAGGCATCTCTAATGTAGGCTGGACCCAAATTTTCAGGAAGCCAGAGAAAGTGAGACATTGCTAATTTAGATATCTCTAAAGTTTCTGGTATTTTTTTAGACATTATTTCTAGAGTCACAATTCTAAAGAAACACTGTTATCACCAGCACAGAGAGGTGTCAGTGCAAAGGGATTTAAGGTCTTGTAAGAACTGACAGAAAAGATTGATAGACTATATGGTTAACGTCACATTTGCTAATCTAGAGAGATCTGAGTAAAAAATGTGGGTTTTTTTCCTACCGCTGTGGATTCTTTCAGTGACTTGTTTTATGGCCTTTATCCAGGCCATTCATCTTTACACCATCCCAGGTGGCTGTGCCCATCTCTTGGAATAGGTTTGCACATAGTTTTAGAAATCTAGAGGCTTTAGGGAGATAGGGCCTTCTGTCAAACCAGAAGAGTTTCCAATCTAAGTAATCTAAAATGGGTAAGACTTTTCTTACTGAAAGCTGTGTGCTAACCCAAAAACCTGGGAATGTAACAGTGACCAGCAGTGCCCTTCAGTTCAGAACCTGCAGGAGCTGTAGCTCACTAGCTACAACATTATGAAATTAGCAAAATCAGGCACTTAGCTTGGAAATGCCACTAATCCATTGCTGGTGAACAATGTGTCATTCACAGACAGTGCATTACAATCCTCAGTGCAAAGCTCCATTTCCATTTTCCTCTGGATAAGCTTATAAGTGCAGAACCTATTTACTCCAGGCCTGTGCTGTTTTTCTGAAGACAGGGCTGTTTAGGGAGAGGCAGGACAAAGAATAAGTAAAGAAAGCTCTCAAGTGTCTGTCCCAGATGTGGGTCTCAGTCTGCCCACAGCAGTTATACGAGGATACTGCTGCACCCTCTTGCCTCTTGTCCACCAAGAAATTTCCCAGCAGCACACGTGGCTCTGGAGCCTCCCTCAGCTGTGCAGAAAGCTTTTCATTATTGCTGATAACGGAGGGAACTGCCAGGGCCAGGTCCTGCTTCTTTCAGACTCAGCTCCCTGGCTTGTCTTTAGGTCAGAGCTGTGACTGCTGCTGGAGATGAGACACCAAGGGAGAAGCTCAAGGGGAGAGAAGAGGCCAGGAATGGGAGATACAAATGTCAGGAGCATTCCTTTCCATGGGAGCCTTTGTGGGGTTATTTCCCTTTCAGCATTTTTGGTTTGTAAGCAATGAAAATGTGAGTTTATACTGTGGGGATGGAGTACAAATGCAGGATGAAGATCAGCTGGTACCAGATCTTTCTTTGCTGGTAGGTTGAGAAAAGTGCTTGATAAACATATGATTTATATCCTAATGTATTATATACATTACTATATAGTTAGTATATATAGTAATATATACTCTTTTGGCAATATTGTCTTTACTGTGATTTTTTCTTCTGTTCTGTTTGTCCTTCTTTCTCCAAAAGTTCCTTTTAATGAAAATGGGCTGCAGTTTTGGTTTCTACTTTGTGTATATAGGACAGAGTTCTGACTCAATGTTTTATGTTTCTTTTTTTTTTTTTTTTTCTGCTCTGTATTTCATAGAGTGCTTTGGATTTTATTAGTTGTGTCACCTTCTCTACATACAAAAGTCATGTGAATTAAGCAAAACGTGTTCTTTGTTTTAGGGATTTAGGATGTAGAAAGTGAGTTAGGCCAAAACAAAATAGCTACCAGTGCAGATGCAAAGAAGATACTTAAAGCTGTGAAAATGAAAAGAACATGAAAATGTTAACAGCAGTTGTACTGAGGAGATCCTGGCAATGGCATTTTGGCCATCCAGAAAAAGCTGTGCTTTTCCTAAAGACACTCTGAACCCCATCCTGCCTTCCCTCCAGCTAGGGCTGGTTCATCCTGAGCCCTGCTTAAACAGGGAGCAGTTACAGGATGTTTTACCTGTAGCTAAAAATTTGACCTGAAACTGGTACTGAAAACGTTTTTAATGCAAGGCAGGAAAAGAGTTAACATCAATTTATTGAATTGCAGTTCTTCCTTCCCAAAAACAGGATGAATGTACTCTTTGCTTGTGCTGTTTATTTGGAGAAGTACTAAATGGTGATGAAGGAGGATGGAGAGCTTGCTAAATATCGCAGAGATGCTCCAATAGCAGCCTGAGCTTCTGCTCACATCTTACCAGCAGCACAGAATAATACACCAACATGGCTTCAGCTCTTAATAATTCTTCTAATGAGTTGAATTTGTGCTCAGCTTGTCTCCTTTTCCCTAATTTTGTGGGCCTAAAATCTGAGTATAAATCAGAAGTCACCTGACTGCCTCTCTTGGTGTTTGTCGTTTCAGTACAGCAAAGCCATTTATATTGTTGGATAATAAAAATAATGCTTGAGCTGATATATCTTATTAGGCTTCATATCAATGGAAGTAATCTTGACCACACCTGCATTTCAGCCTAAGTGGGAGGAATTACAAAACCTCACTGTGCTGTTTGTGATTGAGGCAGCCATCATGTTTGCTAATTGGAGCTAATGACTGCTGTAAATTGGGATACAATTAGTTTGGATTTGACAGCAGAAGTGTTGGGTGTTCACCTGGATGGAGCTAATGAGAAATTCTAAATGTGATTATTATGGTTTATCCAACAGATGCTCCTACCTTGCCATAAAATCATGGTCATGCATTCTCCTTTCCTCCGAATTGATGTGTCAAAATTAAATGGGTGGATGTGCCAGGACACAGGGAATGGCTGCCAGTGCCAGAGGGCAGGGCTGGATGGGATATTGGGCAGGAATTGTTCCCTGGCAGGGTGGGCAGGCCCTGGCACAGGGTGCCCAGAGCAGCTGTGGCTGCCCCTGGATCCCTGGCAGTGCCCAAGGCCAGGTTGGACATTGGGGCTGGGAGCAGCCTGGGACAGTGGGAGGTGTCCCTGCACAGGGTAGGGATGGGGCTGGGTGGGCTTTGAGGTCTCTTCCAACCCAAACCATTCAGTGATTCTATGACTCTAAGAAAAATATGCTGATTTGGTGTAATTAAGAACATACAGTAATTTAGATTATTTTAAGAGCATTACTTAATTTTGTTACAAGAATTCATTTAGTGAAGGTTATCCTGCTTTTCCATTTGCAGTATATTCATTGTAATGTTAGTATGTAATTATTACATGCTAACATACATACATACATACATACAGTAATTGAAAATTAGTTTATCTCAGCAAAATACTCAGCAAAGTATTGTGTGTGTCATCAACTTTTCTCACCTCACTTGACCATTTACACAAGGTCACTTACATGCATTGTTGATGGAATTGTGTTTATTTGGAGTTTTTTTGTGGGCTGCTTGGTGCATTTTGAGCTGGGCTGATGTGATGTACAAGTGATGTGTGATAACCTTCACTTTCCTAAATGGATGTGTAGTTCTTGGAGTTTGGACCCTGACAGGACTATTAGCAATGACAACTTGAAAGGCTGCTGTGAATAGTTACACAAAATACGCCATTTCAGCAAATACTCTTGATAATCTGGATTCAGGGAAGCATTTGTATAATTCAGATACAGGATCTGAAAGTGTGTGAATTTGATCAAAATGGTTTAATCTGAAATGAATATTTATAGTGCTTTGGCAATATTTGCATAGCTTTTATAATGGCTCATGGGCATATCAGACTACTTTCATTTTCTTATCATGGAAAAAGAATTAATTACTCGGGGCAAACAGCTGAATGCAGACAAACTCTTCTGCTTTCAGGGGGTTGGAGTGAGGCTCTCATCACAGCTGATGGCTGAAGTTGTGTCCAGGAGCCCAAGGCACAGATGCTCATCTCTGTATGGCAAAGTGAAATCCATGGCTCTGCTTTTAGTCACAGAATCACAGAATCTTTAAGTTTGGAAGAGTCCTTTAAAATCATCGAGCTTAACCAGCAGCACCACCATGTTCACAATGTGAGAAAACCCTGAGCACCCATCCCACCAGAAACTGTCAGTCCTGTAGGATCCCTCAGTCAGCCTTGCTGTTCCATGCTCAGTTATTTTTACATTTGTTTGTTATCTCCAGATCCAGAAATGAATCCACCTCTTTTTTTCCTACTTAAAACATGTCAATGGAGTCAAGAATCTAACAAGCCTTTCCCCCCCCATTTAAGTGGGGCACTTGAAATAATTCCATTGTTTTCCTCACCCAAAGCTGAAAACGGATTTGTGGGTCTTGCCTTCTATCGTGACGTTGAGAAAATGTGGATTTAACACCAAGTGCTTGTAGAAAAATTCATTATTAAAACTTCTTCAGAATTCCCAGCTTTTAATTAAAGCTGTCCATCCTTGCCATTGAAGGCACCAGAAGGTTTGCAGCTAAGTCTTCCTGAGGGTTTTTCAATACATAAAACTTATTTTTAGCCTTTTATTTATTGTTGCAAGCTGATGCTTTCAGGTCTCTGATGCCATTTTCTCCCTGACATCTGCATGAGTCATACGGTGTCTTTTATTCACTATTTTGTTACTTTTCCTGTGCTGCTGATACATCTTTGGATCTACCTGGCTCACAAATTTTTAAGCTTGGAATTCAACTGCAAGGTTAAGCACAGCAGCCTTAGACTGTTTGTTTTCACCTTCTAATTTTTATTTACTTAATCACATTAATACTTTCCAATTATTTCCGTCGAGGTCACCAGATTCTTCATACCCTTCGCTATCTTCTGTAGTCAGCACCTTTCATCATTATCCAATTCAGCTTTTAAGTACAAATCTCTCCTAAGTTTTAATATTTGTTATGTGGTGACTAAAAATCAGTGGGTTTTTAAATTTGTTTTCTCTGGAGTTACTGGAACCTTCTCAGAGTAGCCTTCATTTTCGTGGTTGTGATCACTGCTGATGACTGGATTCTGAAATTCAGCTTTTACCTTCCCCTAATGCCTCATGCATTTTATTATTGAAGAGTTTAGAATAAAAGGTAATTTTGGATAAAGGTTAAATGTAAGCAGGTAACTTTCAGGAAATGTCAAGTTAATTTTATCAAGATTATAAAAACTTTCTTTTTTTCCCAAAGCTTTACAAGATGGAATGTGCTGTTTTTCTTAAGGACTGCTCAGTCTGCAGCATTTTGGACAGTGATCCCTCTAACCAAATTTGGGTGATAGTTTGGTTGAGACTATGAAAGTTGGATTTGGATAAAAGTACCTTGACCTTGAAGTTTTATTCACATCATTTTAATGTGCACAGTAGTTTGTAATGACAGACATTTGTCCTCTGACTCATTTGAAATTTCAGAATGTTTGATGATTTTCCAGCCTATAATTGAGTTAAAATAAGACCTATAAGGAACTTTCCTTCATCTGATTGACAGCACAGGTGATGCACCTAAGCCCTGCCTGCTGCCAGCTGATGAATGCCCAAGGAAGTGCTCCCTCTCTCTTTTGAACTTCCTCATCCAGAGGTTTTAATTATTTGTGCAATTTACTTATTAAAATTAGACTTTTTTTGCTTTTCTCTCATAATTCCGTAAAATTTCTGTATCCATCTCAGTCATTCATATATTAATTTCTTACAAATATTTTCAGCAAAGTAATCATGGGTTCCTTCTGAGGTTCCAAAATGTCATTCAAAACCAGAGGGGTTTGTCCCCTCCTGGTTCATGTTAGTCCATGTGTTAGAGTAGGTGTTAATTAACAGGACGTTTAAGGAAGAGCATAATTTCGGGATCTGCTCTTCATTTTAAAAACCATATCTGCTGTATAGTTTGGGGGGGAAAAGCCCCAAAAAACAGTGTGGCTCTTGCATCCTTGTTTACTGTGCAAGAACTTAGATTTCAGCTGCTAAAAGTGCTCATTTTAAATATTCTGCTATACAATTAAGAGACAAGATTGTAGAAGGGAAAAGAGTGGCAGGAGCTCTTTTGGTTGTGAGCTGCAATCACAGCATCACTGAATGGTTTGGGTTGGAATGGACCTCAAAGCCCACCCAGTGCCACCCCTGCCATGGCAGGGACACCTCCCACTGTCCCAGTGTCCAGCCTGGCCTTGGGCACTGCCAGGGATCCAGGGGCAGCCACAGCTGCTCTGGGCACCCCTGTGCCAGGGCCTGCCCACCCTGCCAGGGATGAAGGGAAGAATTTCTCTCATATCTGCTCTAACCCTGCCCTCCTTGAGCGTTGTGTTGGAGGAAACCAGCAGTGAAGGAAAAAGAGGCTGCACCTTGCCTTGGTCCTTCCCTGTTCTGCAGCTGGGTCAAGTGTGTTCCCACTGTGGTTTCAAGGAAGTTCAATATTGTGCTGCCCTTTCTACATTATTTGAGACAAACCTCAGCTCAGCTCCTGATGTGCAGTGTATTTCTTTTACCAGCTAAAGACGTAATGAGCCACTGTCCCTTTGCTAGCAGCTGACTGAGAGCAAGGGAGCTGAAGAACAAGACAAAGCCTTGCAAATCCCATTTTTCTGCCTTGCAAATGTATATGTACTGCCACTGAAACATGCTGAAAACCCAATTAATGCAAAGGTTCTGTGTCCTTTAAGTGTGGACAATAACCTTCATTTCAGTGCTCAAATTCTTCTTTTCTCCCCCTCCTTAAACCAATTTCAAATCTGATCTGCAACCCCAGATCAAGATATTATTTGTGTGGAGGGCAACAGAAAACATTGTGAAGTATCTCGGTATTTCCCAATACCAGCTCAGCAAGCAAACTGCTGTTGCTTTAAAAATATAATGTGAAAACTATAATGAGAAAAAGTTTGGATTTGGGCCAAAAAAATTCAAAACCTTTATGGTGGATTAAACTGTTTTGCAACGAAATACTGCTTTTCTCCGAAACAACTCGTTCCCTCACGCAGCTAAATACTGCCATATGTTTAAATTCTTGCAGGCCTCCTAAGGCTGACCCAGAAGAAATGTCAACAAATGTTTGTGAGTCCTTGTGGCCTTGTAACATTTCCTTTAAAAAGTGAAGAATGGAACAGCAGGAGCTGTAACACTCCCCCAGAACAGACATATGAAGGCATATGGCTGACATGGGAGCCTGCTGCCTCTTCCAAGATTGCTGGCTTCATTCTTAAGGATCTTTTTTGTTGGTTTTTTTTTTTATTATTCCTCAAGACAGCTAAACTTGTCTATCTGTGTGATGAGTTGCTCTGTTGTGCTCAGAGTTGAGGTTGGGATGCCCAGGGTCCTGTACAGCCCCTAGGCTGTTCCTAAAAGTGGCAGATGGGGAAATCCAGGGAGGGTGAGATGTGGTGGCTCCGAGCTGGGGATATCCCAAAGGATCTTCAGGAAGCCCAGTACGCACAGGAGCTGGGGTAGCTGGGAAGGTTTTCTCTGTAGAGGATAAACCCAGTGCTGTCTCTGGTTTTGACAATTAAAGTAAGTGACATTTGCTGAACGGTGCTGAATAGTTTTACTTAACTTTGATTGCAGATGTGGGTTTATTACTACTTAACTAAAGGGTGTGAGTTTGCTGATATGGGGGAAGATCTTCAAATGTACAGGATCTCAAGTTTTTTCTCAGTGAAAGTGATTTAATTGTACAAAACCATTAGACTCCCATGAGAATTTGTGCTCAAAAAAATCTTTGATGCCTTGGATCACTTTTCTCCTTCCCTGTAAATGTCTTTTCCTCCAATTATTACTTTTAATTAATTGAAATATTCCTATAGTGTACTGAGGTAACTCCAATCCTGGAAATCTCCAAGGCACAAAGCAACCAGAAGGGTACAGCTCAGCATCCAACAGCCCCTGCTTCATCTTCTGATAATGTCGATTTTACCTCTCTGTTCCTACAGCACTTGAGAACATCTGTGTCCATAAGCCCAGCTCTGCAGGTTTTTGTGTCTCAGAAGCTGCCCCAGACCAGCTGGGTGAAATTGTGGATTATCACATAGAGAAGGAAGAGCAGCATGTGACTGAGCCTTGGGTGCTCGTCCAGATTTCTTTCTCTGATGAAACACCAGATCTTGCTCTGCAAGTTGCAACTTTTGGTCATTTTTGTCAGTCCATTGTACAATATTTGTGGATGTACAGTGCTTTAAACCCTGAAATCTTGGCCTTTTGAGTTACAGCAGTGGGTGTTTCTCAATACCACAAGATATTTCTTCACAAAGAATTTTGGAAGGTTTTTTATGTAACTGTTCATAAAATTATACTGTCTTGATGTGGAAGACTGGTGAGGTTTGTTTTCTCCAATGTGGCTGGGGCAGTTTCTGTGCCCTGAAAAATAAGAGCATAAACCCAGCATTTGAATAAAATGCAAACTATAAAAGGAAAAATCAAACATTGAAAAAAAATCCAACAGTGGAGTTTCTGTGGCTTATTCCTCATGCTCTCTTTTTCTCTGGGCACTGCAGTTACAGTAATAAGAAAACAATAATGTAAAAACAATGAACATCTTGTATGAGATTGACAGAATGAATAATTAGATTTCTTTTTTTGAAAGGGAGTGGGGAAGCTTATTATTGCCATTTGAAACCTCTCAAATGAATTTTGTGAAATGTTCAGCCATAATTTAGCATGCAGAATGCTGTCTGTTAGAAAGGACTGCAGTGTAATTATCATTTCTGTGACTGGAGAACCAGTGAGGTGTTGAAGCTGAGTTGTCCTCACTCTCAGGTAAACTCCTTAGGGGGCTTGTTTTCCTGTAACTCAGGTTGACACTATCTGCAAACTAAATAACAGGTTTGTTTAGCCATGTTGAGCTGTCAGGTACTCATAAGTCTCACGAACTCGAAGCTGGTAGCACAGACACGAGTGTGTGTTTATGTTCTCCAAGTGGGGAGCTCACCAAATTGAACATTAAGTGTGCAGACAGCCTCAGTTTGGCTCAGTTCCACAGCACACATATGGAAAAAGGTTGGCTCCCTGAAGAAATGCTTATATGGTCGTCTCATTCTGGGCTTAGAGCATCTCAGCACTGGTTGTGAGAGTCAATTACCTCACCTTCCCAGGCCCAGTGCTAATTGCTGTCTGCAGCTCCTGGAGCTGAGGAGCAGGGGCCGTGTTGACAAAGCTGCTGCTGGCAGATGGCACCTGAGCCCAGCCCAGCCACACAAGGTGTTTGTTTGTGCCCGTGCCAGGGCTGAAGGAGCAGCTCTGACCAGCAGTCCCTAGGACAGCTGGGCTGGGCACACTGTGCTGTGCTCACCACATTTCCTCAGCTTCAGCTCAGCCTGCAGCTCACACCTGCCAGCCATGCACCGCAGAGATACTGCCAGCAAAGCTGCCCAAGGCCACCCAGAAGGCTTCCCTTGTGACCTGGAACATTCTTCCACCCAGTCCAATTCCGTTGAAAAGGAAAAATGTTACTGCTGTAAGAAAATTATGGCACTATCTATTTTAGATAAGCTTTTGGCAAACAGGCTTTTCTGTGCTTTTGGGGAGAGTCACATTTCTGCAGAGCTGGTAAAGTGACTCCTTTCATTATTATAAAGTCATCTTTGATTTAGAATCATGGAATCATAAAATCATTTAGGCTGGAAGAGCCCTCCCAGCCCATGGAGTCCCAGCTGTGCCCCATCCCCACCTTGTCCCCAGCCCAGAGCTCTGAGTGCCACCTCCAGCCCTTCCTGGGACACCTCCAGGGATGGGCACTCCAAACCTCCCTGGGCAGCCCCTGCCAATCCCTGCCCACCCTTTCCATGGGGAAATTCCTGCTGCTGTCCACCCTGAGCCTCCCCTGCCCAGCCTGAGGCCGTTCCCTCTTCTCCTGTCCCTGTTCCCTGCAGCAGATCCCAAATCCCCCCGGCTGTCCCCTCCTGTCAGGGAGTTGTGCAGAGCCACAAGGGCCCCCCTGAGCCTCCTTTTCTCCAGGCTGAGCCCCTTCCCAGCTCTCCTGGGCACTCCTTGCTGAGTCCCAAGAAAAGCCACTGAAACTCAGAGAGTAGCTGTGCTTCTGAAATCCAGTGAAAAGTGGAGACAGGTTTTCAGCTTTCAGCTAGTAAGGGTTTGTTGATTTGTTAGTATTGTTTTATTGGTTTTTACTTTTTTGTTTTGTTTTGTTTTTTTAATACGATCCTTTTATTTTCCTAAATACATCTTCTTGTTGGTTGAATATGAGTTTACCATATGATTGCCAGTGGTACCCTGGAGCTCATTTATTGTTATTTAAAGAACTGCCTGCAGCACCTAGGACTATCTCCACCAGGCAATATCATTGACAGATACCAGCAGGAATTCTTCCCTAATTGTGCAGTTTCTCTGGAATACGCAGAGCACTTGCTCTGTAATTGTTTGGTTTTGTGTATTTCTACTTCACAACCATTGTTTGGAAGAAACCTACTAATGCACTTGCTTGTATCTTGTAATAATTACACCACAGAAAATTAAAGCCTTGGTGCTATTTGGGTGGCATAATGAAAAGCAGGCAAATGTTCAATATGAATATTGTCAACTATTCTGGTTCATTTTGGCTGTGAACTTCAGTGTTATGAGCACTTCAGAACCTGCTGCAGCTGAAACACAGATATGTGCTCAAGTTACAGCTCAAAGAACAGATAGGAAGGCAGGTCAGTAAATAAAAAAGTAACCCTATAAAAAATATAAGTGTATTGTAATTTCTGGACTGAGATCCTGAAATGATAGGTGGTGAAAATCATGTCATCCTTGCTAGAAATATTGCTGAAATTCTGCAAAACTCTATTAGCTGTGAGTAGGAGCTGCACAGCAGGCATCAAGAAATGATCCTAGTCCTTCCTCATCTGCCAAGTTCTTACTCACTGATATTTAGCTCTGTTTTTAATGATAGTTTCTTTAAAATTATATATCTATATATATAAAATATATATTAAAAATGTGTGTATATATTATATATACAGACATATATTATATTGTTACAGTATCAAAGTATCAGTTGCTCAGTATTGTTCAGTCCTGAAAACTGAAATTGCCAGTTAAAGAAGATTTGGGGTTTTTTTTCTGTTTTTTTGGGGGGGGGTTGTGGGGTTTTTGTTTTGTTTTGTTTGGGGTTTTTTTTGTTTGGTTGGTTTTGGGTTTTAGGTTCTTGTTGTTTGTTTTGTTTTGTTTTTATTTTAATCAGTAATATTTATCTTGTCTGTCTGCCTTTCTTTAGATTTTCTTTTGTCAACATTTAAAGACTGCTTCATGGACAAATTAATGTGTTTGACATTGCCTTGTCCTTGACTGAGAAGCCAAGTGTGTAATGTCCTTTGAGGAAACACAAAAGGAAATGAGGAAAAGCCAGCAAGGAAGGACAGAGACTGAATGGCTTCTGAGTGACCTAAAATGAATTTACAATCCATTTTCCCTTCCTGCCACCCTCCCTAGATCTAGACAAGCTGTGACCTCTGGGAGTCTGGGAGGAGAATGGAATAGGAATAGGCAAAGAGATATATTTGGTCCAGAAATAAGACAGAATGAATCTTTTTAAAAAGCCTTACAAATGTTTGAAGAGTCATTGCAGGGTTTGCAATAGGCTCCCCAGAATGAATCGTGAATCTTCCTGGGTTGACAGAGATATTCAGTGAGTTGAATGAGCCTCACAGAAATTCAGTAGCATCAGATCTCTGTGGTGGCTTTGAACAACTCCTCTTTTCTTTATTTATTAATAAAAGGAAGAAGGTAGGAAAAAATGTCCTGAGACCAAAGAATTCTGTCTCTCTTGAGTCTCTTGGGCAGATTCTGAGCTATTCTTCTTTATAGTATCTCTGATGTCCCAGAATTATTCTTCCTTGGATGTCTCCAGTGGACCTGGAACCAGCAGGATGATTTTGTAGAACATTCATATAAAGATTTTTCCAAAGGTTAGTTGAATTTATTTTCAGTGTTGAGTGTCCCCTACAGCTTGACTAATGGGGACATTCAGCATATACTTCAGTGGCTCTCAATTTTTAGGCTTCTTTTCAGGTCACTAGAAGAGATTGATAAAAGAGAGCAGAAGAAAGCCAGAGGAAAGAAATAGAGAAGAGCCTCCTGAAAGATAATATAAATAGAGCACCAAATGGTATAGAAGACAGCCTCTGCTATGGATTTACTCCAGAGGAAGGATCTGGCCCTTCATGTTTAGTGGAAGAAAAGCACCAAAGCATAGGAAAATGGCAAGGGGAGGAAGCAAACCAGAAAAAAACCCAAAACTGTAGGGCAAATTTGCCATAAAAATCTTTCAGTGCAGACAAGCTCCCAATCCGTGGTGTCTGACATCTGCTGCCAGTGGAAGCTGAGCTCCAGTGTGACTCAGAAGGCTTCAGAGCAGCTCTGTGTGCCTCCTGCACTGGCAGGAACTGATTTGGTATGCTTTGCATGTAGAATTTGCTTTTCCAAGAGAGAATATATACGAGCCTTTTACTGGTAGAGGCTCAAGAACAAAGGTTGAAGATAATCTTCTTGACAACGAAATAAAAAGTCAAGTTTTAGAGTACAAATGAAGTGTTTTTCCCATATGTAGGTAATTTGAACTATATACAGTGTGGTATATAGAAATATTTATTTAAGCATGATAAAGTATAATTTTAAATTCATATTTATTTACATGCATATACATCTATATAAGTGTGTATGCACAAAAAGTCTGTAGCTACTTGTTGTGGATCCAAAATGCTTCCAAATTTAGATTTTAGAGGAAGCTCAAGGAAGTTGGAAACATTGAAACAGAGGGCTTGATTTATGATATTTAAAATGACAGAACACACCTGCCTTCAGGCCTCCCCATCCAGTTGTATTCCTGGTACCTGGGTAGGACAGGGCTGCAGCAGCATGAGGATAATTAATACAGACTTCATCCTCCAGGGCCCATCATCTGCCTCCAGGCCCTTGTGACCCAGCAGCAAGAAAAAGCTGATGAAGTCATTTTGTGCTGGGTGAGCACAGGAGTGGGCACTCCTGTGGTTTGCAGAGGGCTTTTGGAGGGAGGTTAATTTGTTCTTGTGAGCCCACACGAAACACGAACCCTTTCTGTCCTGCTGGGTAATTTGGTTTCAGATGGGTGAGATTTGGACTTTAGTCTGCAGGCTGTTAACACTCTACAAAGCACTGAGACGTGGTTTTGTGTCCCATGAGAGCTCACAGCTCTGCTGCTGTTTCCTTCCTGACGGGTCTGTGCTCTCCCAGCTGGTGGTGGGTGCTGGATGCTGGATGGGGTTTGGAGTGTGGTGTTTGGAGGGTGGGGTTTGGAGTGTGGGGTTTGGGAGCTGCTCTGCTCTCCTGGGACCCTGCCTGCACCACTGCACTCAGCAGTGTGGCTGGACAATGGTTGGGAGCACCAGGGGAATAGCTGGGCTGAGTGTAAAGTCAGAATAATCCATAAGAAAGCAAAATGGGCTGTTAACCTGCTTAGAACAGAATGAAACCTCTGCAGCTCTTGGGTTTTGTCCTTCTGTGGCCTGCACAAGGCATCCCCTCGAGTGAGAGGTGCTTTCCTTCTGGACAGAGGTACAGGACTGTACCACTTGTGTACAAATTCTGTTTATGTGAGGCTGCTCAGGACTGAGCCCTGTGTGCACACAGGCGGCAGTGCCTAGCTCAGAAGCAGCAGGCTGGTGTCAGTGCAGCAGAGCTCTGTGCTGCAGGCAGTGGGGGACACTGTGCTGCTGTCCCTGCTGCTCAGCACAGCCCACCCTGCTGCTGTCTACTATCAAATCTCAGGAGAGAACCCAGGGCAGGGAAAACACCCCAGCTCTGAAATCAGAGTAATTCACCCTGCCCTGCCAAATACACTCTGTCACTGTGTGTGCGGGGGGGAATGCAGATTATCCAAGTTGCTTTTTTATCCTTTCAGATGCAGTTCTTGCCCTTTGCTTTGTTCCATCCCTTTGCACTTGACCATCTTTCATCCCAAGATGGGGAACCCTTTCGTGTCCATGTCCACACAGATACCTTGGTCGTGCTGCTGGTGTCAGCTGTGGACATTAATTAAGTGACAACGTTAATAACCAAAATGAACCTTGAATTTGGATCTGCTTTCAGCAGTGCAGTTGGACCAGGTGACCTCCAGAGCCCCTTCCCACCTGAATTATCCTGGGCTTCTCTGTTGGTTGCTGACTGTGGGATTCTCATTGCTTGGCTCAGCTGCCTGGAATGAGAGGGAAAAGACAGATTCTCCTGCAAGGTGATTCCAAGCATGAGCTTACTTAGTTGCTAAGATAATGGCTAGCAGGAGCAATTTTTACACAGCCAAGGATGCTCCAGAGCCATGTCCTCTAGAAGGGTTAAATAATCCCTGTTGTATACTGAGACTTAAACCTCAGGACAGATCCAATTTTTTATACCAAACAGAGATGACTCTATATAAAAATATGGTGTGATGCTGTGGCGTGTAGTAGGGACTAGAATAAAACTCAGAGAGCTGGCAGGAAACAGATTTTGTTGAAGCTGTGTTCCTAAAATGCAAATTGCAGAAAATAATAACGTAATGCAAATTATATTTATACAGATGATCCAGCTTCAGGAGAAAAGGGAGTTTGGGCAGGGCAAAGCACAGAACAGCAAACACCCAGAAACGGCATCGGGGAAGTCAAGTTTAAACTTTATTTTAAGAGAGACCTTATACCTACATCTTTAGAACAGTTAATTATTCACTGGAGAGAGAAGTGAGAGAAGAAATGGGGAAGATCTGCACCCAAACAGC
This sequence comes from Sturnus vulgaris, assembly GCF_052056855.1. Classification (NCBI taxonomy): domain Eukaryota; kingdom Metazoa; phylum Chordata; class Aves; order Passeriformes; family Sturnidae; genus Sturnus; species Sturnus vulgaris. The sequence goes on along the minus strand of NC_142254.1, from coordinate 576,083 downwards.
AGAGATCCTCAGCTGGCGTGTGGGAGCTCTGAGCTCCAGCCTCTTTCCTCTGATTTTATATGGATTAGTGCCTTTTTCAGAGGTGAAATGTTTTATAGTGTGTCTTTGCTCACTTTCAGCAATGGCTCCAAGGTTAAGTGATGTGTGGCAGGGCCAGACTGCTAATTCACGATAGAACCATGGAAAGCTCACATATTCTAAAACCTTTGTGATTGTGAGCTCAAACCTGCATCATTTTTATTTTAAATTATACTACCTTCCTTTCTTTTACTTTTTTTTTCTTCTATTTTACCATTACTGTTGCTGTTTATTGCATACATTCTGAATATTTAATATGAGTAATCTGTTTAATATGCATGTTATGAATACCTGTATTTTTTGCAGGTTTGTAATAATTATTTACAGGGAGAGAAATAGCCCTTCAGCCACTCAGTCCATTGGCCTGGGCTGTGTAAAATCCTTGTTCCTGTATTGCATTGGAATAAATAGTTTATGATCAATAATTCAGTTAAGAAGTTTTGACTTCTCCGGGTTTTAATTCAGCCACAGAGATGTCTTTGGCACTTTGAATTCTTTGCTTGAGCAATAATTTTGATTTTTAAGATTTTTCTTTAATCATTGTGTGTGGTGTCAGTTGTGTTTCCATCGGCACATAAAAACCATTTATGTGGAAACCTGAGGCAATGGAGTTCTGACAGTGTTAAAAAGCTTTTTGAAGCATCGTATATATGGAATATTTTAGTCTCTTTCAGTCATTTCTGTGATATTTACTGGAATTTTCATTTGGCTTGAAAAGAGTTTCAAAAATCCGGCAAAAATCTGTTTCATTTCAGAAACTCATCCCTGATGCTTTTGGATCTCTCAGTAAGTGGGACCTAAACATATGTAGTTAGAAATCCACAGTGTAAATCATTTTATGATTGTGAGCATTTGTTTCTATTTCGTTAAACTCTCAGATATGCTCCCAAGTTTTTTTCTAGAACCGCTCTTCCGGAAATATTTAATTTTAGGGGCACAGTGGAAACAGTTTTTCTCCAATTTGAGATCTATGTGGATTTCTAGTATTTTTCATCTCTTTTGATGAAAATAATGTACCTGGGTGTTTTTTAGAGGGACAAATGTGTGTGCAGTGCATCAGGAAAAGGGAAAATGAAAATAAACAGGGGTTTGGGGTTGGTTTGGGTTTCCTCCTCGCAAATCTCATATTTTGCATGCAACTCGATTGTATTGGTTTATTCACTTTGCCAAACGGCCCACAAAGTTGTGAATATTTATTTAGTGCTGTTCCTAATAGTTTTTCTAATAGGGAATTATTTGGGTACAATGAAAGACATTTGTAAATGAAGCAGATAAGCCCTTTGGCAGACAAGGAGTGTTTTGTCCAACACAAGAATTCTATTGTCCACTGCTTCAGTTGTCAAGTGCCTGGGGAGCCCAGGATTTATGATGATGTTACAATGGCCCTTTCAGAGGGGACTCTAAGAAGCTGTGAGATTCCGTTCCTCTGCTTTTCAGACTCCCAAATCTTTTTATGGTGCGAGGACAATGCCGGATTCAGCTGCTGCCCCGGCCCGTCTCACATCAGGCATTGTGCAATAATTGCCATAGTGACAATGGCCCGGGGCTCCCTCCCCTCTCCCCAGCCACATTTCCACTTGGCACTTCGCATCAACCAACTCTGAAGCCACGGCTTCTTTTGCCCCAAAAAGTCTTGTTAGGCCGTGTGGTGTAAAGAGACACTGTGGCAAATCTGTTTGGGGCATTGGAACTGTTTAATGGATTTTTTTTTTAAGTTTTCTTGTAATTGTAATTGGACTTTGAAACAGCCTTCTGTAAATACAGCAGTTGGGGGGGGTTGGCTTTTCGCCCTTTTGTAAGCCTTATAAAGTTATTAGAACTACTGAAGGCATATTCAGCTGCAGAGAAAATAGGAAAACAAAAAATGTTTTACAGTAAATAAGAGGCATCTGATAAATGAGATGGTAATAGGAAGCAAATAGGTATCTGATACCTAAATATCAATTACTCAGCTAAACTGTTCTGTCTACAGTCACAAGGATGGAAATAGTCTCAAGCCATGTTTATAGTGAAAATTGACATCTGGAGGAGTTTCTCCTTGCTTGATGTTAATATGAAGGTTTATTTACTTTTAAATAATGGTTAATATGGTTAATGCTATAAAATGGTTAATGCTACAAAAAATATCAGTTGGTAACCTCTGATATTTTTTGAAATGCAGTGTGACTGAAGAGTAGAGGCTGCAATTGGCATAAAATTATTATTTATTATTTATTATTTATTATCTGGTGTTCTTTAAGATGCTTCCAGCCCAGACCACTGGGTGGTTCCATGACTGTTCCCTTTGCTGGTGGCCAGGTGAATGCACAAGGAGAAGTTAATGGAGCTGCAGGTCAGGTGGGGACTGGCAGTGTCTATTATCAAATCTCTGAGGCTTTTAAAAGCAAAAGAAGAGCTAAAAAAATTGGATGGTAGGGATTTTTAAGAGGACATTTTGAGAAGTCCTTCTCCAGGCAAATTTAAATGTCTTGGGCGTAAAGGAATCTTGAGCTGCAAAGTCATCCAAAAAGATGTTGCTTTCTGTAAAGATATTGAACAAATTGTCAAAATGAGGGAGTTTATTCCGTTTCAGTCATTCATATGAATTGTGAATTAGTTCAAAAGGGTCCTTTATAAAAAAAAATTACTTGCAAAATGAAAATATTTCAAAGTGCCATACGTACTTCATAGCATGAATCTGTGGATTACTTTTACAAACCAAGTGCTTTTATATTAGTGGCTTGGTCATCACAGAAATCATCACGCCACAGAGCTTAACATTAGTAAAATCCACTGCCTAGGAATGTCCTTTTATGGCACATGTAGCCCAAATTTTTAAAAGGGACTCAATGTATTTGCAGTCATGAGGGGCCACAGAAGGCACATGACTTTATTTCTTCCTTTGATGGAGCAAGAGTGAAATATGTTTGTGCAATACTGAATATAAAATAGCTAGTCAATGCCTGTTTCCTTTTCAACATTTGTGCTGGGAATCTGAAATTCTACCTGTGCTGCTGAACTGGGCTTTTTGCAATTAAAACTTGATTGGTTTAATGGGGATGAAAAGTGGGTATAAAATGAAGGCTTGATACAGATGAGGTATCTTAAAGTAACAATTAAATACTACAGAAAATTACTGACTTGGATCTATCAGCCCAAATTACAGAGGCTATTTTTCAATAATTAGGTCTAGAAATTTTCAGTTAATAAATTTGGAGGTACTGGGCAGTTTAGCCTAATTTCCTTAGCCTAGTTCCTGGAATGGATCTTAGTCCTAGAATTCAGTTTGGGCTGTTTAAATGTCTATCAGCGTCTCAAATAAACCTCGGGAATGCAATGTCTGCGCTAGTAAGTAACACTGAGTATTTTCTTTGCATTCAGTCACAATAATTATATTTTATCTATATTTTACTTCTGTGGGGACATTGTCAGAAACACCTGGGATGATGAGGTGTGAAATGATGAGGTGGGAGGATAGCTGCTCTGTGAAATTGTGACCATCCTTAACTTTCCAATTTAAATTCAAGACTTGTCATGAGAAATGATTCAGCAGGTTTCTTTTTGTTTCTGCTCCCTTTGTCCAGACTGACTCAACTTCCTGCCCCATTGAGGAAAGAATTGTAACCACTGAAAGAGCTGTAGATGAACTTCTTACAGGCGGAGGCACCTCTTACTTTTTCTTCTTTTCTTCAGATGTTTTCTCTTGCGTATTTTTTCACTACTGTAGTGGCAGCTCTACTTCCTAAAATAATCTTCTCCCTTTTCCGTCATAATGATAAACCCACTAGTTTTCTAATATGCCTTTAGAGCACTTAGAAATGTTCAAAGCACATCTTGCTGGTTAATGGCATCTGCAGCTGCTCCTTTTTTTACTACAGTGTGTCTTGTCTTGGATAACGTTGCCAGAAGAGACTTTTTTCCATAGATAACACAAAAGAGAAGTGAAAGAATTTTGATACAGCCTCAAGCATTTTAGTTATGGGAACACTGTAGCAAAAGTGAGTCTGTTGAATGTTCCAGGCTGGACAGGGCTGGGATGGTGGGAGGTGTCCCTGCCCATGGCAGGGGTGGCACTGGCTTAGCTTTAAAGTCCTTTCCAAACCTGGCCTTCTGTGATTCTAGGTAAAGGCTATTTATTAATTACAAGTAGTATTTAATTGCTTTAGACTCTCTGTAGGCTGCTGTGGTAGTCTATAGGCCAGACTTCAGTTTCCTTTTATTATGGTCCCACCACTGGTTTGGATTTCAAATGGCCTTTTCCGTTCTTTGCAGGCAGAGCTGAAGTAGAGGCTGAGTGGCAGCAGAGGCTGACAGGCGTCCCAGCTCCTGAAGTGGCATTTCAGATGTGTGGAATATGCTACATCAACTGGCAGCAGGTTTCCAGTGGGTGAAGGTAAGTCCTGCATCCAAGCCTGTGATTTCCTGAGGGATGTCAGGGATCCACGGCTGGGCCCTTGTTTCTGTAGTGTCTACAATGTTTGTGCAGTACAGGCAACATTTCTGCAGGCACTGATGCCTCAGAGAGTTTAAGCAGAGCTCCTGGTGGCTCCCAGCTGTAGGACACAGACCATCCTTCTGTCACTGTACAGCACACTTTCATAAGGGTTAAGGGATGTTTTCAATCCCTTTTGTTGAATTTCTTGTTTAAAACTTCAGAGTATCACTTGAAAATTCACAGCAATGGAGCACTGAAGAACAGGAATGTAACAATTTTTCTGCTGTTTATAGGTTTACAGCTGGAAGTGATTAGTCAAACAGGTTCATGCTTTCCTTGTTTTAGTGCGTGAGTGATTAATTCCGTGTTTGGACTCTTCCTCTGGTATTTTGTGCAATTCCATTGAGCTCAATACAACTGCTCAGACTTGGGTTGGGAAAGGAGCTTCATGGTGACCCTTAGGCTTCAGAGAAGGTGGAAAGTGTGGAAGTAGACAGTATGGGAAACTCTAGACCTAAAAATAGTTGGATCTGCTGCTCTGATGCCTTTAATTTTTCAAATTCTCTGTGACTTTCAGTTGTGCTGTTGTTGCAATTCCACAGAGGTGAAGATTTCTCACTTACAGAAGTGTCCATTGTTTATTTTTAACACAGAAACAGATTAGGTGTAATAGCTAATAAATATATAAAGACTGTCATTTTTACGGAATCAAAGGCAGGAGCCCACCTGAATTGTGTGGGATAAAAAGTACAATGCCAGGATATTAAAGCTCTTTGTCTTGCTGACTCACTCACAGTTTCTACATTCAATTCACTCAGGTCCTGCTTGACACATGCTTCATTTCTGTGAAAATGTCCTTGAATGACAATTATCTCATTTCTGGCAGCCAAATGGACCAACACTCCTCCTTGTGAGCAGCTCTATGGGATGTGTGTGGGTGGTGTCCTCAGATCTGGGGAGGGGACTGCAGCAGCCAGGCTGGGTGACACCAGCAGCTCTGGGTTTAATTAACTCCTGAGCAAGGGCAGAGCTCAGCATGGCAGACTCTTGTCCTGTCTGAACACCAAAGCCACATTTTGCAAACAGCACTCTGCTCTTGTTCAGATCCAGTTTCTCAATGGAACGATTCTAAAGGGGGGTTGGTTTGAAGACTTCCTGACTAGGTTTCAAAACCATTACTGGGTATCAAGAAGACATAGAGAAAATATCTGAAATTAGTTCTGCATGTCTCTGTTCCATGCACAGTTACATGAATTTTCTCACCACTGATTCGCCTCTTGGCATTTTCTAATATCTCAGTTCATGGTTTAGTTCAGGCCCTTTTCTACTCTGCTTGTTCTTGATTTCACAGCTACTTGCAAACAGACTTAATTTTTAGGAATTAAAGGACGGTGAGGCATAAGCTTAAAGGAAAACAGCCCATCACTCTCACTAGTAAGTGAGATAAGTGAATTTTAACTGCATCCCTACCCCAGTTTTATCTAAGTGTCCTGTCTTTTTTTTTTCCTAGACTTCTTTGCATTTCAGAGTTAAAGCAAATAATTTGTGAAAGAAAGCTTCCTGCAGAGAGACTGTGGGATGTTCCCTCTGCTTGGAGTGTGAAGTGTCTCCCTGCAAGAGGAGGAACAAGAGCTGCTTTTGTTGATTATCATGTAAACCTGTGACTCCATATGCTCCCTAAATTCTCTTCCCTTCTTTTGAAGGATCTTTCTTAAATTACTTCCAGCTGTGCCTATTCAGGAATGCAAATTTCCTGTTACAGTATCTGGATAATGACAAGAGTTGAGAAGGTAAAATATTCATGTTTAACTATTGTTCATGGAACAAAGAGCAGCAGCAAGGCCCTGCTGAGCTCTGGGAGCTGTGACACAGCCTTGGCTCAGTCACTACAGAAGGTGACCAGGAGCTTCAAGAACTGGGAATATCCTGACTGAACATTTCCTTCCTGTGCTGTTCGGGTTTTCTATAGAGAATTTCAAGAAAGACTGAGGATAAGCACAACACATACACTTCCCTATGATTTTATTACTTTGCAAAGCATCTCACATGAATAAAGGGTCCTCAGGACCCCAAAAAAGAGTAGTCTGATAGAATCATGAAATCAGAGGATCACAGAATGGTTTGGGTTGAGACCTCAAAGCCCACCCAGTGCCATCCCTACCTGTGCAGGGACACCTCCCACTGTCCCAATGTCCAGCCTGGCCTTGGGCACTGCCAGGGATCCAGGGGCAGCCACAGCTGCTCTGGGCACCCTGTGCCAGCCCTGCCCACCCTGCCAGGGAGGAATTCCTGGCCCGATATCTGACCTGAATTTCCCCTCTGTCCGTGTGAAGCCCTTGCCCCTTGTTCTGGCACTGCAGCTCCTGATGCAGAGCCCCTCTCCAAGTTCCCTGCAGCCCCCTCAGATCCTGGAAGGCTGTGATGAGTTCATCACACGGGATGAGAAACTGAAGTTCACTTCCTGAGTATATAAATTAGTGCTGTATAATGCATACTTTGCCTCTGTCATATGTAACATTTAATTCTTATGTAGAAAGACCATAATGGGAAAAGCAGGCTGTCCCTGATGTACAGAGCAGATCTTAGAGGGAAATTCCTTTGTAGTTTTGGTTTTGCACAGATGCCACGTGGAAAGAAAATTAATTTTCACTTGGAATCCCCCTGTCCTGCATGTTGAACCCGGCCTACATGTCAGAGCAGAATGTGCCCCTCCAGCTGCCCGTTTTATCCTGTCTCACCCCTCTCACTTTGCTTCTCTACAAATATCTGCTTCTGTAGGTTTTTAAAACCTGAATTTTGAATTCTCAGTGTCAATCCACAGAACACTTAGTGTACCTGCAGGATTAGCTCACTACATGTATTTTAGGATGTATATTAGTAACCTAAATGAAATCGGCTGATTTGTGAGGGCAAAAGCCTTGATTTTAGTAGGATGATGCTCCAAAGTACAGCAAATCCCTAGGTGGCTCTTAAAGAAAGGCCTGAGAGTGATCTGTTAAGAAGAGTAGCTGTCACTTCATATAGTCTGTGCAATGAGATGGAGTCTGAATTTATTACTTCTGCCTTTTTGGCTCTCTTCAAGACTTTTCTTGAGCTGAAAAACCTTTGGAAACACTGTTAGGATAATTAGAAGACATCTTCTGGTCAAACAGATACCAAAGAATGATTATTTTGTTAGAAATTACAAAGGTTTCAAAGACATTGTGGGGAAATACATTGACACTGTCTTCAATCTTATGGTCTCAGTACTTCCTAACATGGACATTTCAGATTCTCCTATCTGCTTTTTAATAGAAAATTATTTCCATGTTGCCTTGAAAGAATCTTGAATACAAAAGAATATTGAAATGAGTGATTTGTTTTTGGAAACAACGAACTTGTACCTGAGCTGAAATTCAGCTTTCTTGGCAAAAAGTTTGTTCCAGGTAGAATCCTGAAACAACTGAGTCATCAGAGACTCATCCCTGCATTTTCCAGCTCTCTGGGGAATCCCAGCCCTGTCTGGGCTGCAGGGTGGAGCTCTGGAGCAGGATCTGGAGCAGCCTGGCTAGGCTAAGGAAGGGAAACCCCTGAAATCCTCCCCCTGCCCTGGATGAGATTCCCTACGGAATCTGCATTGCACAGGCAGCAGAGATTGGCCAGCAGAGGAGAAAGGGCATTAAAAGATTGATCCATTGACTGAAAAACTCCCCAAAACTCCAACCGCTTCTGGGTCGAAATAACCTCAAATATTTGGAAATTGTGCTCCAATAAAATGAACTTCTGGCCAAAGTTCCAGTTACTTCAAAGGTGAAAAGTGGGAACTAAAAGCTAAATCTGAATCTTTCTGGAACAATTGTAATGGGAATTTATGGAGAAAACTGTTGTCAGCTTTAATAATAAATACATAAACACACAGTGTGTATATACACACACATATGCCTATATACATATATATCTGTATTTATATACTGTGTGTATATATATATATATATATATGGTTACTCAATTTGTGTTTTAATAATGATGGTGATGGTGAGGAGGAGAATAACAGCATATTTAAAATTTATTCTATAGTGTCTCCAAGAAAAAATGCACACAGCCAGGACTAGAAAAATAAACCCAAGAGAAAACTAAATAGCGTGCCTTTGACACATATATTACATATGAAAAGATGGCTGTGCACTCTGCCTTTCAAGGTTTCATATGCAATAAAAGCTATTTGAATTGTACTCAGGTGCTAGATTGCTGTCTCAAAAATTGACGTATTTTGTATGCTATAAATAAATCAAAATTTAATGTATTTAATTCTTTTGAGGTGTTTAACCCAGCCAATTACTACATTGTTAGTCACAGGTGAAGAAAAACTTCTTAAAAATGTGTCTTGCAGGAACACTTGCTGCTATAATCATGCAGCAGATGCAATCTATGAGGCTTTCCTCATCTGTACAAACACTAATAAAGACAAACTAAAGTAGTGATTGGTAAAATCTAATGGAATGCAAAGGTTTTTCCCTCTCCATTCCTGACAGCCTGCATTTGCAACCACTCCGTTACTTTTATTTTAAAATGGCTTTTCAATTACATTCTGCTGCTGTAGGGGAAAGCTTTTTGACAAAGGCATGACATAAACCATTTCTATTGCAGCTCAATCACAGTTCCCATAGCTAAACTAGACTGGACAGTTCATTAAAAAGAAAAATTAATAGTACAAGGTTGTAGGGAAACAATAACAGATTATGACTGGCCTGTGGCAGCCCACTGAATTCATGTCGTAGAATAAAAATTATTCACTTGTCTCATAAACGAAGGTTTGTTCCAAGGTTTTAGGTGAAGTCTCTCCTTCTGTTCCTTTACAGGAAAAAGCTGTCCAGTCTCTGGTCTATAAAAGCAATACTTGTAATTACTGCAGAAGAGTAATGTGGATTTTTTGGAATAGAAAGCACCCATTTGATAATCATTGAATACATAATAATAAACATAACATCAAAGGGAATGGCGTGGAACACAACACACTAAACAGATACATTAAAGCAAAAAAATAACCCTCTCAGGGCTGGTCAGGGGCAGGAGGGAAAAAATGAGGATGGAGTCAGGAATTGATCCTATTTTTTTCTTATCTAAGGTAGTAACTGCTGTAGACCAGGTTAAATTTGCTAAATTTATGTGCCAAAGCCAAAGTGTTTGTGATTTCATTGCAGTTCTTTCAGGTTGGCTGCTGCTACCTGTGTAAAATCATGTGTGATTTCTCTCTTGCTTAAGGCTGTTCTTAAAGGTGCAACCAAGTCCTAAACTCTCCCTCTACATGGGAGTGCATATTTTCCCCAATTTCCTCAGGGTTTTGTGGCTCAAATTTTCTGTATAATTCTGGTATGTGTGGCAAGCAGACAGACTCAGACTTTAATGCAGTAATCTGAGTTTCATTATATTGATGCTATAAATTCCTGTCTCAGAAGATATTTCAAAGAATATGGGCTCTGGGATGCATTACCCGTTTCTTTTGGCCAGTAGCCACAGCCTCCTAATGAATTCAATGGGATAACAGGAGAGGCCAGGAAAGGGGAAGTCTGAGCCAACATAACATTTGGAATCAAAAGCAGGACTGACCCTGAAGGGTATTTTCTGGTTCTGTTTATGGACAAGATTTTCCGTTAGAAACAACAGCCTAAAATACTGAATATTCATGGTCATGGGACCCCCTGTACTTTTGCAGCTTTATCCCTACTTTTACAGGAGAACTTGGCCATTTGGCCTCCAACTCTCCCTTCTCTCCCCCCAAAATAGAAAAGCAGATTATATAACCTGCACAGCCTGGCCATTGTGAGAGGCCTCCTGGCTGTCCTGGCTCGGGTTCCTGCCATCAGCTATATTTTGTGAACCAGGGCTGCACTGAAGCAAAAATAACCAACCAACCCAAAGGCTCTGCCTTGACCTCCTGAGCTGCTCTCATACTTTCTTTCTGCAGGCAACATGTGTGAGTTGCAGCACGCTGGGGAGGAGATATTCTCTGTTTATTCCAGAGAATGTTCTCACACAAACATTTAGCACTCACTAATGAGCTGTTCATCCCGAGGCTGGGAGCCAGCTGCAGCCCTCGCTGCTCTGCTGTCCAGTTCTGCCTCCTGTATCTCCAGTCCCCCTCTGCCGTGTGTGAGACCCAGGAGAGAACAGCCCCATTAGCCCAGGAACAGGGCTGATCATCAGCCCAAGGGCATCTCAACAAAGACAGTGCTGTCTGTGTCCCAGTAAAGCCGCTGACCCACTGGTTATCACCCCTCTGCTGCTCCCAGCATCAGCAGAATGACACCAAAGCTGTGTGTTCAACAAATGGAATGGCCATTTTTCTCCTTGTAGATCTGCAGTCATTTAATTCGCTTTATATTTAACAAATACAGAAATAATTAATTGTTTAAGTGAGAAAACTTCCCAGTAAAAAATAGAATGGTAATGACTTTTTAATAACTGTCAGAACAACCCTCCCAGCAGGGGCTGGTGCTGTGTTGGGTTGGGGTTATCCATGCCTCTGCTCCCACGTGCTGTTCCCTGTTTCCTCTGCACAGCTCACACTAGGCTGACACACTGTCCAGCTGAGTGCTTTGCTTCTGAGCAGTTATGGAGTTACATCCAGGTCTTAGCCCAGGGTTCTTGAAGTCTCCACCTGCTTCATCTGCTGCAGCTTGTTGAGCTCATCTAACCCAAAATAACAGAAATTAAAAGCCAAGAATGTTCTCTTGGCCTAAATTCTAGAGTCTAACCAGAAAATCATCAGCCACGCTGAGCTTTTATACAAGTTATGTACAGTTAAAAGGAGTGCACATGAGCTTCCCTGCCTTTTCCTGATGGAAAGGAACTATCAGCTGCCTCAGGCAGAGGTCTTGAGGCAGGGTGGGGGTAGGACCTGATTTTGGAGAATGCAGGGATGGATCCTTCCCCCTGCACCCCGAGCTATTGCTGTGTTTCTGACACATTCGTTTGCAGAGCCACTGTTATATTTGCAGACCTGCTCCCCAGGCTGTGTTTTCCCCTCGGCTCTGTAGGGCCATGCCAGCCTGTGTTGCTGTGAAAGGTGATTTTCTGGGGGTTGAGCAGCACCCTCTGCTCCCTGTGCTGTCTCTGGGCTTTGTGCAGCTCCCAGGCTGCGGTGGTTCCATGGCTGAGCCCTGGGGAGCAGTTTCCAGCCCCACCACCCTCCTGGAGCTGACTGTCAGGCATGCCCTCTCCTCCTGTGCTGTCTCCTGGCTGCACAGCTAGTTCACTGGGTGTGGACCAGTGCATTGTTATTTTTACCCCTTCATTTCAAACATACACATAAACCCACTTGTGTCACAGCACAGGGTCATCCTGAGCTAAGCAAAAATCCAAGCAAATCAGCCAGCGGCCACTTGGTCCATGGATAACTCGTTAGAGTCAAAAAAATTAACCAAACTCAAGGCCTAGACAGGCCAAAAGTGATGCTGATGCTACCTAAGAATCCAGCTGGGTCCTGCTGCCTGTGCTGGCAGCTCACTCCAGCTTGGGCATGTCACAAGCAATGCTGACATTGTCCTAAGGGCTTACAAGGTGCTGAAATTTTAACAAGTTCACATTAACACGTGAAAAATTATTTTTTACACTATTTATTTAAGCCCCCTTATTAAATAAGCATTTAGTAAACATTCCTATTGGCAATGTCATGCTTACACCATCATTTGTGTCATGTATTATACCTGAGTTTAGTTAAAGCTGTGTTTACAAACATAATACAAGTGCCTGTGCGTGACCTTCATAAATATTCTTCCTGCTTATTTTCTGGATTTGCCATTCCTTGGGTCTGGTTCTAAGCTCACTTGCTGAAACTTAAGCAAGAAGAGGTTCACAAAATTTGCACAAAGAATTAAAAAAAAAAAAAAAAGAAAATATCATGTTAAGTTTTTTATAGCAATGTTTACCCTGTCAGCCATCCATTGGAACAAGAAATATGTCTGTCTGCTCAGAAAGATGTTCCCTGTTCTTGGATGAATCCCCAGATCCAGTTTCTCCAGCTGGTGCCTGTCTGGTGCTTTATTCCCTCTGACCACTGGATTTCCAGGAAGCTATTTTTTATTGTCCTTTTGCTCACTCTTGTGAGTTTTTAAGTTGAAAACACAGTCTTTGGGTCTTCAAAATGGTGAGAAAACCGAGGGTTAGCTTTGCAGACAAGCAAGCACTGTGTCACTGTCCTTGGGTGGGATAAAAGGCTCCCTAAGGAAATTCAGATACCAATCCACGTGGATTACTCTTATGCAACATCATCTCATATACCAGAGAGATTTAAAGGAAAAGGAGGGTGGGAGTTTCAGCATCACCCATAAAGAAAAACATAGCCAAGGAATGAAAAGAAAAGCTTTAAATGGAAAGCTCTGTGTTCTTTGCAATGTGAAGCAAAGCAAGCTTTGCACCAGCAAGCACCAGAATTTCAATTCTGTGAAGTCTGAGGTGCCAGACTAAGCCAGAGAACAAGGTGAGGATTAGCTAAGCTTGTTCTGAGGGTTGAATCAGTGCTGCTTATCAGATTAATGCCAAATCCCTACAAATAAAGGGGAATCCTTAGCAAAGGTAAAATAACTTAATCTGGGAAAAAAAAAACAAAAAACAAAAAAAACCAAAACCAAACTCATGGGATGCTCAACAGGCTGCATGAACAGTTTTAGGCTGACGTGGAGCCAAAGCCAAAGTAGAGCTGGAAGACAAAGTTAGGTATTTGGGAACTGCATGGAGCTGTGAAAGGCTCCTTTGCCTCGCTCAGGGCTGATCAGGTTCCCAGAGCAGAGAAGGGAGGCGTTGGAGCTGATGGATGGCCACACACAGACCCTCCTGAACTGCAGCAGCCCAGTCTCCAAGGGCTCCAACACCATGGATTTATGCACTGTTCCATTTTGTGTCCTCCACTGGATCATCAGTCCTGGGCTCTCCATCCCCTTCATCTTGTTCACCATCCACTTTGCTTTAACACTTTAATTTGGCCTTCCAGTTCTCCCAGCTCTTTTGAGCTTAATACATAGAATTTAAAAGTTTTCTATTGACACAACTTCCATTTTCTCTCTCTCTGCACTCCCAGGACTGTCAGGAGTCATTTTAATTTGGTGCTTATTTCAGCTGGGAAGTCGACATTTCCTTTAAAAAAGCGAAAAAGGTCCAAAGTTTTTAAGTATTCCATCCTTCTTCCAATAAATTGGTAGCAAGCACCAATGTTTCTAGAAAGATTATGTTTGGTGACAGGCTCTCTCATCTCCCTTTAACCTAATAGTTCCTTTTCCAGAAAAAAAAACAACCCATAATTACTCCAAGAGCAACTTATTTAATTACTGTTATGGGAGACTTCAAAGGAAATTGGTTGGATTGAAGTAGTGATATCACCCTGGCAACATTTTGAAAAGAACATTTTGGTAGAAAATATGCTGAATATAAGGGCATGTTGAATGTGAAGGAAAAAATCCTGTTCTGGTGAATGGAGCTTTCAGTATTTTTATTTGTACATGTATGGCATTTTCTTAATTACTGGTTTTTGGATTTATTTCACTTTTATAAATGTAAATTTTTCCCCTCTACTGGCCTCATATTAAGGTCATTTCATCAAAAAATTAAACCGTTCTCAATCCAACAGTCCTACCAAATGTTAGGTTTTCCTCTTTCTTTTCCCCAAACTCATTTTTAAGGCCACGTCAGGGATTTTCATTAATGAGAAAATTGTTATTGGTGTAGGAGGTGAAGCTTTACCTGATTGGACACAGGTTCATTCACATTGCAGTACTTTTATATTTTCCTGTGGGTTAAAGAAGACATTGCTGGTGCAAGATGCAGAAATGGGGTTGGTGTTCCAGGACATGCAGATACACCCCACCAGACCTGAGCATTGCACTCCTAAGGCCAAGACTTGCCCCGGCACCAGAGTAATGGTGGCAAAAGTTATTTATAGCCTCAAAACCCCTAATGGACTTCCAAAATACATCTAATAAAGTTGATTCATAGATTCAGCTAAGAATATCACTAATCTAATTTTTAAATGCCCATTTTTGGCCAATTTCCCACAATAAACTCTCTGTGAAACATCAGTTTAATGTATTTAAAATTTGCCTTTTCTGCATGATAACAATGACACCAAACATCATGCCAGCTGTAGCAAGGCACTACCTTAAATCTGTTGTTGTTACTGGTTCTGTCACAAGAATAGAAATGAAATGTTTTGTCACCATCATCTGGAATTACAGGTCAGAAATAGTGCCAGACCAGGTCTGGGATGTGTTTGTGGTTCATGTGATCAGTTAGAAAGATGTGATAACAAGTTTAACTCAAAATGAGTTATGCTCATGAAAAATATGCTGATTCCTTTGCCCTTTTTATTTTTTTAATGCATCAATTGAATGAAAAACAAAATTTATTTGCAAGCTGACACCAGCCTGTCTTTTTTGTGCTATTTTTTGTGCTATTATTGTATTTATTTGTGTGTCTAGCATCTCATTGCAGCATCCTAGCACCTGTTGCTGGATTTTTGGGTTTGCAATATAAAGTTGGGAATTATGTCTTAGTCCTTACAGCCTATGAACCTTACAAATCCATATAATTCCTCAGTTTTGTGCTCAGAACAGATCAGGAAGCCAAAAGGAAATTGTTTCCATGAAGGTGATGTTTTCTTTGAGTTTGTGAACTTGGGGTTTTTGAGGTTAAATGGAAATATTCTATGGTGACTAATTACAGCAAGGCATCTCAGAAAAGACTCATGCAAATATTGTTTTAATTATAATACTGTGATTTAATGGGTTGCAAATAATAATAGAAATGTGAAGATTTGTTCTTTTCAGCTGTAGCCTCCCATTAGGTTCTTAAACAGTGATGGTCTCCTTTATTAGTGCCACTGAGGCTGCTTTAGGAATCTGTTTGAATATTCTGAGGTTGTTATCTCGTGCTTTTGAGCCAAAATTGGTCTCCTCACAGACAATCTCTGCCTAGGCAAAAATTAATTATTGATTCAATTTTTCATTCAGAAATCTCAAAGTGGCTTTTATGCTCTTCATGGAAGAAATTTGCACTAAACTGGAGTAGTTAAGCACGCTATCAAAAAGAACCTTCCATGGGCATGGCTAAAGAATCTGAGCTCTTCCTTCTGCAGCTCCAAGAGAGCTGGGGAAAGGCTTTTGATTGGTAATTTAGCTCTCACCTTCTCTCTTTAGGAAATGTGTTTGTAAAGGGGACTCTCAGTAATTCCCTAACTTGTCGAGTTTTATAAAGATAAATGTTCCGGGGGCTGTAATGTGAACCTCTCTAAACAAGTCACGATGTGGAGGTCTTTCAGCAAGAACTTTCCTGCTTCAGGGTGACCAAACTGAAGGGGACATGGGGATGGAGAAGTCCAGTAGGATTAAATTCAAAGTGGAAGAATGTTTTGTAGAGTAACACACTGACCACACAAAGACCACCCAGGATGCTTTAATAGTCTGGCATTTGGGCAGCACTGCTGAAGCTGCCTCTGGAAATGAAGCTGTAAGTGCAGAACCACAGACTGAATTTAGATTTCTGCTCGTGTGGGAGCTGCCAGCCCTTCAGCAAGAGGTTACGGATCCAAGCAGAAATGCATTGCTGGCTGGAATTCTGTCTGCCTTGGTTTGGGAGCTCAATAGACCTGCCTGCAATCATTAGTTTTTGATAGGTTTTCACTCTAATTTTGACTTTCTGTCTCATTTCTGGCACAAATCAAAGAGACCATCAGTCACAGCAAAAGTGTTATTCAGATATTCATACGTATCAATTCTTAGGGGAAGAAATACTCAGGATTGGCTGAGTATGTATATACAGCATTAGTAGTTGCAAGTAAGTTGACTTTAGTTGTCATTTATGTCCTCCTCAGAGTGTCACTGATAGCCACCCACATAATAACAAAATGACTGAGACTAGCATGGGCTGGGCTGCAGCCTCACTGGCCTTGGAGCATCCAGGGAATTATGAGAATTCCAGTTTGTCTGAGAAGCACAAGAACACAATTACTATTTAAAATAAACTCTACCAAAAGCTTAGTCATTACTTGAAAGGACTCTATCAATCACCATGTTCTTTAATAAGACTACCTTTCTTATGCTGGTTGTTTTCCTCTAGAGTTTATGCTTAAAACCAGACAGCCTCTGTCACATTTATCTTAAGTGGATCTCCCCAGGGCAGCAAGTAAATGTAAAACTCTGTTTACAGCCATTTTTCATTTCCCAAGCCTTTTAATATCACTCTCTCAGGCTTATTTCTGTGTCATTCACTCCATAATGTACTACGTTGCCTTCCTGCTTTCCCCTGCTTTATATGAGGTACAGCAAGCAGCAATCTCACCCTTCTCCAAGGAGCACAAATTGAATCGAAGCTTGGGGAAAATGCCCACCTAGCATGATGAATTCAGAGGTGGATGCTGACAGATAGCATATGACACTGTTCAGGGGGTTATTTCTCTTCCTCTTCCCTGCACAATGACTCCTGTTTTCAAAGGGCCATAATTTTCTGGCTTTGTCTATGGTTTCGTAATACTGAGTCTCAAAGCTGCTACAGGAAAATGTGACTACATTTCAAAAACTCTTCTTTGGAGCAGCTGGGGATTATTGGCTTTAAACATCTCAGTAATCCAATACAGTGCTATAAAACATAATTTAAAAATGCAAAGGATTAAGATTTCCTTTCATAGGATTCTACAGAACTCAGAATAGGATTCTACAAAACTTGCTTAGCATTTTTGAAGCGACTTCTATTGTCAAGATGAAAATCATCAGTTCTGTAATGATTCACTTCTGTATTTAGTACATACAAATCTTGCCATGACCTAGAATTCCTCTGTAGTAGGATACCTCTAGAATCTTGGCTGTTTGCTCACCAAATATAAAGTTATATATAAAGTTATACTTATCTCTGCAGAACTGCAGACTCAAATTCTAATCCTTTACATTGCAGCATAAAGTGCTCATATGCAAAACACAGAACATGAACTGTGGGAGTGCAAGGTTCTCATTATTCAGTACAATAACTAGGATATTTTTTTTTCCCCCAAGTATCTTTAAATATGAAGAATTTTCTTTTCTGGACTAAATACTTTTGTCTCATAAGACTAATTATGTTTTGTGAATGGCACAGAAAACTTGATATCAATTTGCATTCAGATGAGGGTTTGCTGTTCTCTCCAGTGAGGCCTGGAATGTGCTCCAGCAAGAGGGACCCAGAGCTGCAGAGGGGCTCACAGGGAGTTACTGGCTGCTGGTCTGCTTTGGAATCACACACTGGGGAAAAATGAGATTTACCAGCTACATATACAGCAGGAATGTATAGAGATCAGAGCTCTTGTCATTTGAACAAAGCATTTTACATGAGACCAGTGCACATTGGCCTTGATTAAAAAATTCAAGGTTGGTTTGGGTTGGAAGGGACTGTAAAGCCCACCCAGTGCCACCCCTGCCATGGCAGGGACAGCTCCCACTGTCCCAGGCTGCTCCAGCCCCAGTGTCCAACCTGGCCTTGGGCACTGCCAGGGATCCAGGGGCAGCCACAGCTGCTCTGGGCACCCTGTGCCAGGGCCTGCCCACCCTGCCATGGAACATTTTTACCCTAATATCTGCTCTAAAACTTCTCTCTCTCAGTTTCCTGTCATTCCACAGGCACTCCTGGTGCCTGGTTCCCAATACACACAGATATACAGGACCAGACTCTGGGGCTGGTCACAGGCATGGAGTCAGTTTGATGCAGAGGGAGTCCCTCAGTTTTTAATTCTGCTGTTTCACATGGGATGAGGGAGGCCCATGGTGCTGGCAGTGAGAGAGGGAATTGTGCTGGTGCCATGTCCCAGTGCTGCCCTGCGAGAAGAGGCTCATTTGAGGAAGCAAAACTCCATCTCCCAGTGGGATGGTTTCCTGGCTGGAAAGACACAGGAAGCCCTAAGCTGCTGGGGTACAGCTGAAAGGTGGTGTTGTCTCATCTCTCTGTTCAGCTGTTCTTTTAAAGGAGGCCTTGAAAATTTTGACACACCAGTGTTGCACCTCCTTTAATTTTGCTTAAGGGTAAATTCAGCCTGGTTTCTAGTTCCAGCAGAAAAATGTAATAATTCTAATTTGAGTCTTGTCCAAATTTAGCACATGTAGAATTTAAAATTTCAGCCATTTTCAGGACTAAAGGGTTTATTTGAACAACTGGCTTTGCCATATGTGTCATGCAACTGAATGTGCTGCAAAGCAGATCTTGATATATTATTTTGTGTAAATAAAGTGAGTGGCCCTCTTCTGCACACGTTTATCATGAAGTCTGAGCTAAAACCTATTCAAGGGTGGGTCTGATAATGCAAAACAGTTTAAAATAAAAATTTAACTCTGTGAATTAAGTTACATGTGCAAGGTACTGATTCCTGGTGTTCTTGTTCCATAAATGAGGAATAGGCTATCTATTTACGTTTTAATGTCATTTTCTTGAAATGACTCAAGAAGAGAACATTTTATTAAAGAGGAAAAAAATTAAATGTTAAATGTGGGAGACTGACAGGTTAGGGCTGTATAGACTTCCGCAACAAGAACTTGTATCCTTCAAAAATCTTTCCTTATTAATATACACCAAATTTCTTGAAAATTGGCAGGCATCAGGGGTTTGCATGGAGCAATCTGCAGGAGGATAGGGATCCGTGGCAGGCTGAACTCCCACACTCATCGATGCACAGGAGGAATGAAACCCTTGTGCACAGAACTCTTCCACATCCCTCACCTCGTGTGTTTTGTTAAAAACTCCCAGGGCAGTTACATTTGTGCTATGCCCTGAAGATTAACCAGCAGGACTCTGCTGATCGTCAGATTTGGAGATGTGCTCCCCACCTGCTTTCCAGGGGAGCTGCTCGTTTTCCATGAGCCCATGGAAGTTGCAGTGTCTGGGGAAGGGACACACTCTGTGCTGAGCACTGAGGTTCAGCTGAGCCCTGGGGCTGCTCAGAACAGCCCACCCCAAATGCAGGAGCCTGTCCAGGCTCTGGGGAGCTTTGCAGAGCCAGATCCCATGGGGAAAGGTCCCTGCCCAGCTGGGTACATCACCTGGCCACTGCAGGTCCCTCCCTACCTCCCAGGACTCCTCCAGCTGTGCCCACCTCCACCCCTCTGCCCAAAACTCAGGCACTCTCAACTCCAGAACTAATATGATCCAATATTTATTCTGTCATTAAAAAGCTATTCATTTCCTTGTCTGATGATAAAATTATGGTAGAATAAATCCTTCATCTTTTCAGCTAATTCTAATTACAGCTAAAATCTCATTTAGACTGGGAGTTTGCTATATTTACTTGCTACTTTTGCAAAACATTTCAGAACATAATCATCCATTATTATATTGCAACACTGTGATCTTGGCTGCCTTCTGCCAAGTGTCTTCCTGAGAACAATTGCTATTTTAATACATTATCCAGAAGTTATGGCCTAGACAAATCAGAAAAAATTGTTTAGTCTATTATAATTTGGCATATGGTCATTTAATAACACACAGGAAATCATTGTGAACACTGGGGATTATTGTTGCCATAAAAATAATGAAAGGAATTTAAAGTTGGCTAGACTTCACTTCCGCCACTGCTCTTGTCATTGAAATAATCTCTGCTGCCTCTTCATTTGTGTTGTTGATATCTTGGAGCACTCATTCTCATCTGTGTGAAGCTGTGTGGAGCACATTGACTTTGCAGAGTGGTTGTTTGCACTATGGTTTCCACGTGGACATGGATATATTATTTTTCAGGTGTTGTGTTCTTGATTGAATTCTTAGATGAACAGCATATTTTCATTAGGACTATGTATTTCATTGGAATATCTATTGGAATATCTATCAGTCAAAGAACAGACTTTTCTTCTGTTATAACTGAAACTGGTGAGGTCTGCATTAGCAAATACAAGCACACAGCACAGCCTTGCAGTCTGTGCAGCTAGGAATGCCCAGCAGGCCCGTTCTTACCGTTATTTAGGGATATATTTTATTTCCATGCATACATTTTGGTATACACCTCCCCATGCAGTTTGTTTTTCAGAGTGTGGACTAGACTTTAAAAATATTTCTCTGTCCTGCATGCTTCAAATGATATTCAGAGATTTAATGTGCCTTGCTGATGAGATCAGACCTTGTGTGGTGGCTAATTAACTCTTGTTCACCCTTTACCCCTAATAACACTGTTATTCAATACCAAAATTGCCAACATTCCTTTGTATAGTTAAAAGATATTAATGGAATTATGCTTTTGAGTAAATGTCCATCTTGGTTCAGCCAGAGCAGTCTGAGATTTCCTCCCCAGGGGCAGCTCCGAGCCCTGCTCTGGGCAGGGACAGCACCAGGGAGCGGCTGGAGCTGGGCCAGGGCAGGCTCGGGCTGGATTTTGGGGCAAGGTTCTGCTCCCCCAGAGGGTGCTGGCACTGCCCAGGCTCCCCAGGGAATGGTCCCGGCCCCGAGGCTGCCGCAGCTCCAGGAGCGTTGGGACAGCGCTGCCAGGGATGGACAGGGGGATTGCTGGGGGGGCTGGGCAGGGACAGGGGCTGCATCCAGCATCCCTGCCCGCCCTACGCTCAGGATGGTCTGTGGTTCTATGAAACTTGGAATCCACTATGCTCAAGGAAGTGGGAAACAGCTTTTCTTACAGATTTGTTAGGAAAACTTGGGATTTCAAAACGATACGTTGCACAATTCTGTAAACAATGATGCAGAAAAAATCAGGATCTTTGTGGTGGATTAACCCCAGCCAGCAATTGAGCACCACACAGGCACTGCTCATTCCCTGCTCCTCCTCAGGGACGGGGCAGAGATTTGGGAGAGTAAAAGTGAAAACTCATGGGTTGAGATAAAGACACTTTAATAAGACAGAAAGGAAGAAAATAGTGATAACAACAACGAGGAAAGATTCTGAACATACAAAACAATTGATGCCCACTGCAGTTGCTCACTACTCACAGACTTCTGCCCGGGCAGCTCCTGAGAGAGCCCTGGCCAGCTCCCCCCACCCAGTTTATGTGCTGAGCACAGTGGAATGGCTGGAATATCCCTCTGGCCAGGCTGGGTCAGTTATCCCAGCTGTGGCCACTCCCGGCCCTTGGTGCCTCCCCTGCAGCCTGCTGAAAGCTGAAAAGTCCTTGGCTCAGTGTAAGCAATGCTCAGCACCAACTCAAACTTCAGTGTGTTATCAGCATCACTCTCTTCCTAGATCCAAAACACCCACTGGAGCAGCTACCAGGAGGAAGATTAACTCTATCCCAGCCAGAAGCAGCACAGTGTTGCAGTTTGGTCAACTGCCCACTGACACTGGCTTTGCTGCAGTTGAGGATTATAATATATGGGGAGAGATACCCAAATGCCTCAAAGATTGTGACTTTTTAAAAAAAGGCTGCAACCATTCATGGCAAATCAGTCTGACAAATGTGTGCAGTGCCTGAATCCAAGTGGTGCGCACAGAATTTTCAGATGCTCATTGGAGCAGCAGTCCAGCAGCTGCAACAATTGCCATCCTCACATCTGTATTCCAAACTCTCAGGATTATGAGGTATTTTCCCCCAAGATAAAAAGGAATTGCTTTATAAATGGTTTTGCTCTTCTTTCATGTTTTCTGCTTGAAGCAGCTGAGTTAATGTTGAAATGTTTGAAATGTTTGATGTAGATTATTTGGAAAATAAAGGAAGGAAAGAAAATGAGATTTGGGGGCTTTTTTTGTTTGGGTTGGTTTCTTTTTGTTAATGCTACTGCTTCGTTTTTTAATGAAGTTTATTTTAGCTTTAACTTAAGAGAATCTTGTGCACCTTTTCTTTATAAATACAAGTAGTTCATCAAAATCCAGACTGTAGCTGATTTGGGTTTCAGCAATATCACAGCCTTCAGTGGAAGCCTGTCGACTTATGCTATTTTAGGTTTTCTGAGGATAAAAGTCAGAGGTTTTACTGCTGGAGTGAACATGATGTGAGTGAGCAGAGCATGAACTCCAGGGGGGGAGAAGGGGCATGAAGGAGGCCAGGGACACTCAATTGCAGCTCCAGCTTTGCTGGTCTTACCTGGGGGTCACTTCCTGAAGAGCCAGCTTGGAACTGCTGCTAGCACTGAGCCCTTTGCTTTTATAACCCAAACCAGAAGCAATTCCTTAAGGACTTGTTTTTAGCCTAAGTAGGACCAGGCCCAGCCAGAACCCCCCTGCCCTGGGCTGAGCCAGCGTGGGCAGCAGGGCAGAGGGGATTCTGCCCCTCTGCCCCCCAGGTGAGACCCTGAACACCTGCAGAGCTGCCCCAGCCCTGGACCAGCACAGCAAGGAGCTGGAGCTGCTGAGAGAGCCCAGAGGAGGCTCCAGGATGAGCAGAGCATGGAGCAGCTCTGCTGGGAGGAAAGGCTGGCACAGCTGGCATTGTTCACCTGCAGAGGAGAAACTTTGGACTGAGCTCAGGGTGGCCTTGCAGGGCCTGAAGGAGCTGCAGGAAAGATGGAGAGAGACAATTGGCAAGGGCTGGAGGGACAGCACACAGGGAATGGCTGCCAGTGCCAGAGGGCAGGGCTGGATGGGATATTGGGCAGGAATTGTTCCCTGGCAGGGTGGGCAGGGCTGGCACAGGGTGCCCAGAGCAGCTGTGGCTGCCCCTGGATCCCTGGCAGTGCCCAAGGCCAGGTTGGACATTGGGGCTGGGAGCAGCCTGGGACAGTGGGAGGTGTCCCTGCCATGGCTGGGGTGGCACTGGGTGGGCTTTGAGGTCCATTCCAGCTCAAACCATGCTGAGATTCTGGGCTTCTCTGAAGTGGTGGATAAGAGAGAATAGTTTTCTTTAGCTGGAAGACATGGAGCCTTACTGCTTCATCTCTGTACATGGACACCTAGAGGCTAAAACAAAAGATAACAAACAATTATTGTTTTAAATCCTTGTTAGTAAATAAGCATGAATCTGTGATTAACATTTTGTTTCCAGCACTTCACACTTGAATAGCTGATCATAAGCAGTGTGTATATCAGCTTGGCTCTGCCATTCTGGTTAAGCAGCTTTAAAAAGTGTTTATTTGGTTTACATAACAGTATTGAAGAGTTGGGGAAGGGTGAGGGGATTTGTTTACTTATTTCTATAGCTGAGATCATTCTGTGATGCTAATGATGAATGACTGTCAGTGAGTTTAATTTTCAAATGCACCCCAAATCTATTAGCATAAGCAGTTTATTTACAGATTTTGTTTTTCACAGCAGGTTTAGAAATGCACAGCTGTCCAGGAATATCTTCCTGTTCCATGTTTGGAGTATGCAGGTTCTTTATAACATTCCAGGAGCCCAATCCCCTCTAACTGCTGCACATGAGTGATCCCTACTGCACAAATCCCATAGCTTTATTTTTCTTTTCCTATGCAAAGCTGGGTGCAAAATAAGTGTCCAAAATAGGTGAAATCTCAGTTTTCACGTCCTGTAAGTCTTACATTGTTTTTTACCCCTCAGCAAGATGGAGACATGAAACAGATATCACAGACTTAATGCTCTTCTCATATACATTGTGTCAAAATAAAAGCATTTTCCTGATCAGAATCTTAGGGATTGTTTTGCTTTTCATGTCTTCAATGCTGGTGTGAGTAATCTGTAATATGTCATCATGTAACAACAGGAAAAAGTCAAATGGATATAACAAATCTATTTAATAAATATGCTTGGGAAAGCCAGACTATATTTGCATCTATGTGTGAGAATGTCATTTCACTCATTATGATGGAGCTAGTTTGGTGCTGTAATTGAGGTGGTTTCATTTTTCAGTACAATAAAATTGAAAGCTGATCTTTTTTGAGGAAATAAACTCAAATATTTCATTCCTTTTTCATGAACCCCTATCAGCCAATGTATTTTTATGTAACTGTAAAAGGGATGTGGAAGGAGGACATGACTGCTTAGGATGTCAGAAAGACAACCCCAAATGAGTGAGACTGGGACTAGTGAAATGTTTGTCTGTGGCTAGAGTTACAGAATGTGCTGTAGCTTCAAGTTTTTGTCTATATTCACTTTTTCTCTGCTGAAAATACCATTAAAATCTCCTTATTTCACATTTAAAAATCATTCTGTTTTATAGCTGATGGTAGCACATACTTACACATTTGCCTATATAAATATAAGATTGTTATCAGTATCTTGGAGAAGAGTAAAGTGAATCACACCAAAAACTAAACCAAGTATTATAAGGATCTTGTAAAATTTGTTGTTGTGTAAAGATTCAAGGGGAATATGTTGGAATATATTGGAATATATTCCAACATATAGGATACGTGGAAGTGGCCTTTGTGGCAGATTGAGGCTGCTTGCTTTGGGTTTCCCTGTATTATGAAATTTCTCCCTCAAATATTAAATCTGACCTAATGTTCTAAGAAGTATTAGAAAGTAGGAGATCAATGTAATTCTGGTAATTTGACACCCCAGGGAAAGTAGAAATAAACAGTTACATCAATTGTTACACTGACAGAAATATCTGAATGCATTTGTATTGGTTGGTGGCATTTATTGTGCCCAGCCCAGAGCAGCACACTGGCAATCAGTGCTGATGGTGCCTTGATCCTCAGAGGTGCTTCCAGGGTCTAAATCCAAACTGG
This sequence comes from Sturnus vulgaris, assembly GCF_052056855.1. NCBI lineage: Eukaryota > Metazoa > Chordata > Aves > Passeriformes > Sturnidae > Sturnus > Sturnus vulgaris. The sequence continues at coordinate 551,050 of NC_142254.1, read as the reverse complement.
AGCTCCTTGGAGCTCTGCCAGGCCCTGCTCCTGCCCAGGAAAAACAGAGGTGGTCATATTCAGCACAGGGATCTGTTGATCCTGAAAGGGCTGGAGAAACATTGCATTCCTGATAAGTCTTGGGATCTCCCTTATATCTGGACCTCTGCCTTAGCAGTTTGTATCTAAGGCTTATATCTAAGCTCCAAAGAGGGATTAGGTCTAAATTAGGTATTTCTGCAGTTACCTTGCATCTTGGGCTAAATCTATTTGAAAGGATCATGAGAAAATATGATTCCCTATCTATCTTTCAACTTCCAGCCTCCGAGTGGCCAAACCAGTCAGCCAGGAGATTCTGCAAGGTGGCAGCTCCGTGTAGCAAAACACCAAATCTGCTCATTACAAAGGATTTCATCAGTATTGATGTATTTATTTTAATCTTCTTATCTTGATATTTACCAAGAAAGACCCAGTTTTGTTTTGCTAGATAAAAAACCCTACTACATTCTCAAGGAATTGACGATTTTTTCCATTTTCCCTTCTTGCAGGAACTGAGTTGGGAAGCTGCAGAGCATTAAGGTGATGTGTTTAATGCGTGGTGCCATCCTATGTGCACAAGGGTTGCTCTGAAACTCCTCAGTGGCCCCAGACTTTCTGACTTCCAAGGTGGAAGGGGTAGGATCTCGGATACTCCTGTGCCTACACAATAACCAAAAATGAAGGAGGACCATTGTTTACACGCTGCTCTCCTGTGCCTGGGGGTGCTGTGCTACAGCCAGGCCCTGGCCACAGAGAGGCTGAGCCACACCAGGCCCTCGCTGCACGGGCACCTCGAGAAGGGCAAGGAGGGACAAGTCCTGCACCGCTCCAAGAGAGGCTGGGTGTGGAACCAGTTCTTTGTCATAGAGGAGTACACAGGACCAGATCCTGTGCTGGTAGGAAGGGTAAGAAAGAACTCCTTTTTCAGCCGTTGATTAATATTCTTAATTTTTCTTATTTCTTGGGGGGTTTTGTAGGTTTTGTTTGTTTGTTTTGCTTTTGCCTTTGTGCTGTATAAGCTGCTTCTTCATTTTCTGGTAGCTCAGTTTAGGTGCTAAGCAAAATACTACCTAAGTCAATACAAATATTTCCATTGATCTCAGCAGTCCTTGAATGAAGGTGTGCAGGCTGTTACTCAGCAAAACAGCAAGAACACCAACAACTTGAGCAAAAATATGTCTCAAGAATATCATTCTCAGATCTTTAAAAACAGCAATTAAAACTTGAATGTATAACCCTTCAGCTGAGTAAAATAGGTATCTTTTTATCCTCTCATTTTCAAATTATCAGTAAAATTAAATATATTGAGGGCTGTGTATACAGGGAGGTAAATATCTGTGTACACGTGTGTATGTACTGATGGACTGATTCTTTATTCTACTACTGTCTAACACTACTAAAATATAAGCAGATAAATAAATTTGCCAGTTTCTAAATGGGCAACAGAATGGTGTTGACTTAACCCCAGCAAAAAAAACAGTGGAGAAACAGGATCAATGTCAGCAAATACCATGCTGGGTATTCTGGTTTAAAATGGTGCAATTTGTAGCCATCAATATAAAATCAATAAATCTGTAATTTGGCTCAATGTTTCCCTCATTCATCAAACTGAATTGTGCACTGGTTGTGGCATGTTTAGTAAGCATTTGTTGCTTCTTTTATATTAGAGAGGGTGTAATTAAAAACTAGTTGGCAGTCACAGAATCGCACAGAATCCCAGGATCCCTGAGGCTGGAAAAGCCCTCCCAGCCCATGGTGTCCCAGCTGTGCCCCATCCCCACCTTGTCCCCAGTCCAGAGCTCTGAGTGCCACCTCCAGCCCTTCCTGGGACACCTCCAGGGATGGGCACTCCAAACCTCCCTGGGCAGCCCCTGCCAATCCCTGCCCAGCCTTCCCATGGGGAAATTCCTGCTGCTGTCCACCCTGAGCCTCCCCTGCCCAGCCTGAGGCCGTTCCCTCTCCTCCTGTCCCTGTTCCCTGGAGCAGATCCCAAATCCCCCCGGCTGTCCCCTTCTGTCAGGGAGTTGTGCAGAGCCACAAGGGCCCCCCTGAGCCTCCTTTTCTCCAGGCTGAGCCCCTTCCCAGCTCCCTCAGCCCCTCCTGGGGCTCCAGACCCTTCCCAGCTCCATTCCTTTCCCTGGACATGCTCCAGCCCCTCCAGGGCTCTTGTCCTGAATGGAAAGGCCCAGAGCTGTCCCCAGCCCTCGAGGTGTGGCCTCAGCAGTGCCAGCACAGGGGACAGTCACTGCCCTGCTCCTGCTGCCCACATTGTACTCGCTACAAGCCAGGGTGCCCTTGGCCTTCTTGCACACCTGAACACAGCTGGGCTCATTCATTTATCACTTAACTCATCCCATTTGTTATTTAACAGCTTTTTACATGCAACCCAGTCAGTAGAACATGATTCATTGAAGTGTATACAAAATCTTTGTAAAAATGACTCCTCCTACCAACTTCATGTGAATAAATAACCTGCTATAAGCATCTTCTTGTGTCTTCTCCTCCTTAAATCCGAAATGTTGGGTTTAGCAGCGCCCTGCATGTGGCAGGAGGCATGTCTGGGTTGGCACTGCCCTGGATGCATGGTACATGTGGTCACAGCATGTCCCTGACTGTGGATTATTGCCTGGTAGGGGCCACAATTGAAAACTGTGAAATGATAGCAATTTCCTGCACTCCTTTGTTTCATAAGTACATCCGGGAAATATGTGGTCCCTTGTTAAGGTGTGTCTGTTTCTCCTTTTGTAGCTTCATTCAGATATTGATTCTGGAGATGGAAACATTAAATACATTCTCTCAGGTGAAGGAGCAGGAATCATTTTTGTTATTGATGACAAATCAGGGAACATCCATGCAACCAAGACACTGGATCGGGAGGAGAGAGCTCAGTACACCCTGACAGCTCAGGCTGTGGACAGGAACACAAACAGACCTTTGGAACCCCCTTCTGAATTCATTGTCAAAGTTCAAGACATAAATGACAACCCGCCCGAGTTTCTCCATGAAAACTACCATGCCAATGTGCCCGAGAGATCAAATGTAGGTGAGTACTCAGAAAGTACCCTTGTGGAAGGTGCTGCACTGTCAGGATACCTCGGCATTATTTCATTGTTATTGTGAAGGATTTGGGGAAGTAGCTTTTACTTCGTGTTCAGTGAGTGATTCACTTGGTGTATTTAATCTGCTGCCCAAATCAAAGCCTGCAAGCTCCTAACTGGGTGACGTTCCTAGAACAGAACTATTTTTCCTTCTAGAAAGGAGCATAAGAGTCCCCTGGAATTTATGGAGTGTGAATCCTCTGGGGTAAACACGAAGACCATTCCTTTGGCAGAGTTTGTAATAAAGCTGGGAAGTTACTGCCTCACCATCTATTCCATTTTCATCTCCTGTTTGAGCTTTTGTCTGTCTCAGAGATTTCTATAGGAATGATTTGTCTGAAACTTATTGAGAAAAAGAAATGTAAGGGAAAACTCTATTGTTTGGCTGTCTAATGACAAAAGCAATGTAAGGCTTAAACTACTGAGGGGAAAAACCATAACGGTGCAGAGTGACTGCTGACTTTTATATCTTCACTGGTTAGAACATTAATCCACAGCACAGCTGGTGACAGATCTTTTTTGATCATATGAGTATATTTTGTCATATAGAAATTGTCAAGTAATTTTGATTTTTATTTATCGAACGTGGAAATAAAAAATTTTAGGAATAGCTCTGTTGTGTGACTGAAAGCATCTCTGCATGGTCCTTCCAGACATGTTTGCCTCTGACTCTCCCTCCTGTGTTTCCTCTCCATTTTTAGGTACATCAGTTATTCAGGTAACAGCTTCAGATGCTGATGACCCTACCTATGGGAACAGTGCCAAACTGGTTTACAGTATCCTTGAAGGTCAGCCCTACTTCTCGGTGGAGGCTCAAACAGGTATTATTAAACAGTTTCTTTGAGTGGCACCTCATGACCAGAATGCATCAAAGTGAGCTGAATGTACTGACTGGGTGCAGCTGCTGCTGTGTCTGAGCAAGTCTTCCTGCTCTGCTGCAGGCTGGTCTGGCATTTGCTGGAGCTTCTACACCAGAAAGTTGCTGCTATTTCTGTGTGTTCTGTGTGCTGTGATGATTGAAAGGCCGTTTTTGTGCTCAGCTGTAATTATCCAGGCCTGTCCTCTGTGTGGAATATTAGGGCTGCTTTCCTCACAGCAATGCTCAGGGGAAGCAGAACGTCCCCCACCACTGCAAATATTGCTGTGCTTGATGCACTGCCAGTGCAGCAGCCAGGTTTTCATTAAACCTGTGTGTGCCACCTTCCTTTGTGCCTGCAGGAATCATAAGAACTGCCCTTCCCAACATGGACAGAGAAGCCAAGGAGGAGTACCACGTGGTGATACAGGCCAAGGACATGGGAGGACACATGGGAGGCCTCTCAGGGACAACCAAAGTGACAATTACACTTACAGATGTCAATGACAACCCACCAAAGTTCCCACAGAGTGAGTACCAATAAAATCCTTCTGCATCTCCTACCAGAACCCATGTTTGTGAACTATCAGACATATCAGAGGCTTGAGGAGGCTGATTGATTATTGCAGCACACATGAATAAAGAAGTCTAAGTCACTCATTTTTTGCTGGTAACATATGGAACTTTAGTGTCTGGATTATTTGCTTTGTGTTGCAAAGTGAGACATTTTTAGGGCCAGGATTAAATTGCAGAAATGCCTGACCCTACATTTCATTGTTGAAGCTACTGGGCCATGCTGTATAACTTATATGAGCAGACAGACATATATATATATATACACACACATATATATGTTCTTCAAGACTCATATTTATCATGCAAAACAAACTAAAATTAGCACAATTACATTTTTCAATTGTTAAAGTATATTAATGGAGGTCAAATACAGCAATATTTTTATACCTGAGCAATTTACTTTTCACATATAAAATTAATCAGGGTTGACATTACCAGACTCAGCCTTCACAGCTGGGTGGAAGTAAATTAATGGACCCACACATCTGTTCTGCAGCTCATCTCTGCGTGAGTTTGGGGTTTTTTGAGTGCTGTGCAGACACCATCTCAGCTCACCGTGTTTCTCCTCCGAGCAGCACTTCTGACCCTGACACATCCTGGCCATGGCCATCCCTCTAACAGCTCTCACAGCTCTTCTTCCAGTGCTGCAGCTCCCTGGCCCCTCATGCAAGACCTCAATGTAAAAATCTCTGTCAGCATTATCTACCCTTCAGAAAGAAAAGGATTAACTCCTAAAAAATCAGGTTTTACATACCTTACAAACAAGCCTTTCACTTCACATCATAACCTGAGATACAAGATACAATATTTTGTTAACTCCGCCAAAGGATGGATTTTTCTCCATGAATTCAAGCCCCTTTGCTGTGTGTTTTTTGCAAGAACATTTTAAATTACCAGAAATGTCCAAAACCAGTTCCTCTACTTAATCATTCACCCACAGGTTAAATCTGAATTGGGAATGCTTTGTAACTCAAAACCAGGGTTTAGCTTTCTGTATAAACAACCAAATGATTGATTTTTTTTTTTTTTTTTTTTTTTAATGTTCAAGCTGTTAATGAGTTATGTGCTTAAATTTTGGATTCTTTGGGACTGGATTTAATGACCTATTTCAATGGCATGTGGCAATTGTCTTTATGGGTAATGAGCCAAGTCCCTGCCTGGTCTGATGTTCCTGAGGGTGCCCATGGAGCAAAAAAGAGCAATTACAAAGGAGAGTAAATTAGATTATTTTATCATCCCTTTTTTTTTCCCTCCTCAATTTATTACCACTGATGATGTGGCAGAAAATGCTGACATAGATTTATATATTTAGGATCAGGTTATGTTATCTGAACTCTGAAGGGGGTTGGGAAGGTTCTGGAATCAATAGTGCCTAAAGGACAAGTGTTGGAGACAGATTTTTCCAGGTACAGTGTTGCTGTCCTCTGGTGTCCCTGAATACCCAGGGAAACACCCTGTGGGATGTTTGGGGATGGTTTTCTTGCTCGAGCTTGCTGTGGGAAAACCACTTTTTGTTTGGCATAAAATCACATACAAATTGGTACATATTCTCTGTGGTGTGAATTTTTAATAATCATTGTTACTCAAAATTCACACTCCAAATTCAATCCACAGAAAGCAACAGATTTATACGTTAGCCAGCACAGCAGACAGGATTTATCCAATTCACTGTATATAATTTATGGCTCTTGAATGAATGGGCAGAAATGAGAAACAGAGGTGAAGGTTTTACCACCACCATGTGAGAGAGAGTTTTCCTTCTGTTTTTGAAATAACATCTCTACTATTGATGGTTACTTTGATGCCACGACATTTTCTGCATTCTGGGTTGTCCTTTTAAGCCCCTCCCTGAGGAGAGGGGTAACAGGGAGGAGGTCATGTCCTATACATTATCCATGTGGGTTAAGGTTTCACTGCTAACTTGCTGCTCAAAGCTCTTTAGAACAGAACAGAACAGAACAGAACAGAACAGAACAGAACAGAACATTCCTTCGGGGGCGTGAAAAAGCCAAAAATCGCTGTGGTTGTTTGGAACTCCCAGGCTGAAAGAGTGAACACACAGGTGGGGAGCAGCCTGCTCACTCGGGGCACGTGCCTGTTCTCCTGTTCCCCCTGCCCAGGTGTGTACCAGATGTCGGTGTCGGAAGCGGCTGTCCCAGGAGAGGAAGTGGGGAGAGTGAAGGCCAAAGATCCTGACATTGGGGAGAATGGCTTGGTGGCTTACAGCATCATCGATGGAGATGGCATGGACATGTTTGAAATCACCACGGATTATGAGACTCAGGAAGGGGTTGTGAAGCTTAAGAAGGTGAGTGATGCCTACTGCTGTGTAGTGTTCTTTGTTGCTGACAGTATATTTGGTAATAATGGATTACCACCTAAGCTAAAATATTAGTAAATGCAAATTTCACTTAATTAATTTCTCAAGGTGTGATTAACTCTTAATATTCCATTTCCCCATTAGCTGAATTGGAATGGAAGAAAATAACCAAGAAGAGTTACATAAATACTGTACAGTGGATTAATTGCACAAACTAAATGAATTCATAATAAAAAGTCACGGTAAAATATGATGCCATCAGCTTCATTGTTAATGAAGTTTTGCCTAGTGCTGATAAGTAGCAGACATTCACTGTTGCTTTATGTTCAGTCTGAAAAGCTTCATGACCTATAGTTTGAATTCTTCAGCTGTGCATTGTCCACAATAGTGTTCTGAAGGAGTCACAGGCTATGGGAAAAGCAGCAGAAGGGATTTCACCCACAGCCCATCAGTGGGAGCTTTGAACGCGTTATCAAATTAATTTTAAATTGCAAATTACAGAACATGAATCTTATTATTATGGAAGCATTATCATTTTGCCCTTTGTATCTTTAAAGCTATTTATCTCTCTTGGAGATAATCAGAAGTCAAAGGAGAAGGCCTGGGCAACTTCTGGTCAGCCCTGCTCTGCCCTTTGGGGCAGTCCCTCAGGAAGGAACCCAGAGATCTCTGCTCAACACTGCCCTGGTTCGATTTCTGTCTCTGTTCTAGAGATGGGAGTGGATTTTTTGTGTGTTTTGAAATGTGGGTGAGCTGTCACTCCACCCAGTCTCTGGTGTTAACATACTTTGTGAGTTGTGGTTGGCACCTGCGTGATCATTTTGAGGTGCAACCCTGCAGCCAGTTCATGCCAATGCAGGCACAGAGGTGCTGTGGCTTTGATCAGGCTCCCAAAAGGATTTGTCCCATGGGGCATTATTCCACCTCCCCTTTGGAAAGTGTTGTGAGTCCTCAGGTTGAAGAGAACTGTAGGAATGAAAGCACTGCAAACCATCTTCATATTTTCCCCACTATCTAAATAATTTAACTTATCTGTGTGCTAGCTCATGGTGTGCACCCAGGAGCACTTCAAACCACATCCATGTGGAATGCCTGCCAACCTGGATAAAGCCAGGCCTCTTGTGGGAGCCCCTTTCCCATCCCTTGCACTTTTGTGCTGCTTGGAGGGCTGCATGGGGGCAAGGTTAATTTTCCCAATACAGATGCTTTCCTCAGTGATACAGCAAGCAAAGAGCAAGACCAGGACTCTGTGGTGATATTTTGAGTGCCTTCCTATGCTGCTCCCTACATAGAATGTAGCTCCTTCCATTTGAGTCTTTATGTTTTTAAATACACACATTTCAGTCCAAGCTTGTTGACAGATGCTCACATTTGTTTGATGTCATTGAACACTAGGGTGCTGCCTGCTGCTCTTACAGCCTGGTTTCCCTGACTCTGGAACACACTGTCTTCTTGTTTCTCACAGACCTTAGATTATGAAACCAAAAAGTCCTACAGCCTGAAGGTGGAGGCAGCCAATGTCCACATTGACCCTAAGTTCATCAGCAACGGGCCCTTCAAGGACACGGTGACAGTGAAAATAGCAGTGGAAGATGCTGATGAGCCACCAGTGTTTTTGAAGCCAAGTTACATTTTTGAAGTACAGGAAAATGCAGCATCTGGTACTGTGGTTGGAAAAGTACATGCCAAAGACCCTGATGCTGCCAATAGTGCTATAAGGTTTGCTGCATTTCCTGTTTCCTTCTGAGCATTAGCTTTTGGAATTGGTAGGTGCATTCTAAAGATAGTGCAACAGATCTACAGACACCCAGAATATTGAAACTTTAACCATCCAGCATTGTTTTTGTGCCTGTGTTCCATAAGCTGCCAGTTTCTCAAAGCCTGTATCATACTATAGCTATGTCTAATTAAAATATACTTAAGGACATCTTTGGTAGACTCTATTCTAAACTAAATTTTCCACAAATATCTCATGCTATTATCACAGCATGTTTTTTTATCAAAATATCAAAGTCTATGATGTAGATTAGGGATTGGACTGGGTAATTTTTAAGTGTTAGTTGTTAAAGACAAGCCCATAGAGATCCCTACTTTCTGCAATTGTGTTGGATTGTCTTGGAATCACAGAATCATGAAATGGTTTGGGCTGGAAGGACGTTAAGGTTCATCCATTCCAACCCTCTGCCATGGCAGGGATACCTCCCACTGTCCCAGGCTGCTCCCAGCCCCAATGTCCAACCTGGCCTTGGGCACTGCCAGGGATCCACAGGGATCCACTGCCAGGGGCAGCCACAGCTGCTTTGGGCACCCTGCCCACCCTCCCAGTAAGGAATTCTTATTTTATAATAGCCTTCTATTAATTCAGTTTTGTTTGTCATGTCCTCAGTGTAACTTAAATTATGAAGACCTCTTTTGTAGGTATACTTAACATTTCAAAGAATTTCAACATGAAGTTATGAGTCAGAGCTGTATAAAGCTGTACAAATGTGCAGAGAGTGGATAATATTTGATATATTGGTATGATCAATTAATACTCTGAGTAAATGAAAGATTGGAAGACTTAAAAGATCACCATGATTAACACGAAATAGAAGAGACAAAATATCTCAGTAGATATTTTTATCATGTTTTATAAGAGAAGAAAATACAGAGTATATTAGGGCTTTGATTTAGAGACTTCAAAGACCAGCAATTTTCACTTATTACAAACATTCTGATGTACTGTTTTTCTAAATGTAGAAACCAACCAGGTGATTTTCCTTTTAAAAGAACACAATCGTCCTTTTGACAATGATATTGAGGGCAACAATAGGTGTACTACCTAAAATTATTTAGAAATAATAATTGTATAGAACAAATCTGGATGCATGAAACTCCTAAGTCCTTCTTGTCTCTAATTACTGAATTTCAATCTTCTTTAGATATTCAATTGATCGACACACGGACCTTGAAAGATACTTTGTTATTAATGCAGAAGATGGCAATATCAAGACAATAAAGACTTTGGACAGGGAAGAAATGGCTTGGCATAATATCTCTGTCTTTGCAGTTGAAGTCCGTGAGTATTTCACTGAGGTGCTCTAGAATCAGTGGTACGAATCCTGTAATCCTGCAATTGTCTCAGTTTGCTAAACTGCAAGAAATCTCAGCAGAAATACCTCAGCATATTTGATCTTTCCTTGGATGCAGCTGGGAATTTGTTTGTTTTGGGGGGTTTTCCTGCTTCTGTCTCACCTCAGTGTTGCCTCTCCCGCAGACAAACAGCACCAGGAGGCCAAAGTCCCTGTTGCAATCAAGGTCGTTGACGTCAATGACAACGCTCCCAAGTTTGCGGCAGCCTACGAAGCCTTCGTGTGTGAGAATGCCCGAAGCAACCAGGTATGGCCTGCCCACCTCCTGTGCCCACCTCTGTGCCCACCTCTGGCCCACCTCTGTGCCCACAAACCTCCTTGCCCACAAACCTCCTGTGCCCAGCACCTCCTATGACCACGTCCTGTGCCCACAAACCTCTTGTGCCCAGCAGCTCCTGTGCCCACCACTGCTCTGTGCCCACCAACTTTCCCTGCCCACCATCTTCCTCTGCCCCACCTTCCTTGTGCCCACCACCTTCCTCTGCCCACCAGCATCCTCTGTCCACTGCTTTGTGCCCACCATCTTCCTGTTCCAACTACCCTCCTGTGCCCACCACCTTCACTGTTCCCAACACCTTCCTTGTTCCCAACACTTCCCTATTCCCACCACTTCCTCCATGCCCACCACCTTCCCTTTTCCCAGCACCTTCCCTGTTCCCACAGCTTTCCTCTGTCCAGCACCTCCCTGTTCCCCCCTCTGCCCTGCACACACGGCTCTTCCCACAGGGCATTAGCCCAGTTTTGTCCTGTTAGTTCCAATAAGAGGGAATAAATGAATATTTGTTTTGAGGCTTTGACCAGAAAGCCTTGAGCACCCAGAAAGGCGCTTTATTTCTGAACTGCTATCAGCAGTTATCCAGTGCTTTGTGCACGGAGTGGGATTGGTGTTGGCTGGGAGTACCCAGCAGCACAGGAGCAGTGGAGCTGGCTGAGGGCAGCTTTCCCAGTTGTGAGACTGGTTTGGATATTATGGAAATACTCACTGTCTTATAGGAAGAATCCCAGCGTGGAGCTTGTAGAGTTTAGCCAACAGATTTATTCCTGGCAGTCTGTGAAGAAGAGGGGTTAGGATCATAGAGAAATACAGCTCTGCACATGGTCTGTGCCTTTGCAGTCAGCATAGCAGTTTAAAAAGGACTTTCTCAGCTGCTGAGTTTTCTGCAGAATTCTATTTAATCTGTTGTGTTACCATGAACACATATTTGTGTGTAAGAATGTTGAAGGTGTGTGCTTTTACAGCTGTAACTCTGGGGTGATTAATGCAATAGTAATTAAAGATTGCCTGTTGTAGTTTGGAGTCAGTTCTATGTTTGTAATTGCATATATTTGTATTTGAGGGAGGTTCTGCTATTTCACAATTCTTATTCAAGGGCTGTCTAAGAATGCTGTCTGTATGTGATGAACCCAGAGAAGGAGCTGTTTGTTTACAGAGTGCTTTTCTTTTACAGCAATTTATTACAATTAGTGCTGATGACAAGGATGACTCGGCCAATGGACCAAGATTTATCTTCAGTTTACCACCTGAAATTATTCATAATCCAAATTTTACACTCAGAGACAACAGAGGTTTGTGTGAAGATTCCCACTCTACCAGATTCCAAAGAAATGACAAAGTAGAACTAATGGCCAGTGTAATGTCATGCAACAGCCTTGTCATTAACTTTAGCAGAGTGTCTTTCTGCAAGATTTAGGGGAGGAAGGCAAAAGCATACAGCTGAGATGCAAGGATGTTCTTGGGAAAGTGGGATGTTTGTTAACTCACTTGAATTTTCTTGAATGCTTATTTTAAATTACATAATAATACCCAACAGGAAGAATCCACTACCATTTTATCTCCCAGGAAAAGGATAAAACCACTGCCAAACACTCAGTAAATGGAATTGGCAGATCTCCTTGATTTAGAGAAACCTAAAATTAGCTGAGACAGCATAAATTATTAGTCTGCTTGTATTTGTTCACCACTCTGCCTGCCAGCTTTTGTAAATTATGGATCACAAGAGACATGGGCTAGATTTCCAATGGAATCAAATCACTGCCTGGTGCAGGAAATGAAATGGGGATTTGTGTAGTGGAACATACCTGGATTGGCTGCTTCAGGATCTGGATATCCTGATCCCTTTGCCAGTTTGGTATTCACGAAATAAAGTAAAGCTTTGCATTCAGATTGATGGCTAGATGTAAGAAATTTGAAAGCAAAACCCTCAGGTCTGGGTGAGTGTCAAAATTCAATTGATCACAACATAATAACATCAGTGACATGAATTTGCCAGAGGCTGAGTGAGCCGGGAGAGGTGGGTAAACTGAAAAAAAGGACAGGTTTGGCCATTATACATATTTATTCAATTTATTTCATTATATTCTGATTCAATGTTCATTTTTTATTTTCTTTCACAGGGCAAAAACTGTTTTAGCTTCTAAGGAATTGGTTTTGATTAGCAAGCTTGAATGTTTGAAGGAAACTTGACTGTTTTCTGAAAAGTAAAACTTGGTTGAACTGGTTTAAATAATGAATCCAAGAGTGCCAGAAGTACAAAAGGCAACACAATCCAGATACATGATTTCAGTAAAAACTGTTCTGTTGAGGCACACTTTATATCTCTCTCCACATCTGAAGGGAGGGTAATTATCATCAGAGTTCCCAAACAAAATCTCTGTTATTCCTGACTGATCAAAGTAATGCTGTTGCTTAGTGCTTGACACTTGTACATACATAAGCAATTCATAAAAGAGTCAGTGCAGGGCATATATTTATTTTCTTTAAAGTAGTAAAACACAAGTTTTGAAAAATTCATGGGTGTATTTTTAGGGAGGAGTAAATAAGCATGTATTCTTTGCTTGAGACCCAGAGGCCAGATTTCGCTAAAAATTCATTTTATTGTCACCACATCAAACTGAAAATATATGAGATTTTATAATCTAGCAGAGGAAGCATAGGTCAGAGATATTCTCATGGATATTATAGTTCCTGACTCCAGCCAATCCCACCTTCCTTCATTTCCATATGCAGCAAATTCATTACTGACAAAATTAACCCAGATAAAATGCATTCTAATCAAAATTATGACTGTTCCTACCTGACAATACTGCAAAAGGTTATTTAAAGAAGACAGTATTAAGGGATTACATATAAACATATAAAGTTGGTTTTGGGAAATGAATAGTTTGAGGAAATTCATCCATTTCCATCCTTTCTTTCCCTCGTTTTGTTCAATCCTCAGTGCAATGATGTTGTTAATTTACATATTTCTTGTGGGTTTTTAAAGTAAATTATACTAGAGCAAAGTAAAAAACTTAAAATTCTGTGTACACCCATACAAAAAACTTCTTAGGGAGAGTGTGTTACCATTCTCAAGTCAAATAATGTTCATGGTCATTCAAAGTTGGTTTGTGGTTTTTTTTCAGTTGTAAGTCTGAGTATTCTATAAGCCATGCCACAGCTTTCAGAGGGAATTGCTACTTTCAGAGAAAAATGGCTTTATTAACTGTGGAGAACAGTTAATGAAAACTCCAGTGTTTGGGCCTATTACAGAACTTTAAAGTGAATACAGTCCCATAATTATCATTTAATAGAGTTTCTTTTTACCAGCTCCTGAAAGTAATCACATATTGCAGTAATCCAAAAAAGCATAATCATGTTCTACATCCTATTAATAGCCCACTGTGTTACCAAGTCTTCAGCTGAGCCCATCTCCCATAGAAAACATGAGATAATGGCTTAGCCCACGCTGGGATAAAACACAGAATTACTTTTGCACTGTTTCTTTATGTTATAGCTCATAAACAAACAGCAGTGCCTGCCTGGGCTCTGCTCAATTCTGCTCCCACTGAAGTCAGGCCTTCAAAAGAGGAGCAGAGGTTCATGACACTTCACAGCAGAGAGGCAGATTTTGAGTAAATGGATTTCCTGCTTTTAACCCTGCTGGCTCCTGTGCTGAGATGCCCTTTCCTTGGGCTCCTTCAGCCTGGCATTGCTGGAAGTGTTGCAGTCCCAAATTCACAAGATAGAGCCTGAAATTAAACTTGTGAGCCCCCAAAAATCTGTGCCTGAAATCCGCTTTTTAACCTCAAACACTTGCTTCACAAAGCAAAGTCTTTTTTTCAAAAAGACTATTTTGAAACACACAATCAATCAAATCACAGGACTTTGCCATGGATTATCCACAGCTGTTGCCACTTCTGGCAAGGTAAGGATTTTAGACAGCTGGACCCCTAAAATTGTTTCATTTTCTGGCTTAATCAACACTCACACCTGATATAGGTGATAAAGTTCACACTGCAGTCAACTGCTGTAATCTGGAATCTTCCTTATACAATCCATGTGTTAACAAGTCTCCAAAAACTAAGCTACATTTGCCTATGCACACAGGAAAAATTGGAAATCATCAATAAGATCACCAGAGAAAAAGACAAAATCAAAGGTCAGGGAGATCAGTATAAGGATCACCAAAAAATAATGCAATTTTAGCTTCTAATTGTGAAGATTTCATGGAGAACACAGGGAATCTTCATTTGCAACACCTTTGGATATCAGATAGCCACGGCAATAATAGCTGGAAAAATGTGAAATTTTGGGGATGGCCTTGAGATGACTGTTCTTTTCCTTCTTGTGTTAACCCCCATTGTGTTCATTAGGACTGACAGTCAAGTAGTTCCCATATGTGTTAAGTAATAGTTTTAAGCTGGTATTGACATTTAACTTCTGTTGGCTTAAAAAATGCCATTTCATCAGGATTATATGTCTACTCCTGGGCCTTGAAAATAATAAAAAAGCACGGATGAGAATATTAGCTAGGATTATATGTTATCTTTTAGCTAGGTAAGATAGGGTTTTTTTTCTCTTACAGATATTATGTTTCTTCTAAATGTGAGAAGTGAACATAAATAGGAAAAGTTTAAAAAAATGGCCTTTTAGGATTGATGTATTGTAGTCCTTTTTAAACTTTAGCCAGGCATGCTGATTGGATTTTTCTTTATAAAAATTCACGTTAAACTAAAAATCACTTCCCATTAAAACAGATAAATCAGCCATTGGATCAAAATCAACTTTGTTTAATTTAAGTGACTGCAGTGGACCAAGCCAGTCTGTATAATAGCTGAATAATTTGCCAACCTTTTCTTATTTCTAACTAGGAGTATTATTTCAGCTGACAAAAGGCAAGAAAAATAAAATACATGATAAAATTGCATAGCCAAAGACTAAATGTACTAATATATGGTACTGTCATTCCTTACACAGTGCCTTTGCAGCCTCGAGGCAGCTGAAGCTCAGCCCCCTGTTAATGTTCATATTTTTTGCCACAAGAATAATCTGTTGTGATTTTTCATTTAATGGAACAGATCTTGGTTCTCCCATTGAGGAAATGAATTATTAAGTGCATTTTAGAGGATTCTGTGGAATAGTTTTATTCTGAATCAATATATTAGTTCAAATTAGCTGCTAAGTTAATAGATATTAGATGTTGTATTCCTATTTGTACCAAATTGTTACGAGCTCATTAATTAAAGTCCTAAAGTAAGGCTCCTATCACGCAGACATTGATATCATCAAGGTCCTATGAAAAATTATGCCTCAAAGTTTAGGTGGTGCAGGTGAACATTCAGGAACTTAGGAGGACTCTGAGGGAGACAAAGGGCACCTGCAAAAGCCAGAGTAATAAACAATCAGATCGTTATCAGTGTCTCTGTCCTTAGCAAATGTGACATTGTGCAAAGGAGAAGTTAACACGCTGCTTTCTACCCAGTTGTTCTTTTTGTGAGACTCAACACCAAAAAGCAACAGTTGTGTCATGCCCAGGTGGGCGCTCAGGGCACCAGGTGTGTGGGCTGGCAGGACATGGGGGATGCATTCATTTGCTGTGTAACAAACAGCTCCTACCTGAAATATCATCCTTTCTGGTGAAGTTCCTGGGAGAGTCAAGCAGTGCAAACATCCTCCTCATCCCATAGATTGACCAAATCTGGGGGCAGTTTCAGACCCTGTCCAACATCAGGGGCACTGCCCGCAAGGGTGGTTAATGCAAGGCAAGAATGCTTCTCTTTGAGTGTAATTTATTCACAGATTTCCATGGAAATCACAGTGATTAGATCATTAGGAGAGGTTTTATGGTTTACATTATTAAATTCTGGGATTTATGCTGACTCTTCAACAGGAAAATGATTAATCTGCAGAAGCCTGAGGCAGCAGTAAAGTGGGTACCTTCGGAGGTGAACAGCCCTCCCTTGGCAGATAAAAGAACTGCCCTTTTTTCCCCCGTTTTCTGTTATATAGAGAAAAATAAAGAACATGGCAAGCCAGGAAAGGTTGTGTGGAATAAATCTTCAATATAAACTGGCTTTTGAAGGTCTGAAAACCACGGATATGATTGCTTCATTTTATTTACTTTGGGATGTTTACAACTGCTATAAACTTTGGTTCAGGCTGAGCTGAGAGAGGGAGGAGGGGCACAACAAGGGAGCCCTGTTGGTGTTCCCTTGGGAGCGGGAAGCACAGGTTGCCTCAGCCCAGGGTGTCATCTCACCCTGTCCCCTTTTAAGGCTTTAGCCACAGGAAGTGTGCAGGACCATCCAAAATGTCTTGTGCTGAGATGGCAGATCATTTTCTGTCCCCTGCACCGTGGCAGGTCACTTCTCATGAGGACAATGGCAATAGAGTTCTGCAAATACTAACAGGAGTTGGGCTCATGGATCCCTGGGGGGCCCTTCCAGCTCAGGGCATTTTTGATTCTGTGATTCAACTCTTCCTCACATCTATGTAATTTAAAACGTGCCCAGACATACTGTGCCTGTATGATCAAGCTCTCTGAATTCTGCCTTTGGAAATTTGGGTGAAAACCAGATTCTGCTACCTTCAGTGTTTCTTCCTAAAACAACAAGGCTCAAATTTACTCATACACAGCAAATACTGGCTTTTGTTTTGGTGAGAATCTCATTATCAGAGTCCATTTGAGGACAAGATCTCTGTCTGCCATGCTTTTAGATGTGACTCCAAGAACACATAAAGGAGATACAGGTTTTACCTCTCCATTGAAAGCTTTAATTCTGGAGAGACACTAAAACCAGCTCAGACAGCAATAAGAAGGTCCAGCCATTTGGGTAGTTGAAAAAATACTGTGACTTTCTCAGAAAGTTACGGGTACTAAAAGGTGCTATCAGATAGAGATTATCTGTGTTGCTTGTGTTAATTAAAAAATTAAAATTGAGTATGGTGCTGTATGAATTAAATACAATCCTGTAATTGCTCTTGGGTCGTTAGAAAGGTGACACTCTCTACTGGTTTATTGTAGAAATAACGCTAAAGTCCCTGAAAATTGAGAGCCATTGCAGCAAGATAATTTCCTTTTCACTATTGGCTAGGAGGACGACTCTGTGGAAGAATGACCGATGATTCTCTCTCTTCTTCAACCAGATAACACAGCGAGCGTGCTGGTGCGGCGGGAAGGGTTCAGCCGCCAGAAGCAGGATCTGTACCTCCTTCCCATCGTGATCAGCGACGGCGGTGTGCCCCCGCTGAGCAGCACCAACACGCTGACCATCCGCGTGTGCGGCTGCGACGGCGGCGGCGCCCTGCTTTCTTGCAACGCCGAGGCCTACGTCCTCAATGCGGGGCTCAGCACCGGCGCGCTCATCGCCATCCTGGCCTGCATCATCATTCTCCTAGGTGAACAATGGTCTTTCCTTGCTGCTCCTCTGGGCTTGAGTTAAAAAAGGAATCCTGCCCTCAGCTCCAAGATGGAGAAATGAATCTTAAGTTTTTAGATTTTATTCTTATAGGGAGTGCAGATCTGCCTGGCTGTGAGAGGCTTTGGGCTGAGCTCAGGGTGGCCTTGCAGGGCCTGAAGGAGCTGCAGGAAAGATGGAGAGAGACAATTGGCAAGGGCTGGAGGGACAGCACACAGGGAATGGCTGCCAGTGCCAGAGGGCAGGGCTGGATGGGATATTGGGCAGGAATTGTTCCCTGGCAGGGTGGGCAGGCCCTGGCACAGGGTGCCCAGAGCAGCTGTGGCTGCCCCTGGATCCCTGGCAGTGCCCAAGGCCAGGTTGGACATTGGGGCTTGGAGCAGCCTGGGACAGTGGGAGGTGCCTGTGCCATGGCAGGGGGTGAAAAGAGATGAGCTTTATGGTCTCTTCCATCCCAAACCATTCTGGGCTTCTGTGATATCTTCAATAGCAAGCACCAGTGAATTTGTGCAGATGTGCTCGCAGAATGTCCTTCTGCGGCCTAATGCCAGCTAATCAGGGACACTGCTTAAAGGGGGTCATGACATACAAGTCTAAGTTTTGTGATCTTTCCTGGATGGCAAGTTTCTTATTGAGGTCAGCCAGGATTAATGGCCCCTGCCAGCTATTTCCCTCAAACCCATCTTGTGTTGGAGACAGATGAGTGGCTTCTCATCTCAGTGAAAGATCTGCTTTTAAGAAAGTGCTACAAAGTGTTTCCTGATGGTTAGAAAAAAAAATTATACAATATTTTCTAATTTCCCTATAGCATTTTATAGTGTTTCTTTTCTCATGTTCTTTATAGAAATTTGAAGTGAGAATGCAGAAACAAATACATCTTTGGAGGTGTTGCTTAAAAAATTCCATTTTAATGGAAATGACATTTGGGATTAGAGTTAAGCTTTGGGCATACGGAAGAAGATAAAGATTCATCTTTGTTTTGTTGCAGATATTCATGTGCTTGGGCTGCTCAAAGGCAGTGTCACAGTGTTCTTGCAGCACTGGGGGCCCCACAAACACTTCCCTTGAATTAGTGTTGCAGTAATGAGCAATTAGTAAGAGCAGTGGCATGCAGCCCAGACAGAAAGCCTCAGATCAGTGTGTTCAGTTCTGTGTACAAACATCACTGTTTTTACCTAGCAAGAAGCACTGAAAATGCAGAAGTTTGCAACAGTCCAGCAGAAGAGGCGAGGGCTCAGGGATGCAGTAATTGCTTACAAGGGGGCTGCTGTTCGGCAGTGCAGTCTAACCCCTGTTTTGTTTTCCGCAGTCATTGTGGTGCTGTTTGTCACCCTGAAGCGGCAGAAGAAAGAGCCCCTGATCGTGTTTGAGGAGGAAGACGTGCGGGAGAACATCATCACGTACGATGACGAGGGCGGGGGCGAGGAGGACACGGAGGCGTTCGACATCGCCACGCTGCAGAACCCCGACGGCATCAACGGCTTCATGCCCCGCAAGGACATCAAGCCCGAGTACCAGTACCTGCCCAGGCCCGGCCTAAGGCCGGCGCCCAACAGCGTGGACGTAGATGATTTCATCAACACCAGGATACAGGAGGCTGACAACGACCCCACGGCCCCTCCCTATGACTCCATCCAGATCTATGGCTACGAGGGCAGGGGCTCCGTGGCCGGGTCCCTCAGCTCCTTGGAGTCAGCGACAACAGATTCTGACTTGGACTACGACTATCTACAAAATTGGGGACCTCGATTTAAGAAACTTGCAGACTTGTATGGCTCCAAAGACACTTTCGATGATGATTCTTAACAATAAAGTTTAAGATTTGGCCTTAAGAACTGTGTCCGAAGTTCTGAAGAATCCAGAGGAAATGTTAAGCAGGTATTTTTTTAAAAATCAAGAAAAATCTCATTTAAACATTTAAGTTTGACAGAGAGGATTCCTTTGATAAAAAAGGACATGAAAGTGGTAAATACTGTGAAGTACCTTTTCCTACAAAAGGCAAATCTGGAAGTTGGCTGCCAGCTTCACTAAAGGAAAAAACCCACTTAAGAAATGCAAAATATTTAAATGAAGGAAAATGCTAAAAGCGAATCTACAAATAAGGGAAATCTTTTATGTGTTACGAACATCTAAATCTTTTATGTCAAAGAAGCTTCCAAAATTAGAAAAGATAACAGTTCTGAGCTGTAATTTCGCCTTAAACTATGGACACTCTATATGGTAGTGCATTTTTAAACTTGAAATATATAATATTCAGCCAGCTTAAACCCATATGATGTATGTACAGTACAATGTACAATTATTATGTCTCTTGAGCATCAAACTTGTTACTGCTGATTCTTGTAAATCTTTTTGCTTATTCTTTCATCTTGAACTAATACGTGCCAGATATAAAAACTGTCTTGTTGCGGTGGGAGGCGCCCGATTTCTATGTCATTTTTAATGTATCTATTTGTACAATTTTAAAATTCTTATTTTAGTATACATACAAATATCAGTATTCTGACATGTAAGAAATGTTACAGCATCACACTTATATTTTATGAACATTGTACTGTTGCTTTAATATGTGCTTCAATATAAGAAGCAGACTTTGAAATAAACTGATTCTTTTTTAATTCTTGTTCTGGTTATTAAGCATATAAGGAAAAAAAACATAGTGTTTCTAATGTCCCATTTATAGTTCTGACTAATTTACTACAATTGTGACCTTTTAATAGCCTTATTTATTATGTGTTTGTAGTTGGTTTGTTGCCTTGTTAAGTGATTATTTAAAAATCAAGTACATTTTACAAATGCTTTTTAGATTGAAACAAATGTAACGTCTGGTGAACATTTTGTACCCTATCTACAGCGTGTGGCTGCTCCCAGAACACAGTAAGAATCATCATATAGTCCTACTGTGTCTCCTGGATTAAATTAAGTGTAATACTTTTCAATATTTCCCTCGTAATATGCATTTATCTTGTATCTTAGAGATTCCCGAGGTTTCCGGAGTGACTTTGTGAGTGGGCGGAGTGCTCTGTACTTACACTGTACTCCAGCCTTGTGAGTTTCCGTATCTGGGCTGAGCTTCTGCGGGTTCTAGGGACTGAAATCTGACCCAGTTTAGCTATGACTTCCCTAAGGACTGTTCTACCTGACAATTACCTTACCTGAGTAGTAATTAAGATTCCAGCACTTAACTCCTATTTTTCTTTTATTCTTCTTCTTTTTTTTTTTTTTTTGTTTGTTTTTTTTTGTTTGTTTGGTTGGTTGGTTGGTTGGTTTTTGGTTTTTTGTTTTTTTCCTGATTTGTTGTAGAATAGCATCGTCCGTGGATAGGGAGACATTTTAATTTGTGATGACAAAATACAGAGTGCTTTCAGAGTTGTTATTTTAATGCATGATTTTACTCCAAAAAGGGATCTATACTTTTTTATAACTTTTTTTTTTAAAATATCATTTCAGAAGGAGCAAGGGATTGGGATATGTTCTGCACATCAACATTTTTTCATCTGTGTACAGCTGTACCTTTGCTGAATTTAATATAGTTGCCTGTATAGGGTCAGAGATCAGCAGCTGCAATATGGGAAGAGCCAATAAGTAGAAATTATCTACATTTTCTTACATTAGTTTTACAGACCCTGTCCTTCATCTGCAGTCAGGTACCAAACTGCTTGATCTGAGAGGAAATCTGATTTGTTGGTGTGTTACTTTTCTGAACACCCCCCATATATGTAGTTAGATTAAAATTTAACTCCTTAAAATGACGACTGATGTTTCAGCTCTTTATCCATAACATATTCACTTGTCCCATTATATCCCTATGTTTCATAATGCAGAGTTTGCTAAATCAGCAGGTTTGCTCTACAATGTTTATTGTAAAATTTCACTTTATTATAGCTGTATGCATTCTATATAATTCTATAGTTTATTATTAACTTGGTTCAAATTTCTTTGGTTGTTGATTTTTCTCTGTTTATAATCCAAAGAATATTTTGCTAGATTTGCACATTTCTCCATTATAAATTTAAATAAACATTTAAAAAAAAAGAAAAATAAAATAAATGAGTATCACTTTACAAATTAACAAATTGAAATAAAGTTAAAAAAAGGTAATTTGTAGGACTCCATCCTCATTGATGCTATCTGGATTTATTTCACTTTTGAGCAAGTTTTAGAATTAATAACTGCATTTTCTACATTTTTATGTTTAATTTTTAAGAAGGACATTGTCAACTACATTTTTTAATAGTTTCAAATGCTTTGAGTTTTAGTCTCTCTTGTTTGTAGCACTCTCGTAGATGCTTGGAAATAAATTTTCTTTCCCTGCTGGTTTTGTCCTTTATCATTTGATTATTTTTCCCTTCCCAGTGAAGATGCAATTATGGTAGTGCTTTTTAAAGTCAGTCTTGCAAATCTCAGCCGAGGGCAGCCCTGAAATGCTGGGAATTTTTTTATCCTCTGGACCGTGGGCAGCACTTGGACGAGCACCCAACAGGACATTGTTTTACACTGAGCTTCACCGCGGTGCTCACGGGAGCCTCGGCTCTTTAATCTGAGCTTGGTAAAACCCGGCCCAGCACGGTGCCTCTGGGTTAGTCCCTGCACACCTGAGAAGGCTGTGGGCCGTCGGTTGTTGCAGCATTCCCACAGATCTGAGCCACCTGGGAAGGGATTCACCCGCTCCAGTTGCTTTAGTGCAGTGGCTCTGCCTTCCCCAAGGATGGAGCCTCACATCGTGGAAGACAACAGAAAGGTTAATCACAACCTCGGTGGGTCTGGAGAAAACCCTAACCATGAGGAGGATCACCACAGCTCAGCCAGGTAAGGCGGGGGATGGTGGCAAGTGCAGATGGTGCTTTGGGCAGTTTTCCCTCTTGCAAGTCCTGTCTGAGGATCACTTGAGGAGCTACAACAACTCCCCTCCAAACACCATCAGTGCCAGACAGCCCGGCCTTTCCAGAGGGGCTTTGTGAGCCGAGCACATCCTGACTCCAGCTGGCAGAACTGCTCAGCTCCCGGTCTAGCTGGGGACGGCCGAGGTGCCGCTCCCTCCCGTGTTCTGCAGTGCCTTGAACACCTGGCAAGAAGCAATGAGGGAAACAAGTGCAGAGCTGCTTGCTAAGGGAGCTCTCCCAAATTGCACTGATAGGGAAGGGGAGGGCTTGTTTGGGAATTCTCAGCCTCTGCCGTATTCCTGCCACAATGTCAAGCAGACTGAAGCCATGTCCAGGTGCGAGCTCGCAGGCTCACCACCAGCATTTCTGTGATCTCGGGCAAGATCCTGCCCTAGAGACTGCTACAACTCAGAAAACTCAGAAAAGCTTTTTAGAGAGCTTGCAGGTTCTGTTGGCTCCATGTTGTTGACTGACTAGCAAAATAAAATGCTGAAATTTACCATGTTGCTGCTGGTATGCTTAGAGAGAAAGAAGAGTAGGGATTTAAATACTCCTCACAACGGGACAATCTTAGGGACTCAAAAGTGTGGAATTCTTGTATGTCTTCCCCATCTAGCTGCATTGTCAGAATTACTCCTGTAATGAAAGGGTCAGTAAGCAAAAATCCAGGTAGGACTTGTGCAAGTTTTCCCTTTGGCCTTTGATCTAAATACTGAGCTACTGTAACCAAAATTGATTAACTGGCAGAATCACATTCTGTATCAAGGGGGGGGGAAAAAGAAAAGGAAAAAAAAGAGAGAGAGGAAAGCAAAACTAATGCCTTGGGAAAGGGTCTGAGTGAGTTTTTCAGGGAGTGAGCTGCACGTCTCTGGAGTTTTACTATTGTTTTCACTCTTTTAGGCTGAGACTGAGGATCAACCATCTTGACTCAGTTCCACACCCTGTGTGCAAGTGCACCAGTTTTCCATTATTTATTATCACTGATCTCTGTGTTTGATAAGAAAGGCTCTTTCAAACATTTCAAACCTGACTGAGCTGGACTGGCTACAATTACAAGTCATAGAACAATTTTAGCCCACTCAGATTCATGGATTTATAGTCATTTGAAAAACTTTTTTCTTGTATTTCTGCATGAAATCTTGGGCTTTGCTTGCTCACCAAGTCTAGATCTCTGTTATTCCCTCCCTTAATGAGGGGCACAGAGGAGGGGCAGAAGCTGCAGCAGCTCTGCCAAGGGAACTTCTCGTGTGTGCACACAGGGACTCTGCTCATGTCCCAGACCTTCTGCTGGAGGGACGTGCATGGCAGGGACAGCTCCTGATCCATGGGGGGGTCTGCAGAGGGGATGGAGCATTTCATGTTTCCCCGTGGAAAGAAAACACCCAATACAAAGAGGGAGAGACTTGCTTGGACTGTGACTCTCAGAACTCCTTACAGGTCAGGCAAAGCTCTTTCTCAAGAGTCTGAATTTTGGACTTTCCAGTGAAGCCAGTTTGTAAGTAAATATTATCTGGAGCAAGGAATTGAACCTGAGATTTTCAAAGTCCATGTGAGTTCTCTTACTGCCAAACTCAAAACCTGATACTTGTTTCCCACTTTTGTTTTCTGTACTTGTTTAGTCCATTTGCAGTAGTTCATAACTGCATCAAGAACAGCAACAGCTGAAACACCAACCAGGCTTGTGGGTAAAGCGTTCCATGGAAGTGGGAAAACTGCTCTGAGTGGCAAATTTATGGCTGGTGGTGATGGAGAATCAATCATTGTCTTCTACCCCACACTGCCAGGAGATGGAATAGCCACATCTATTGTTTTCTGCATTTCTTCTTCCTTTTGTGTTTGTAAAATCAGGACCAATACCTGATTGCTCAGTTATCTAAGCTAGGAGAAGGCTTTATCTTGAGTCCTCTTTGCTATGGCTGTATGGCAGACTGTTGTTCAAAGGGATGCTTTTTTAAATAAAACAAAACAAAAGCTTAAAAGTTTGACCTTTAGCAAACTAGAACATGAATTAAAACAGCAAAAACTTACCCTGTAGTTTTTTTAAGAGTTCAATTTAAATTGAATTTTAGGGTATGCCTTGCATTTTTGGTGGGTAGTGAAAAAGTCTTGGACTTTGTGACTGCTTTGGACTGAGGTTACTGATTGCTTTCCCTTTTTGTTCTACTTCCAAACAAGGGAAAAACATGTTTATTTTAACCAAACAAATCCATATGTTGTTGTCCAGACCTAGCTGCAAGTGAAGGCTTTGTTTTGTCGTTGTTGTTGTCTTCTTTTCCAACCTAAATCATTCCATGAGTCTCTGACTCACTGCGTTGGCTGCCAAGGCAAATTTCCTGCAGCTCTGTCTCCAGCAGGACTTGCAGACACACCACTCTTCTCTCTTGCTGTACATGAAGCTCTTCTGAATTGTTCTGTGTGATAAAGGAGGGGTTTAGGGGCTGAGGTTCTGGTTGTACTTTGTGATGTATGGAGGGCTTTAGGGGCTGAGGTTGGGTTTTTTGGTTGTTCTTTGTGATATATGAAGGCTTTAGGGACTGAGGTTGGGTTTTTTGGTTGCTCTTTGTGAAATATGAGGACTTTAGGGGGATGGGAGGTGGATTTTTCTTACAGTGTTTTGGAGCTATGATGTTTTTACTTCCACAATTACAAAACTGGCTTTCATGCTGTGCTCAGTGTCCTTTCTCTGGGAGGTAAGGAGCAGTTTTTCAGGGAGTAATAAACTCCCTCCTGCTTGGCAGGGCGTCCTTAGAAAGCCCCATTGTTCTCCTGCTGCCAACACTGCCCTTCCTTCCAGGAGCCCTTTCTCCCTGCTGCAGCCCCTGCTCACATTTTCCTCCCTCTTATTAGCACACTGGAGAAAGTCATCATTAATCAAATGCAAGCACATTTAGCAAAGTTCAATGTGTATGAAAAATTTATGCCAACCTTTAGGCTCTATGACAGTCCCAAGGCTTCACTTAATAAGTTCCATAATGACTTACTGTTAATGGCCAATGCACATTATCTCTTTGAGGTCTTTCAGGAACATTTTTTGTTACTGATTCTAGACCTTCTGTACATTGGGCAGACATAGAAACAAAACCATTGTTTACATTCTTTGCTTTCTAAAATGAAAAGTTGGATGCCTTAAAGCATAAAGCCTCAGAGAACATGATTTTCTCACCTCTTATGTGGCTCTAGCACAAAATTAAAGAAAGAAAAGCTGTTTGTGGGGGCTGCAGAAGCTCTGGGAAATGACTGAAAATTTGATAAATCGTGTCCATTGATTTAGCAGAAATCTATACTTCAAAAGCTGTCCTCATCCAGCCATCCATCACCCTTGCTAAGTCTTAGAGGAGCTCAGGTACAGAATGGCTCACTGCCCCAAGTTCTGCATTTCTGTTCACTAATTAATCATAGTTAATCTAAGGTATTTAATTTCTATCACAATTTTATCTGAGTAAAAAGCCTCAGAAAGTATCCTAACATCCAAGAACTGCCCGTTCTGTGGCTTTACACAATGCTCCAGCAAACGCTTTTCCCAAAGCACAGTCTCTCAGGATTGTTCAATTCTCATAATTGTATCATTTTGCAAAGCCTGGATCCTGTGTACACACTCTCACACAGTGTTTACTACTGTGAGTAAATGGTAGCACTCAGAACAGTCAGTAGAATGAGGGAGCACTGCTGGAATCCAAGTGCTCCCACACTCCTGGAGGCTGCTGTGTCACACTGTGTTTAAACATCATTAAATGAAGCAATGTGGACACTCTGTGTGCCCACCCAGGCTGCTGCTGCACTGGACACTACTCTGGAGTGCCTGTTGTCAAGAACCACTCCTCTCTTGGGGAAAATTCCTTCAATAACACCTAAGTCCCATACTCAGAAGAGCTAGAAAGGCAGATTTTTTTCATGGCCACTCAAAGAGAACTGATTGTTTCACTCACTTATGTAAAAATACACAACTGTAGTAAGGATAAAAACAAAACAAAAATACATAGGAGCTGCTTTACAATATTTTGAAAAAGAAAGAAAAAAGTCAGCAGAAATTTGTTGTATTGAGAGACACTGTAAATCCCCAGCAAGGTCAGCCTCCACTGTCCAGCCATTGTATCAAAGTGCCACAGAATGATTGGGGCCGTGAGGATCATCCAGTTCCCACCCCATGTCGTGGCCAGGGACACATTTCACCAGACCAGGCTGCTTGGAGCCCCTGTCCAGCCTGGCCTTGGGCACTTCTAGTACACAGATCAAAACAGGAACTTATTTCTTTCAGTCTGCTCTCTCCTCCACTTTCCTGTGCCATGTCCAAGTGAGAGCAGCAAAGCCAGCACCCTCCTAGAGAGCCCAGAGCCATCCTAGAGAGCACAAAGACATCCTATAGAGCACTGACATATCCTACAGAACCCAGAGCCATCCTAGAGAGCACAAAGCCATCCTACAGGACATAAAACTATCCTAAAGAGCACAGAGCCACAACAGCACCAAAGGCATGTACATGGGGCATGACTTGTGCTGTGCCCAATAGTTCATTGTAGAATCCCCTAAATTAAATCCATGATATGCTTTTTTCATCAGCAGCTTCAGGTTCCTGATGCTGGACCAGTGGTTGGCTGCTGGGAGAGTGGACAGGCACGTTCAGAAGTCTGCTGGCTGCTTTTCAAGTGAGATCACAGTATACACAAGCTATTTACCGCCAAACTCTTTAAAGAATTAAAAGCTGTGCATAACCCTGGATATTCCAAGGAGACTATTGCTGGCAAAGTGCTCTCAGCCATAGCAGATAATCAGAAACTTTAGCAAAAAAAGCTTTGCTATTAACTCTGCCTACATATACAAAGGGCATCTATACTTGACTGTAATAAAAAACTAGTGCAAAATGTCTGCATGGTAATAACAGAGACCACGGTTTTAATGAGAGTTGGGGAAAAGGAAAGAGTAGAATTTCTGTTTGTTTGCCCTTGGTGGATTATGAGATGAAATGAAAGTCCCTGCTTTTTTTAGCATGGAGGTCAGCATGGAGTCATGCTAATAAAAGAGCATTAGACTCCCAGTGCACCTATAAAACTCAGAGCCTAAACCAGCCCTTCTTGTGCAGTGTAGGGAGCCAGATGTCAGTGATTCACTGCAGACATGGCCCCTTCCCAGCACATGTTCCAGAGGTGAGCCAAGCCCAGGATCAGTCGGCTGCTCTGTTGGTTGGTGCTGTGGAGGTTGCTGGAATCGTCCATGTCCACCAGCCTGGGCTGGGTCCTTTCCTGTGACCTCCCTCACACTCCACAGGTGCCATCATCCTCTGCTTCCAGTTTGTGCTGGCTGCACACTCTGAGGGCAACATTTATGAAATATTTCTGGGAGTCACAAGCTGGAACAGCCACCAATGGATGAGAGATTCAGGGCTCCCTGCCCAGTGGATGGGACACCTGGGCTGTCCTGGCAGCAGTGGAGGTGAGCCAATGCAGAGCTGCATCTGCCAATAGAATGATGTGCTGCCACCACACCACCAAAATCACCACCCTGCAGCCAGAAAAAAGCATCTTTTAGTTTGGGGAGTCAGGAAGCAGGGGCATAGAAGCATTTCTAAGGAACAAGCTTGCCTGGAAATGCCAGAGAGCAGTGGGAGGAAGAGGAGCTCACCTTAAACCATCCTGGTCTCCCTGAGTTTTACTCTTTGTCTTGAAAACTCTTTCAAAGAAGAGTGGGAGGAGAAAAGATTCAGACAAAGTGCTTTTGGTCTAATTGGCTCGATATCCTATGGGGCAAGAAATCAAAGCTAAGAAGGCAAGTGAGATAATCTGAGTGTGTGTGAGGGAGTGAGAGGGACTCAGGCTCGATGCCCACCTCAGCCAGCACTTTGATTGCATGGCCATGATGGAGAGCACAGCCCAGGGGACACACAGGTCTGGGGAGCGGGTTGGTTTCTGTGCCACAGGAAAGGGCTGCTCTACACCCTGATGAGTGGGACCAGCTCCATTGACAGCAGGTCTGTTGAGGGTGCAACCTCTGAAAGAATCCAGATCTCTGCTGACTTCAAATGTTACCTTGCAGCTTTTAACATCCCTTTCACGAGCCCACTGATCTTTGAGAAGAGTGACAGACCCCTGGAAACTTTCATCCCTTCTCTACGGGTTCCTTCCCAGACCTCTTGTGTTCCAGGGCTCCCTGTGGGCTCAGCACATTGCTGCTGTCTGAGCAGAGGGTCAGGCAGGTCAGAAAACAGATAGCAGGATAAATCCTTCCAGTCCTTCCTTCAGGAAAGCTTCCGTCTCACAGTGGAATGGCAGGGAAGCAGCGTCCAGCTGGAAGAAGCCTCTCACTCCTAATGGGCCAAATTCACAGTTATTTATCTGGCAAAGAGTTTCCACCTCTCAGAAACTTCAAA
Organism: Sturnus vulgaris; assembly: GCF_052056855.1. Classification (NCBI taxonomy): domain Eukaryota; kingdom Metazoa; phylum Chordata; class Aves; order Passeriformes; family Sturnidae; genus Sturnus; species Sturnus vulgaris. The sequence continues at coordinate 522,130 of NC_142254.1, read as the reverse complement.
ATGAGTCTGTCAGGTTGAATCCTATCATCACTTAAACTCAGAAGACTGTCAATTTTTGTTGTTTTCTTAGCTCTGAGTTCTGATATGTGAGCTCTTCCTCTCCTCCAGGTCCTCCAAGGAGAACCCAATGTACTATTTTTGCTCTACTCATGCTACTCACAGCAAAGGTTACATGCTCAATTTGTCTGAGATTTTTGTTGTTGTTTTCCCTGAAAGATGGTGTTTTCTTTCTTGATCTCTTTTAGATTCCATTTTAAATGTGTTCTGTTTGCCACCCGGAGCACTCTATTAATATTCCTGCCACAAACATCCACAACTCAGTGTATTCTCTTCCTTAAGAAAGTTTAATTTGTTTCAGCCAAAGATCAGTGTTGTCATGGAGGAGCAGAATATCATCCTCACCAGTTTAATGAATAAACAGAGTAAATACTAAATCATTGCTCACTCCTGCTGGTCTCTCTGGTTCACTTGCAGGAGTTGCAAGAAGCATGGGGATTGTCTCTGAGGGCAAAGTTCTTGAAGTTTAGGGCCCTTTTCCACCAGAAATATGGTCAGAAGAGTCACTGGAGTTACTCTAGAGAGAAAGGTGGCCATATGCAAATTTAATGTAGAATGGCCTTGCCCTGAAAAGGACAAGAGAAAGAAAACCACAGAGGGTTTTAGAGCCTGCCAGTGCATATTACTCAACTTTCATTAACTCTCTTAAGAACATGCCAGAGAATTGAATTTGATTTCTTGCTACAAAGCTAAACTGCAGCCCATCTGTTTTCCATCTCAGACAATGGATAGGCTGAAATTTATGCAACAAAGTATTGCCTAGGATTTGAAAGTTTGAATAGCAGTTACCTCAAAACATGGTGCGCCTTCGCTGCTTCAGAGGAGATCTTTCTGTTCAGGCTTCTCCTGGCTGTATTTGAACACTGCCTGAGATGATTCAGGAGTTTTGCTCGACAAATGGGTGCTGTGATCCAAGGCCCATCTGTCTTTTTTTTGGAGTGTGTAAAGGTCAGTGCTTCTGTTAATACAACTCGTACAAATACTTCCCTGCCATCTGACGACGTTCCTCCTCATTCAGATTGGCAGCCATTTCCCCCCCACAATCTGGAATCTCCTCCCAGCGTGGGCTGTTGAAGTGGGGATGATCACAGCTTTAAAATCAAAGGTTGAGTGCTTCTGTTGAGTTATACTTGGAAGCGACCATGTTCTGTACAGTGAGAACATCCCATATGGAAAGGACATATGTGTTGGAGACAATAATACATAAATAGTGGATACAATTTTATATAACCCTTACGTTCTTATGGTTCTTACATATAATTCTCTAATGAGACAGGTGAAAAAGATAGCTTGAATACTGATATTCAGGTCCGGATGTTGAAAACTTACAGAACAAATAGGGAGTTTTAAAGACAGGCTTAACTGTACATAATTTTTCAAACAATTGCACTGACATAACTTGAAAACCCTTTGGGCTGTCCTTACACAACAACTGGAGACAGCACTGGAACCTTACACTGAAGATCTGCCTTGGACAGACACACACACAAACGTTCATAAATTGTCAAATATAAACTATTTAGACTAAATTTTTTTTCTTTCAAGTTAAGTTCAAAACCATCAAGTTTTGGAGGAATAAAGCAGGTGAAAAGTTTCAGTGAAAAGGTAGAGCTAAGATGGAGAGAATCCTGACAATAGTTTTGTTATGGAAAGTCAGCATTGCTCAGGGGCTGGGCTGTGGAGGCTGGCAGGATCCTGGATAACCACATCCATTCATCACTGATCCTGCCCTATGAAAACTCATCCCAGTACAGAAGATGTCTAAGCCCGAGTGGGGAGGAGGGAAATAAAACTCAGTTTACAGATGGTCAGTGAAGACCTGTTAGCACTTGGCAGCCAAATTCTCTCAGGAGTCTGGGCAGACAATTTTCCCATCCTGTCCCTGTCCTCCCCAGGCTCAGCATCAGCCCCCACAGAGGATCCTGAGCACTGAGCTGTCTGTTTAAAGCAGGAAAGGGCCAACATAATAAAATTTCTGCTTATCTGAAAGGAGATTAAATAGGGCTTTTTCCTAAGAAGTTATAGTCATTTTATAAACTTGCATGACCCGGTTTTGGTGATGCAGTTCATGCTCAAATAAAGTTTGCTGCAATATTTTTTCCTCATCACCACCGCATTGCTTCAAAGAACTTTCCAGAAATTTGGGGAATATTTCTTTTCCCTCTAATGACTAAAACTAGTTTTGCTGGAAAAAAAAATCTTCTGATTTTCATCTATTTTGTTGGCTTTTTTTTCATTTTTGTGTCAGTAGATACAAAACACTGACATTGCTTGGTGAGAACCTTTTGGGAAGGAAGTCTGGGGATATATATTATTCTCTAAACATATGTTCCCTGGAAATTAATCACCTATGAGATGAAGAACCTAATGGTTTGTGGTCATGCAGTATTAAAGCACATTAAGCAAATGAGCTCCTGAAATGGAGCTCCCTTTTTTCCTGCACTATTCTAATAACGAAAAAAACCTCAGAAAAGAAATCCACGTTCTTATTCTATGCGTTTTCATAGATCTGATTAAAAATTAGCTGAGTGCTTTAACTGAGCTTAGTGCCAATGGCTTATAAAAGAACCATTTAAAAGACTTCAAAGCTCTTTGGTGCCTAGTTGAGGCTTCAAAAGACCCTGAATCTGGTGTCCTTTTTTCCCAGAGCATTTCCCGAGATCCTCCCTGTACAAGGATCTGTGCTCCATGAACCTTTCTGAAAGTTTTCATCTTCTTGTGAAATGAAGCAATTTTGAGTTTGCTTGGTTGTTTGTTTTTTGTCTAAATAATCCAAAACGCTGTGAAATGAACTGGGTGGAAAAAATCCTACAGTGAATTCCAATGGCCAAAGGCCAGGCTATTAAAGAGTAGTTTAACACTGCAGGATGGGAATATTTTAATCAGGATGACCAAACTGAACTGCACTCAGGAATGAGGGTACTTCTCACCCACCAAGTAATTCCTTAATCAAGAATTCTGCAGCTTTACAGCCCTGAGAAACAAAAAAATCTGACTTCTTCCTAAGCTTACAGACTGAATTACCTGGAAAACCCTTCACTGTTTCTTTATAACAATCTTATTACAGCCATAATTGACACGGTCAGGCCTTTATACAAATTTAGTGGGGATTTTCACACTGTCCAGAAATCAAAGAGCAAATTTCCATAGTTTCCCTCTACCAACCATTAGAAAAGCTATGGGAGAGGGCTGCAAAGAGCCTTCTTGCAGCCTCTTCCTCAGGTCTCAATGTGCCAGCTCTTAACCAGCCTTCTTCTGCATCATTGAATATTTATTTGCTATTTATTTACTTATTTATTTATTTGTAAATTGAGTTTCACTCTGGCTGGTTTAATGAGCAGAAATGGTAAAGCAATAAGCAAACGAGCTAAATAAGAGAGTTTCCTGGAAGCCACCCAAACTGGTTGCAATGTTTTACTCACTGTGAGATGACCCTTCATTCTTACCACATCTTCTGAGCCCTGCAGGGAGGAACTGCCACTCAGTGATGCACAGAATTTCTGCAGCCCTCATGGCTGAATCTGCAAGTCATGCTGTGCATGATCTGTTACATCTTTCCCTTTAAAAATACTCAGAGATTCTGTGATGCTCCTTCCACAAGTCATTACCAAGTAAAAAATTTGCTTTTCTATTTCTCTTATTTAGTGTACATTGACTCACTCTGACACAGAACTTCAGGTTTCCAACAGATTACTGTATCTTTTGGCAGCCTTCAGCTATTAAACTGCTTGTGTTTTTATAGGCTAGGCTAATGGTATTGAAAGCCCTTAAACATTGCTCCTATAGCAACTGCTGAATTTTTGGGGTACTCCAAGGAAGGAGGAATTTAAACAGCAACAGTGAGACTAACCAGTTATTGAAAAAGTTTTAATTTCTGAGGAGAGAAAGAGAGAGGAAGGCAGGGAGGAAGGCAGGAAGGAAGGCAGGAAGGCAGGAAGGCAGGAAGGCAGGAAGGCAGGAAGGAAGGAAGGAAGGAAGGAAGGAAGGCAGGAAGGAAGGAAGGAAGGAAGGCAGGAAGGAAGGCAGGAAGGAAGGCAGGAAGGCAGGAAGGAAGGCAGGAAGGAAGGCAGGAAGGCAGGAAGGCAGGCAGGAAGGCAGGCAGGAAGGCAGGAAGGCAGGAAGGAAGGAAGGAAGGAAGGAAGGAAGGAAGGAAGGAAGGAAGGAAGGAAGGAAGGAAGGAAGGAAGGAAGGAAGGAAACATACCAAAAACCCCATATCTAAATCTTTGTTTACAATGACTGCCATAACAGTCTCAAAAATACCAATTTCTCTTCCCAGCCCTCACATTCTAAAGCAACTGCATGACTGGTTCTGGCCTGTCTTGAACACCACCAAACAGAACATCTTTGTGGATGTGTCTTCAGTTCTTTCTTTCTTTCTTTCTTTCTTTCTTTCTTTCTTTCTTTCTTTCTTTCTTTCTTTCTTTCTTTCTTTCTTTCTTTCTTTCTTTCTTTCTTTCTTTCTTTCTTTCTTTCTTTCTTTCTTTCTTTCTTTCTTTCTTTCTTTCTTTCTTTCTTTCTTTCTTTCTTTCTTTCTTTCTTTCTTTCTTTCTTTCTTTCTTTCTTTCTTTCTTTCTTTCTTTCTTTCTTTCTTTCTTTCTCTTTTTCTTCTTTCTTCTCTTGAGGTCACAGAGAAAACTAAAGGCTCTTTAAAAAAAACTCTACATTTATAATTTCTTAAATCTCAGGGTTTTCAGCTCAGCAGTTTAGTAGGTCTGACTCACTGCTTTTATCTCTTGGGAATGTCAGTTTGGAAAGCAGATTTCATTACAATAAAAGAACAGGTGCCATTCATATTCTTAACTTTTTTTTTAATATCACTGCATAACATACATCTGTCTCACTGCTACTATACAAAACAGAAGCCCTGAGGACTATTTACTGAATATTCCACACCATTTTTCGTAAGAGCAGGCCAGTTCCCCTGTTCTGGGCAAACTCTAATTAACAGAGCGATAGTATCACTGTAACATTGTGCAATTCCTATTTTAAATAATGTTCAGTGTGTACTGCTGCCCTTTTCTGTCAAAGTACTACTGTGTGCTTTGGCACAAAGATATCTGCATTTCTATATCTTCTACCAATTTCACGAAGGTTTTATAAGGCTTAATGAATAGAAAATGCTTTGAAAAGCTGTAGATAAAAGGCAAGTTTGAAGGCAGTCATTAGTAGTAAATACTCTCATCAAAATTTCTCTTGCTAATTCTTTCTGCTCTGGCTGTGCAGGCAGTGCTGACAGACCATTCCTCCAAGGTTATTCTGATGCCATCTCACAGACAAGCACCCTAAAAGTCACTTATATTCACAGCCCTGCTGGCACCAATGTCACCCAGGTCAGTTTAGATTGTGCAACGTTAACACAACAGAGCAATAGCAAAAAAAAAAAACAAACCAACAACAACAAAAATTAATGGACTTTCTATGAGTCCCACCATTAAATCTAATATTGTGTAACTGGAAATCAACTGCTTCAATTAATGGGAATATATGGCTTCATTTGAAGGCATAACCCTTCCATTTGAAAGCTCACTGACATATGGGTTCCCACTGGTGCCATAATTACACCTAAAAGTCATCATTAGTTTAAAATGTGGTGATGCTTTTTTATATACATATATTTAATGAACAGTCTTGGTTACAAGCGTTTTTCTGTCAGCACCAGTTCCAATGGCGCTCATTCACTGCTCCAAGGGGGAATTCCAGGCTGACATCACCTGGGGGCTGCAGGGTACAATGCCCCTCTTTAAAGCGCTCTGGGGCTGTAAGACAGTGCAGCATTCTTGTTCCTGGGGTCCGGGGCCATGCCATTAAAGCTCTGCACACCACAGTCCTGCAGGAATGGGAACGTTTAACACACTGGATAATTAACACATTGGATAATTGGCGTTGCTGCTGACAAACGAGGCGCTGGTGGTAGCCTGGGGAGAGCGACCATCAGAGAAGCAAGAGAGAAGACTGCCCTCCTAGCGCCTAACTGCGCTGAGTTACCAAAATTTGCATTTCCAAGGTCACTTTTAACAGCCATTCTAGTGAGAGATGCTCATACAGGGCTGTGCACTGGGAGCTTCTGGCTGAGTTTGATCAGGAGGGTGCCCATGTCGCCTCCAGATTAAGTTTTTGCTTTGCTTTTCTTTAATTAAAAAAAAAAAAAAAAAAAAAAAAAAAAAAAAAAAAAAAAGAAAAGAAAAAAAAAAAAGTTAGGTTTGTAGGAACAATATTTTTAAAGTTTGGGGGGTGGACAAGTAGGTATTTGAAGCCTTTACTTTGATCTGCACTGAACACTTCATTTTGGATTTCAGTATTTCAACAACACTTTTGTACAGTTCAAAGGGAAAGTTTACCTGAATTTGAAATAAACTCCAAATGAAATCTTATGCAAATACGAGCAGGGAGATATGTTTAAAGTCTGTCAAAACTAAAAGCTTTGATTTTTGAAAAGCATTGTGTTTGGCTTTTTTGGGGGCCATGAATATTTCAATGCAAGCAGTATGTGATTGGAAAATGCCCATCAATGTCAAGAGTCTGTATTTGTCACACAGCTCCAGTAATCTGTGTTTTGGTTGTGCTTTTGACGGCTGTGGGTCTTGCAGATACTCTAAGCATTTTGTTTCCTCAAACAGCCACTTTAACTCTGAGCACAGACCCCCACAGCCAGTCACATTTCCAAAGGGGCACCAGAGAGGCACCAGCATTACTCAGATCAGAACAATGGAGTTGGGACTATTTATTTTCCCTCATTGTCCCACCAAATACCTATGAAAGGCCTGGAGCTCTTGAAACATTTGGGCCTGAGGTCAGTAAAGATGGAAAATAATCTTTTTGTTGAGCTACACAAGGTCTCCTGGTCTCATGAAGCAGCTGCCTTGTCAGGTATTATGCATGGAATTATTTTTACCAGTCATTTTTACGTCTTCGTCTTCGCTCTTCAGGCAACTTCTATTTGATGAGCAAAGCACCTGAGCAACTGTTTTCCTGTGCTGTTTGGTGTCACCAAAACTATGGGGGAAATACAGTCTCCAACACCATTTTTAGAGTTAGAAAATAAAAACATTTTTAGTGTTAGGCATTACTTTATTCTGGCCAGGATGTGCAACAGAAATAATTTCATCCACATATAGCACAGATTCTGCAGAGAAAATCATTCCATGATACATGATTTTTACCAGATTTTTCACATATTTTATACAGTCAAAACCCATAGAAATTCATGGTTCATTGTTCATTGTTCACAAGTTGCACAGTTCCTAGTATTTGGTTTCCTATTGGATATGGATCCTCTGATGCTAATTAGTTACTCTTTCTTCTCTGTGCTAATTAGGTTCTCTTTCTTCTCTCCTTCTCCCAGACCATTCTTCTCTCTCTTTTTCAACCGTGCCAGGGGTGATGTTTGGAGTTGGTGGTCATTGATGGTTGTTATTTTGTGTGTCTTCTGTGCTACTCGAGATGTTCAGCTCATCAGACCCTGCCTGGTGGAACAGTTCCCTGGAAAGAAACTTCAATTCCCTGTGCACGGTGCAAAGGTGAGCAAAAACTTTTTGAGTGTTTTAAGGTAAACAGGCGTGAGTTGGGGCTTCATCTGCCAGTGAATAGCGGGCTGGATAAAAGGGATGCCTGGGGAACACACCTGGAGTGGGGTAAGCAGGAGCGAGGAAACAGGGGTGTGACACATCTCTGGGGGTGTGTCATGTCTATGGGGGTGTGGCATATCTCTGAGGGTGTGGCATGGCAGTTTTTGCGTGGCAGTTGGTGCAGGCAGGGCAGGCAGGCAGCAGGTTTCTTCCTGCTAGCAAGGCTTGCTGTGTGTTGTTTGTAGTGTTTCTGTTGGTTGGTTGGTTGGTTGGTTGGTTGGTTGGTTGGTTGGTTGGTTGGTTGGTTGGTTTTGGGGTTTCTGTTAGTAATCTCTCTAACAGATTACTTGCTTGATCTGTCTGTACTCAATTGAAAACTGTAGTAAGTGTGTGCAACCAAATAGAACCCTCCAAAAAGGATGTGCCTGTGCAGAGCCATTCCTGTGTGGAGTGTTTATCAGTGGTTCCAGGGGCTGTTGCAGAAGAAGCCTGCCTGAGGTGTGACAGGTGAATGATCTCCTTTCACTGGTGGCCGAGCTTAGGGAGGAAGTTGAAACACTAAGGAGTATCAGGGAAAGTGAAATGGAAATAGATTGGTGGAGTTCTGCCCTTCCATCCTTGAGGGACGCCCACCAGGAGTCAGAGGACTCCCAAACCTCCCACTGCCAGGCAATAGGAGAACACACCTGGTAGATGAAGGGGAGTGGAAGTGGATCCCTGTTCAGGGCAGTAATAAAAATTCCTCCCAGCCCCCGTCACCTAGCCAGGTGCCACTTCAGAACAGGTACAAGACCCTGGATTTAGAGAGTCAGCCAGATGATTTGGAAGAAAATTATCTGACCAGTGAGCCTTCCAATAATGCTTCATCTGTGAGATGGATCACCACCTCTAACATGAAAAGGAAAAGAAGGGTAGTCGTAGTGGGTGACTCCCTTCTGAGGGGAACTGAGGGCCCCATATGTCGACTGGACCCATCCCACAGGGAGGTCTGCTGCCTCCCTGGGGCCTGGGTATGGGATATCACTGAGAGACTTCGTGGGCTGATTCAGCCCTCTGGTTTTTACCCACTGCCAATAGTCCAGGCTGGCAGAGATGAGATTGAAAAGAGGAGTGTCAGGGCAATTAAAAGGGACTTTAGGGCATTGGGTCAAGTGCTTGGTAGGAGTGGGGCACAGGTAGTGTTCTGCTCAGTCCCCTTGGTGGCTGAGAAAAACAGTGAAAGGAATAGGAGAGCACACATTATCAACAAGTGGTTCAAGGTTTGGTGTCATCAGCAGAATTTCAGGTTCTTTGATCATGGGGCAACTGTTATGGCACCTGGCCTGCTGGAATCAGATGGGCTCCATCTCTGTTAAGGGCAGAATTATTTTAGCTCATGAACTGGCAGAACTTGTTGAGAGAGCTTTTAACTAGGTTTGAATGAGGAAGGGGATGCAGCTGGGCTGTCTGAAAGCAGGCCCAAGGGTGGTAAGCCTGAGTTAGGGGTGAAATCAGTAGCCCAGCTGAGGTGCATGCACACCAATGCATTGCATGGGTAATAAACAAGAAGAGCTGGAAGCCAGGGTGCAAGAGCAGAGCTATGATGTAGCTGCCATCGCTGAAACATGGTGGGATGACTCACACAGCTGGAGCACTGCACTGGATGGCTATAAGCCCTTCAGAAGAGACAGGGAGAAAAGGTGGAGGGGTAGCCCTTTATATTAGGGGGGCTTTTGATGCCATAGGTATTGAAACTAATGATGATGCAGTTGAATGCCTGTGGGTAAGAATTAAGGGCAAGGCCAACAATGCTGACATCCTACTGGGAGTCTGTTATCATCCACCCATCCAGGGAGAAGAGGTGGACAACCTATTCTATTAGCAGCTGGAGAATGTCTCAGGATCATCAGCCCTTGTTCTTGTAGGTGACTTTAAGCTGCCAGACATCTGCTGGGAACTTAATACAGAAGAAAAGAGGCAGTCCAGGAAGTTCTTAGACTTTGTGGAGGATAACTTCTTGTTATCCTGGTAAGTGAGCCCACCAGGGAAGGACTATGTTAGATCTGTGGTTTGTAAATAGAGATGGGCTGGTGGGAGATGTGGTTGGAGGCTGCTTGGGGCAAAGTGATCATGAAATTATAGAATTCTCAATAGTTGGTGATATCAGGAGGAACAAAAATAAGACTCTTACACTGGGTTTCCAGAGGCCTTTTTAGGAGTCTTATTCAGAGAGTTCCTTGGGAAGCAGCCCTTAAAAACAAAGGAGTTCATGGGAGGTAGATGTGTTTAAAACCAGAAATCCTGAGGGCACAGGAGCAGACTGTCCCTGTGTGCTGAAAAACGAGTCAACAAAGCAATGTCCAGCCTGGATGGGCAAGGAGGTTTTGAAGAAACTTAGAAATAAAAAGAGGATGTAACATATTTGGAAGGAGGGTCAGGTCTTTCAGGACATATTTAAAGGGGCTGCTAGGACATGTTGGAATAAAATTAGGGAGGCCAAAGCTCGCTATGAACTTAAACTTCTGAAAAGGATAACAAAAAAGTTTTTTACTAATATATTAATGGTAAAAGGAAGGGTAAGACCAACCTTTTTAATTAGATTTTCTATTGGATGAGGGAGAGAACTTAGTAACTGCAGATGAGGAGAAGGCAGAAGTGCTTAACACCTTCTTTGCCTCAGTCTTTAGTGGGAAGATTGTTTGTCCTCAGGATTGTAGATGGTGTCAGGGAGCAGAATGGTCCCCCTGTTATCCAGGAGGAGGCAGTCAGAGAACTGCTGAGCAGCTGAGATGCTATGGGCTCAGATGGGATCCACCCCAGGCCGATGAGGGAGCTGGCAAAACCCCTCTTCATCATTTACCAGCAGTCCTGGCTCACTGGTGAGGTTCCAAATGACTGGAATCTGGCCAATGTGACACACATTCACAAAACGGGTGGGAAGGAGGATTCTGGTAATTATAGGCCAGTCAGCCTGACCTCAGTACCAGGTAAGGTAATGGAATAGTTTCTTCTGAGTGCCATCACACAGCCCTTACAGGATGGCCAGGGTATCAGACCCAGCCAGCATGGGTTTAGGAGGGGTAGGTCGTGTTTGACCAATCTCATCTCCTTTTATGACCAGGTGACCCACCTGGTGGGTGCTGGAAGGGCTGTGGATGTTGTCTATTTGGACTCCAGCAAGGCCTTTGACACTGTCTCACACAGAATTCCCTGGAAAAGCTGCAGCCCGTGGCTTGGACAGGAGCACTCTGTGCTGGGTTAGGAACTGGCTGGATGGCTGGTCCAGAGAGTGGTGGTGAATGGTGCTGCATCCAGCTGGGGATCAGTCACCAGTGGTGTCCCTCAGGGCTCTGTGCTGGGGCCAGTCCTGGTCAATATTTTTACTGACGACATGGATGAGGGCATTGAGTCTTTCATTAGTAAATGTGCTGTTGGCACTGAGCTGGGAGCATGTGTCGATCTGTTGGAAGGGAGGAGGACTCTGCAGAGAGACCTGGAATGTTTGCATGGATGGGCAGAGTCCAATGGGATGAAATTTAACAAGTCCAAGTGCCCAGTCCTGCATTTTGGCCACAGTAACCCCTGCAGTGTTACAGGCTGGGGACAGAGTGGCTGGACAGTGCCCAGGCACAAAGGGACCGGGGGGCACTGATGGACAGCAGCTGGACATGAGCCAGCAGTGTGCCCTGGTGGCCAGGAAGGCCCATGGCCCCTGGCCTGGATCAGGAATGGTGTGGCCAGCAGGAGCAGGGAGGTTCTTGCCCTGTACTCGGCACAGGTGAGGCCACACCTCGAGTGCTGTGTCCAGTTGTGTCCCCTCAGCTCAGGGAGGACACTGAGACGCTCGAGCGCGTCCAGAGGAGGAAACGAGGCTGGGGAGGGGCTTGGAACACAAATCCTGTGAGGAACGGCTGAGAAAGCTGTGGGTGTTCATCCTGGAGAAAAGGAGACTCACAGTGACCTTATCCCTCTCTACAACTCCTGACAGGTGGCTGTGTCAGCTGGGGTTGGTCTCTTCACCAGGCAGCACTGACACTACCAGAGCACACAGCCTCAGGCTGGGCCAAGGGAGATATAGGTTGGATATTAGGAAGAAGTTTTTTATGGAAAGAATAATAAAGTATTGGAATGGTTTGCCTGGGGAGGTGGTGGAGTCACCATCCCTGGATGTGTTTAAAAAGCCTGGATGTGGCACTCGGTGCCATGGTCTAGTTGAGGTGTTAGGGCATGGGCTGGACTCAATGATCTTGGAGATCTCTTCCAACCTTGTGATTCTGTGATTCTATGATTCTGTGAAAACTGACTAAAGTTACATAAAAAGCTTTTAAACTTTGCATCAATTCCAACAATAATGTGACACTGCTTGTGAAGGCCTGGATGCAGCCTGGTATTCTGTATCAGTTTTGGATCTGGAAAGCTACAAAGGTGTTGTAATTCAGTGCTCTGAGTTGTATGCTTATGGTTATGGTTTCTCCCCAAAACCCCCTTCTTGTGGTTTGTCTTTGGTGTGTCCCTTTTCCCTCTGACCTCTCCTGGTTCGCCAGAAGCCAACCTCTCCTCCTGGCCAAGGTTTGAATACTCGCACGTTTCCTGTATTCAGCCTCGTATTCTCCTGGATTCCCTGCAGAATAAACCTGGGAACATATCCCGAGAAGAAGAGCCTCTTTTGGTCTTTTACCACGTTCATGCAGTAGATCCAAGGGTGTCCCCCTAAGACTGAGCTAAACTCAGGACCAGGAGGAGACCCAGGATTTTTCTGCACACAGGTCCATGCCCCATGCTCTCTGTCTTCCAAGGTGTATATGATGCTCTCCTGAAGTGGTCTTGAAGCTGCTCAGTCTCTGGGTGCTTTCTATTCTCTTTGCTGCATTAACAATTATTTCTGGAATGCACTTGGCTGTTGTTCAGGCTCATTTTCTGTGTTGTGGAGAGGATTAAAGCAGCCAGGCTGAGGGAAGGGAGCACTCCTGCAGCAGGGAAGGCTGTGCTGGAGGATGTCACACACAGCCGGGCACAGCTGCCAGCACGGCTCGCTGTGCATCCCGCAGAGCTCTGAGCCTCCCCTGCAAGCGGCTGTGGGACAGGGAATGTTCCTGACTTAACCTCTGTGTGCAATATTTACCCCGGGTTAGCTCAGTCCGGGACACGCCCTCGGTTCCCTGGGCTGCAGGAACGCTTCCTTGGCTTCTGGAGATGTCTTTTCAATGAGTGCTGTAGTTTGCTATGATGTACAGCTCTCTAAACCTCTTCACTCAGCCCCTCGCTGCTCGCTCGGATATTTCCCCAGCCACACCGCCCTCCCGGGAGCACCCTGCCATCCCAGCACGGCCCTCCAGCACAGACCCACACTGATTTCTCTGACCCACACACTCCCTGCTCCAGCCTGCCTGGGCTGGGGATGCTCTCACACCAGCACAGCACAACCGAGATCCATTTGACCAGATTTTACCAGGTACAGCCAAGTAAAATCCCCCTGGCCAGTCATTAGGCTGTGTTAATTATGGCAATCAGCCTACCCAGTCTGACCTAATTATAAATAATTAGCTTATCCCTTTATTTCCAAACCTCTTCCCTAGTGAGAGGAGACTTATGAGATTTTTTGAACTAGCAAAAGTCCCCTCACAAAGTTGCTTTTCAGGTGTAGCAACCTTGACCTTAAAGGCCCAATTCCATGAGAAAGGCATGGCCATATCTCATGGACCTGAGAAAGAAGGCGGTGTCTTCTTTTCCTTGAGGAATTACAAATCTTCATTCTTAAGCTACTTCACTGTTGTAGGACATTTAGTGGGATTTTTAAAAATACCCGTAGGCACCAAAATGCCCATTTTCCTAATAAAAATATTTTTTTAATGCCTTTTTCAAAATCTTGTGCCTTTGGATTAGAATGCTGCCTCTCAGAAGCATTGTAACGAGAAAGTGAGCATGGCACAAATTATAGTGCCCAGTTATGCCCAGCAGCAGATAAGATTATCGTACCCTATGGACAAAATTTGACACCGAAATGTTAAAAATTATTTTCATACAGTGAAAAAAAAATGCAATCTTTTTATTTTTGCTTCTCAAGCATAAAAAACTTCTCTGTTTGCCTTGTCTCCAATTAGACAATAACTAATCCTCACCAGAAAGACCAACTCTATATGAAACTGTGTTGCTTCCCAAGTTTATGTTTTGCCACTGTCATTTAAGAAATGAGTACTGCACAAATGGGTGGTGTGGGATCTCTCAGGAATAACACACTTGTAGAAAGTGGATGTGTGTCCTTGTAGCCTCAAAATGTTCCTCCAAATGACTCTTCCAGTAAAAGCTCTTTGAAAACTTTTCATAATCCTTCTTCCTGACCCAAAGAAATCATTTTTCCTTGCATTCCTGTAGGTGATTTTTACTTGTGGCCATACCTCCATGCTAAGCAGGCTACCACTGACATTTTTTGCCATTTTCCTGCAGTTCTCCCTCCATGGCCACCAGTTAATAGGGGTTCCTGTGGAAGAGAGCACCCCTGGGTTTTTAAGCATTGCCCACCCACGTCTGGGAGAAGTTGTAGGTATTTCCCCTCTCCAAAGCACACGTTTATACTGTCATGCCCTGAAGGACCTCTTCCCCTTACCTTTCCCACTGGAAAGGACGTAGTTAAACCCAGTCAGTGATGTCAGCCTATGATCATCATGAAATAATTCCCATTCCAAGGATTTGTGCTCCTGGCTCATTCACACTAATGCAAAGTACTCCCAAATGTGTCAGAATCTCCTACTTTGAATACTAAGTCAAAGCTCATTAAAGCCAATTTATTTTTCCCCTCCAATGACTCCCAGGTTCTGTGAATCAACCTGTGTTTACAGAATTCTCCCAAGGCTGCCTCATGCCTTGCCTTGCAAACGGCATTTGCAAAGTTTAAAGCCACCTTTATTTCCATGCAGGGCATTTACAGATAGTTAGATCTGTAAGTAACAAAGCTCCCTGCCTGCTCAGGAAGGCAGCCTGTGAGATGGCATTTTACTCCAGGAAAGTATTTGTCACAGCACAGCTGGTGTGTAGCTGCGCAGGTGAATTTGGCCACAGCAGAAATCCAGTTTGGCTCACCCAGTTCATTATAGAAGAGGAGTGACCAGGCCCCCGGGCGAGGCAATGATGGGTTGGATTTGACCCCATACAGGGGCCCCTGCCAATGCCATCAGACCCTGAATGCAGACATACCTTTGGCCAGGGAGCTGGGCAGTGCTGAGGCCCCGACCAGTCAGGTGTGCAAGGCTGAGAGTTTTGACCCCCTGCAAGAAGGGGAGGCCCAACAATAAACCCAGCAATAAACCCAACAATAAACCCAACACTAAATTCCAGCTGTTGTCGGTGCGCTCTGTCCTGTGCCTGTCTCCAACCTATGGCTCCAATGTAAGAGCTATTCCAATGACTTCAAGAGGAAACTGACTGAAAAAACCCTACTTGCTCTCTACCAGGAATTCTAAGCACAGCCTGAGGAAAAGATAAAGTTAACCTAAAAAGCAATTTTTCAGTATCGTGGAGCATGTGTTTCTGGACTCTTCACATGGCATAGAATTGGATGAGTGAGCAATGCAAATTCCTGCACTCTGTTCTGTTTTACATGGAAGAAATGTCCCTGGGTCACAGACACTGCCTGGTTACAATAGGAGTTTTGTGCCAGTTATCACAAATAGCTCACATTTGCAGAACAAGCTACGCTAACCAACCTGTCTGAATTTTCCTGTACTCCTATTGAGTGAGCATTATTTTAACTATATACTGGGCTGTTAGATGTACTGGATGTATTGGTCACACACACTGCTAGGATAGAGCAGTGAGCTTTGTTCAGGATGGCAAATTATAGAATCATAGAATGGGTTGGGTCAGAAGGGACTTTAAAGCTCATCCCATCCTACCCTTCCATGGCAGGGACACCTCCCACTGTCCCAATGTCCAACCTGGCCTTGGGCACTGCCAGGGATCCAGGGGCAACCACAGCTGCTCTGGGCACCCTGTGCCAGGGCCTGCCCACCCTGCCAGGGAACAATTCCTGCCCAATATCCCATCCAGCCCTGCCCTCTGGCACTGGCAGCCATTCCCTGTGTGCTGGCACTGCAGTTGCTGAGGAATTGTCCCTCTCTGGTTCCCTGCAGCCCCTCAGACCCTGGAAGGAGCTGTGAGCTCTCCACACAGCCTTCTCCTCTCCAGGCTGATCAGACCCAGCTCTCCCAGCCTGGCTCCACAGGGGAGGTGCTCCAGTACCCTCAGCACCTCCATGTCCTCCTCTGGGATCTCTCCAACAGTTCCATGTCCTCCTTATGTCTGGGCACCAGAACTATTCACAGGTGCCACCACACCCCAGCCCAGGTGGGGTCTCAGGATAGCAGAGTAAAGGGGGAGAATCCCCTCCCTCTACTGCTGTCCAAAGTATTGTGTATTTTGACAGCAAAAAAGAATAAATAAACAAAACCCTCCTGATATGAGCCCTCTGTTATGGATGATAAATTAAACTATACTTAAAAAAACCTCCCAAAGCTTGACACACTTTGAACTTCATTTCTCTGTGGATTCTTATTCTTGGTTTTTCTCCAACCCTCTCACATCATCTGTCTTGTCTCTTGTTTTTGCCTGAGTGCTACAAAATGCACCTTCACTCTGGCTCCTCTTTGCAGCCCATTATCCTGTCCCAGGGGGAGCTGCTGCCTATCTCCTGCTCCTTGCAGGAATTCCTGCACGCTGCTAACCTGTGCCTGCCTTGCACAAAGCGCTGCTCTAGGGTCTCTCTTATCTCTCTGATCCAGGCATAGGTGTCAAAGGGTCCCAGGGAGCCATTAATCAACGCCCCCTCCTCTGCCAGCAGCTCCTCAGAAGCTCTCCAAGTAACTGAAGTGCTTTTGGAGGTCTGCAGCAAACAGCACAAGAAGCTTTTACTACCAATATCTTTCATAGAGCCCCTTACCTGATTGATGTAATACTGAGAATTAAATATTTATAGCTTAGGGGCATGGGGAAGTTTTGAAAAATATATTTTAAATCTATATGTGAGGAGCAATGTCAAGGCATGTCAGAAGCTTCACGCAGTAGTTGGAGAAAGATTTCTGTCTCCATTCTCTCCTGTTCCTTCTTTCTTCATTCCTTCCCCATTCTTTCATTACTTTAAATAAAGAGCACACTCAGGATGTTGAAAACAATGGTAGATAAAAATCCCAAAAAGGAGAAATAGAGGATGGAAGCTGTCTCAGGGCTTTTGTTATTTAATCATTAGAAATAAACAAACAACCTGTCATGTTTCATGTTGCTGAGGGTAACCCAAGGCAAGGACTATATATACATCACAATAATGGATAATCTGCTATGGCCATATTATCCAGGGCTATGATCTTATGCTCTCCTCCTCTTCCTACAACAAATGGAATTTCCCACCATGTCTTCTACCCTGTGGCTGGAAGATCCATGGCTGTAAATGGACAGGCATCTGTTAGCAAATCAATCCTGCTCCCGTCCGTCAGTACCCATCTTCTACTCTGCAGGTGTCAAACATGCTGAAGGAAGTTTTAGCCTCATACCTTTAAACACTCCCATGAGCTCCTTATGGCATTTGGGATGTTAATGCATTTTAGGATTTTAGCCAAGTAGGCAAATTTCAGTGTTGTGAACTGCATTTTGATACAAATACTGCCTTCCATCCTAAGCAGGCCAAACTCTCCTATTAATATTCATTCTGTTTACCTTAATGACAGCCAAGAAGTACTTGGGCAAGGTTAAAGTGTGTTTCATTCTCTCAAAAGATTAGTGACATTTCTATAATCTAAAATGTGAAGTCCTCCGTATCCCAGATATGAAACCTGACAGCATAATCTTTTATTCCCATTCTAAGCAACAATTTGCATGGGTGAGCATTCTCAGGATTAGTTGTATAGTTCAAAAATGTCCAGGGCTTGTTTAGGATTAAGAGACTGAAGAAACAAGACATTTTTAAATTAAACTGCTGGGCTTTGAAGAATGTTTCCTTAATGGGTCATCACAACCTTTTTTCCTGACAGAATGGATTTTTCTAAACCACATTGTATTGAGAAAATCTTCTCATGTCAGCTAAAAATGCAAAGTATTTGGCTGCATGATCTACATAAATCAAACAAGAAAACACTATTGAAAATAAGAATTTTCTTCTGTGCAGGCCAGCCTAAACTCTGTGCCCTACATAAGTGCTCTTGGCAGCTCTTTAGAAAGGCTGATTTCACCTACAATTAAGAATTTAGACCCAAAATACCAGGCATATGAATTGATTGCTTCCATAGGTACCATTAATTTTCTTGCCCACCCCTTTCTTGATCTGGGATTAAACTTCAAAAAGTGAGCTCAGGAAACAAAACAGCAGTGTCTGAACCGAGATCTGGCGGCACTGGGGACCTCTGAAAACACAATGTACAACTGAGCCATTAATTACCAATTAAAAATTAAGGGGGGGCCCCTCCCCAGTCCAAAGCATGGGTGCTTTGAATGCAGCACACTCCCTTCTATTGGGGTTAAAATTACATTTCCCTCCACAACCTTTGATCTTCCCCTAAAAGAAACTTTCCCCCTGTAAATACAGAGTCTGCCTCTTCTATTTACTGAAAACTCCAGGAGAAAAAGTCCTATAACACCAAGACTGTGATGGTTTCTATGACTTAATGTTAAATTTGGTGAGATCTGCTTTAAAAATCACTGTTTTCATGTACTGGAGCATTACTTGTGTTTCTGGTGATTGAAGAGGAGTGCCTACACAATCCTCATAGATGTTCAAAGCTGATAAACATTTTCCACCAACTATATTTCCTCAGCAATTCCCTGTCTTTTAATTGCACTATTTCTTTTTATTGCACTGATATTTTCCATTAGTTTCTAAATGGAGCAGATGTTTTTCCATCAGTTTGGGATTTTTCCTACCAAAATATTAACTTCTCCTTTCAATTTTGTATCTCAAGCTTAGGGCTGGGAAACCTTTAGGATGTAGCTAATCCTTCCTCATGGCACCAATGTTCTTCCAGCCTGATGCTGTTTCATTCTCAGAAAAATCTGTCACTGTGGAATTGCAAAGGGGTTTGATAATTAAAGTATAAACTGTTTTTCTTTACAAAATTGTAGGATTTCTGTGATTTAGGCCTTAAGTATAAATCAGCATAACTGATGTCAAGAGAGATGTTAACACTTACTAAGGCTTTACTTTCTTCAGTTTTTTTCAATTTTTTTTTTTTTAAGCAGCAGGAAATTAATATTCATTATGCTGATATTCTGATATTTAAATTGGTTAAGAGAATCTTATACAGAGCTTTTTTCATGGGTGAATATCAGAGATTCATCCCAAATTTTTTTATTTTTTACCTCTCCTAAAATGCAATCCCAACCCAAACCTCAGATTTGTTTTCTTATCACAGTTTTCCATTTAAGGGAACTACGCTATACCTTTCCTTCCATCAGCTATTGAGAGAAAATATTGACAGAAATAAAATCCTGATAAATTACTCCATAAGGAAATGTTCTTTTGCTTGAGCCAGACAGAGTTAAACCTTAAATTTGCTATAGAAAAGGAGAAACTGCTGTTTCTGAGTACTCAGACTCATTTAAAGCTAAGCATATGTTCCCATTTCAAAGGATTTCTCTTGAAAGGTCCCTTCTTAATCTACTACCGGTTGTTTTTCCTTTATAGTGGAGAATTTATTTCAATTTTGAAATAAAATATAAAAAATACACCATTTAAAAACTATGTCTCTGCATAAGAAAAGAAAGAAGTTAGAACAGAGCAAGACTACATCCAAATGAAATAATCAGTGTTCTCAGTAAAAGATAATGAGGAGATGATTTTGTAAGTGTTCTCAGCATTGTCACAAATCACTGTTATTGATGGCTTATATTTGGATAAAGACACTTAAAACTTCAGAAGCTTCAAGTACTTTATTTTCTTTTAGAGTCTTTGCCATTCCTATTACCTATCTCCATGTTATGTTAATCACAACTGCTCTTGCACATTATAATTTTCAATTACGCTTCAGTTTTCTAAATGCATAAATTGTTCTGGTCGAATGTACGGCTCCAAAGGTGTGCAAAATGCTGGATCAGAGAATTGGATCATAATGAATTGTTTTATAAAATACCTTCTCTTTCATTAGAGATATTATGTGTCTGAATGCTGTGAGGTGAACAGGAGGTCAGGCCACGAAAAACTGCTGAAAGCAGCTTTTTTAAAAGTCTCTGCATTCTAAAAGGGATGATAAGTATGTGAGAGGATTCCAAGCTGCTCCTCATAATTGTTCAAGCCAGGAGATAAAATCCCTGTGTTTCATCTAATGTTGCCAACAATTCATTAGCCCAGGAAAAAAATCAAATACAAGGCAGAGATGGGAAGTGGAACAAAGTTTACTTTCGATTTTTATTGTTCATAAGACATTATCCACATGGACAAAGATTAATATTTTCCTACAAACATGAACTTAATTTCTTCCAAATGCATAAAGACTTCTGCAGGGAATATTTGGTGGCCTGCAGTCTCATGCCATCGATTGTATACCTGGTTTTCTTCAGATTTTATGTACTAAACTTATGCCTCTGACAAGTCTTCAGGGTTCATTATTTTATACATGCAGAGAGAAGTTAATAAGAGTTTAATTTTAAATATTTGTCTTCAATAAACACATACAGACATATGATGGTTTTTTTAGTGAATAGCTCACAAAAAGGCATTATTTATTAGGGCAAAAGTTATGAATGTGAATGCTATGGAGCTGTTCATTAAAAATATTTTGTGTACATATATTCAGGAGATTCTAATAATTGCAGTACAATAGATGGGTACCTTGAGCTCACATCAATAAATCTGGAAGGAAATTCGGGACTAGAGAGCACCTTGTGGTTCAAATTGAGAGGGAAGGAAACAAAGGAGGAACTTGGCAAGGAAAGCAGAAGAGAGGTGTTTAACAACCAATCTGGATGGTTCATCAGCCAAGATAATCTCCTTAGTATTCAGATGTGAGAAAGCAGCCAGATGTTTGGGCAGAAAAAGGAGCTGAAGGCTGTAGATGCACTGAGATTTCCAGGTTTTTCCCTCCCAGAGCCAGGAGGATGTAACAGTGCACATATTTTATATTCTTTTGCATTCACAGTGGTGCAGCCTCAGCCTGAGCTGTGTTATTGCAGGAGAGAGTGGAGTTTGAGCCTTCCCAAAAACACTTCCCAGTTTCTTCAAAGAGCATCCACAACATAGGTTACATTGCCAAACCCACACCTGTATGAGCAGGGATTTCTGAGCACTTTGGGGATATGCAGTCCCAATAAAGTTCAGCAGAGAAATAACAAGTGATGGATTTGATGTGATTTCCAAGCTGATTCGTTCTTTAAATTTCAGAGGTAATAATTAGACAAACAGATCTGATTCCTCTAATGTAGGGATGCTCGCAAAGGAATCCTTATTTGACAAAAGAGCTCGGGTGCTTTTCCTTGATCCCTTCTCCTTAAAACCTCTGCTTCAGATATCCACAGCCAAAGCATTCCTTGGATTGCAGTTCCTCTGTTCTGCATGCAAACTCCTGTAAGAGAGATGTCCCCAGTGCTCCTAAGGCTGTGTCCTAATGCTTTCCACACTCACATTTCTTTCAAGACGAGTGTCTCAGAGTAAACAACGCCTTGGAATGATACGAGCAGTTCAGCTGGGAAAGAGATAAAGATACGAGAAGCATCGAGAGCAGGAAGTACTTCTATTTTCATTCCAAATTTCACACTACACTTCATATAGATATATATTGTTTATCACAGTTGCATTACCAATCCATTAATCTTTCTTTTCTCTAGCCAATATTAGGCTTCTATATTGATTTAAATGAATGCTACATCTCGTTGATTAGTCTGTGCACCAAGATGAATCAATAGACCTCCAAAACTTAATAAGGTGGTGGAAAAAATTAATGTTAGCTGAGGCCTTTTGAATAATAAGTTTTCATCATTGAGCATTACCATAAAAATCCCCATTTTTGAGCAAACAATCTTGATTCCAGAGTGGGCAAGGCTTAGTACCAACTATAATTATATGTAGGCCAACCAATTTGATGTATGTAGGACATCCAAAAAGAAGGTGGGTTGCAGACACTTAATTTGAAGGGGATTATTTTTAGTCTCACTAAGGACTAGTGGCATGAAAACAATTAGGATCTTTTGTCAAGTTAATTAAATTTTAGTAAGTCTAGTAGTCTCAGTGGGTTTAGTACACCAGAGGAAATGCTAATTAAAACTTAAATTCTTCCTGGTATAATAAGGAGCTCTAACTCTGGTAGCAAATGAGTGTTTTGCATACTGATATTCAAACACTGATTTTTAACTAGATGAGGGTGAACCCTTAAATGATTCAGATGTGCTGAAGGCTCAGTTGAGAACACCAATAAGTGTGTTACATCCTGGAGAAACCCACCTCGGGAACATTAAATAATGTGGGAATGTTGCCTCATTCTTAAAGGAAATGGTGTCAGCTTAGCTGGATCCAAACTAACACAAAGCAATTTAAAAGCAATACAAACATAATGTTTAAAAGTATGGGGCAAAAGAGAGAAAATAATTCTACCTACTCCCCTTCCCTGCGTGCTTTTTCTGCTCTCTTGATGGGCATCAGTTTTGTTGAGGTAATTACTCTGTGGCAGGTACAAGAAGACTGACTGTGCTTTTTTTTTTGTTCATGCCACTTGATTTTCAATGGTCAGTCATCATTTGATATCTTTTTAGACCACTTTGTTCATCATTATCTGCTTGAAAGAAGGGATCTCCAGTAACGTTAAAAAGACACACAAGGAAGATGGAGATGTGTCTTTTTACAAGAGTCTGTTGTGACAGGACACAGGGAAGGGCTTCCCACTGCCAGGGAGTCAGTTTAGATGGGATATTGGGAAGGACTTGTTACCTGGCAGGGTGGTCAGGCCCTGGCACAGGGTGCCCAGAGCAGCTGTGGCTGCCCCTGGATCCCTGGCAGTGCCCAAGGCCAGGTTGGACATTGGGACAGTGGGAGGTGTCCCTGCCCGTGGCAGGAGTGGAACTGAGTGAGCTTTAAGGTCTCTCTAAGCCACATCATTCTGTGATTCTGTGATTGAACAATAGTCAATTCGTCTTAGATTTATGCTTCTTTTTTGCCTGTTGATGTACTGATCAAATTTAGACATGCAAAAGATTTTTCTTTAAAATGACAACTCTCAACGTGGACTGGAAAACCCTTTGGTTTGAAATTTTATCTCCATTCTAAAAGGCAAACAAAGAGCATTACAGAGTTTCCCCCTTCCATGGAGAAGGAGATGTGACAACTGCCTGCACCCTCCCCAGGGCTGGGCTGCATCTTCACGTGCATCCCTGTGCAGGGCCAGAGCTCCTGGCTGGAGGGCAGAGTCTTCTCCTGAGACGTGTGCCCACCTCTGCCAGAGTGAGCTCAGGATCACACTGCAGATCTGCTCTGTTGTGTTCTGAGGACTGGGAATATTGATGGAAATCTCTGTCAGATGGCTGGCTGCTTAAACTCACCTGGTTTTCTGAGCTTAGAGTCATTTGGGCAACTAATGTTCATCTGCAACCACTGGAAGACAGGGTCAAAGGTAGGGCAGAAGATCTGTAAATGACAGATCTGCCTGACTGCGACATGGGCTGCTCCCTGGAAAAAGGAGTGTGCACCTTACTCTGCTCTCAGCACAACGCTGCCTCTTTCACACCTTGTTTCTCTTACTCTTGGGCCCCTAGGATGCTGGAACAAAGGCTGGGTGCTTCTCAGTAAGAAACCACTGCTCATCCCAGTCCTGGATTACCTGGCAGCCTTGTCAGGGACAAGCAGAACACTCAGTCAGGGGAGGAAGAAAATAAAAAAAAACTAATAAAAGAAAGAGAAAAAAGAAAAAAGAAAAAAAAAGAAAAAAGGAAAAAAAAAAAAAGAAAAAGGGAGAGCTTGTGATCTGTGCTGTTTGCCTGTTTGATGATAAATCAGAATGGTTTCTACAGCCTGGAAATACACAGAGCACACTTGAAGGGACAGAGACAGAGAAGTTAGGATTGCCTTTGTAGTTAATGCTCGGGACTGTCTCAGAGCTCCCTCTGCCAAACCATTACTGGCTCAAGTGCATGAGACAGAGGGTGGCCTTATGATCCACCTACTTTTTCCTTCCTTACATAATTAACAGTGAATCGTAAATCACAGAGTCCCAGAATGGCTTGGGTTGGAAAGGTCCTTAAAGTCTTCTGCCATAGGCAATGACACCTTCCACTGCTCCAGCCCCAGTGTCCACCCTAGCCTTGGGCACTTCCAGGGATCCAGGGGCAGCCACAGCTGCTCTGGGCACCCTGTGCCAGGGCCTGCCCACCCTGCCAGAGATGAAGGGAAGAATTTCTTTCTCATATCTGCTCTAACTCTGCCCACCCTCCCAGGGAGGAAATGCTGCATCAGATGTGAATAAGGAGAGGATGAACCAGGAATATGCCACTTCTTCATTAGTGATGATGGTAACATCTACTGAGCTTGTCATGGGAAGGATTTCTCTCTCCTGTAACAATAGAAGGGAAAAATAAGAGTTGAAATCCATTCTTATTGGCTTTAAAGTAGAAATAGATCTGCTGGAGATAGCACTGGGCACTGCAGAAATGAGCTGTGGTCATTTCCAGCCGTGCAGTTCCCTTAGATCAGACATCAGTACACATCAGGGAGCAGGAATTTAATTTGCAGATTTCTTGAAGATAATGCCTAAAATGACACCTTCTGAAACGTCCCCCTCATTCCTACATGGCCATGCAGCCTACAGAGCTGACTGAGCAGCAGCCTGTGCTGTTCCCGTGGCTCTGACAGACACATCACCCCTGACTCCTAATTGGTGTGTACAGAGCAACTACAACACATGCCTTGAAATTTCCTTAAGAAAGTGACTTCCTTGGGATCTGCTCAAAGAAGATGCAGAGCTGAAAAGCAGCCTGCAGAGAACTTTTTCTGGGAGCATTCTCTAGCATCAGACAGATTAAAAAGTACAGGGAGAGTCCTTGCTGCCACAGATTCACTTTTGTCTGCTCCCAGGTGCTTCCAGGCAGCAGGAAAACATCAACAGAGCCTACTGCAGCCATGGAGAAACAATGAGCACTCCAGGCTCCCTGTCAGTGTGCTATTCAGCAGAAGTTAACACTGACACACTCACAAAATCTTTGGACCTTGAAAGTTGGAGGTAACTTTCCTTCAGAAATGGAAATATCTTTTAAATCTGTTTGGCAGGCTGGCAGTGGATTAGCAAATACATAAGGAAAATGCACAACAGCTTATATATATCCATCTTCTGTTCTGACAAGTGAGGCTTAAATTATTGATAACAGACTTGTAAACATACTCCTGTGTCTTGCAAACCTGGCTTACTTTTTGAGGTTTTCTGATGGGTCTGTTATTGAGCCTTTTCTCCTCAGAAGCTGAAGGAAGGCAGTGTCTATTTTTGCACTATCAAAGTGCGTTATCAGCTAGGTTTATCTGCGATGAATTAGCAGTAGGGAAGGAAAAGTTTTTATAAAAGTGGAATTCTGTACCTGACGGTTCACAGTATTTCTGCTTTACAGCCAGAACTCCTGCCTATATTCTAAAATAAGAATTAACTCAATAAAAGGAATAAAATTTCTATCAAATCTCATTTCAATAAGCAAAACCAACAGCAAACCCAAAGAGTAAATTAGTCAGAAACAAATCACAATGGAAACAACCAATTCCAAAATACGTTGTAGCTTTCAGAAAGCTATGTACCACACATATCCATCCCAGGATAGAAACATTATTCAAATACTTCGAGACAGAAAGAAAGGGGGAGAATATTTTCTCCTGCATGCCAAGCTTTGGCAGGATACCCCCTTAATTCCTAAGACAAGGTAACTCCATTCCACGTGAAGGAGGGCAGATGTAGGTTTGGATTAGATATTAGGGAGAAATTCCTCCCTGGCAGGGTGGGCAGGCCCTGGCACAGGGTACCCAGAGCAGCTGTGGCTGCCCCTGGATCCCTGGCAGTGCCCAAGGCCAGGTTGGACACTGGGGTTGGAGCAGCCTGGGACAGTGGGAGGTGTCCCTGCCCATGGCTGGATGAGCTTTGTGATCCCTTCCAACCCAAACCACTCCATGATTCCCTGGTCCCTGGCAAGGCCAAAGCTCAGAGGTCATTTGTGGAGAGCAGTTTAGTTGTGGTTGTGCTTGGTGATGTTCCTGTGTTCTGTGGGTGGGAAGGAGCTGTTGTGTGGGCGATGCTGCACAGAGTTCCGGGCCCGCCGGGACCCCGTGTGCTGTGGGGACGGGGCTGCTCCAGCCCTGCTGAGCCTCTGCACAACTGCGCTGTGCCAGAGCAGGAATCCTCTCCTTGCCCTGCCCCAGCCCGGCCCTCGGCCCGGGGAGCGCACAAGAGGTGACAAGGACCTGAACAAGGCACACATGGATCCCAGCCGGCCCCCTGCTGCTCCTGATGAGCCACGGCCAGAGCCCAGCCCCGAGCCCACAGCAGCCACAGAGGGACAGCTCACTGTCACTGAGGGGTGCCACTGTCACTGTCACTGAGGGGTGTCACTGTCATGGTCACTGTCATGGTCACTGTCATTGCACTGTCAGTGAGGGATGTCACTGTCACTGAGAGGTGTCATTGTCATTGTCACTGTCACTGAGGGGTGTCACTGTCACTGAGAGGTATCATTGTCATTGTCACTGTCACAGTCACAGTCACTGTCACTGAGGGGTGTCACTGTCACTGTCACTGTCATTGTCACTATCACTTAGGGGTGTCACTGTCACTGAGGGGTGTCACTGTCATGGTCACTGTCATGGTCACTGTCATTGCACTGTCAGTGAGGGATGTCACTGTCACTGAGAGGTGTCATTGTCATTGTCACTGTCACTGAGGGGTGTCACTGTCACTGAGAGGTATCATTGTCATTGTCACTGTCACAGTCACAGTCACTGTCACTGAGGGGTGTCACTGTCATGGTCACTGTCATGGTCACTGTCATTGCACTGTCAGTGAGGGATGTCACTGTCACTGAGAGGTGTCATTGTCACTGTCACTGAGGGGTGTCACTGTCACTGAGGGGTGTCACTGTCACTGTCACTGAGGGGTGTCACTATCACTTAGGGGTGTCACTGTCACTGAGGGGTGTCACTGTCATGGTCACTGTCATGGTCACTGTCATTGCACTGTCAGTGAGGGATGTCACTGTCACTGAGAGGTGTCATTGTCATTGTCACTGTCACTGAGGGGTGTCACTGTCACTGAGAGGTATCATTGTCATTGTCACTGTCACAGTCACAGTCACTGTCACTGAGGGGTGTCACTGTCATGGTCACTGTCATGGTCACTGTCATTGCACTGTCAGTGAGGGATGTCACTGTCACTGAGAGGTGTCATTGTCACTGTCACTGAGGGGTGTCACTGTCACTGAGGGGTGTCACTGTCACTGTCACTGAGGGGTGTCACTATCACTTAGGGGTGTCACTGTCACTGAGGGGTGTCACTGTCACTGTCACTGTCACTGAGGGCTGTCACTGTCACTGACAGTGTGTCACTGAGGGGTGTGTCACTGAGGGACTGTCACTGACAGCCTGCCCACCCCATTGCTTCCAAACCCTCCCGTGGTCATATGAATGACACAAATGAAGTGGCTCTGGCTGCGGCAAACACGAGTGTGTCCTCGGCAGGCCCCTGTCTGTCCTGTGTCTGTTGAACCTCTGATGTTTTCTGAGAGGTGCAGCCCTGTTTGTTTCTGGGAATTGTCATTCCAGGATATAAATCTAATAGGGTTATTTATATGCTGAATGACAATTTCTTTGTTTCTCTTTTGCTGCTAAGGTATTCACAATACAATATATTATGGTTTTATATATATGTATACCTGTAATTATTTTATACTATATTTACATAATGTTAAGTATTCATTTCAGACTCCAAGTTTGATTTTATGCCCTCCAGATCTCTCATCCCCCATTCTATATTTTCCAATTCATATCGTTATTTAAAACACTGATGATGGCTGTGCTGTTCCTCACTAAATGCAAACCAGAAGGAAAATCTATCCTTCAGCTGCTAAAAACAAAGCCATGGAGTAAAGAACACAACTCTGATGGCTCAATCTTTCCATATATTGCAGCATCTACAACTTTATTGCAAAGAATGGTGCAAACCTTGAAACCTCAGCAATAGGTTAGAAGTTCCCAGTTTGCTCTCCTGTCTTTTGAAAAATTAATTGAGTACGAAACCTTTTGGAGTGGCATCAGATCCTTTCAAGCCACAGCTGCTGAAGTTTCTGGAGGTATGTGTTGTTGCTGTAACAGTCCTGTCATTTTGCCTTTGCTGGGATTTATATATTCAGAAACCAGATCAGAATAGCAGCACTGATGGGCAGTGTTGGAAGGGACAGACCTGGTGAGTTCCGGGGAAGCTCCTCTGCTGTCTCCTGGAACAGATGCTCACTTGGAACGGAGGGATATGAGCATGTGGTTTTACTCTTTAGGATAGGAGACACACTGCTGTCTCCTCATTTGACTGAGAAGAAGATTTTCATTCTTCCTGACAGGTACAAAAAGCTCTTTGTGTGTGTGTGTGTGCAGCTGGCAGTTATGTAATTTTCAAGCTGGACACTCCCTCTTGCCCTGCAATTTCTTCCAATGTTCTGTCACACCCCAAGGTTCACCAAGGTCACTTTAACACCTCATTGTTCCCCATTAGTGCAGCCCCCACCGATTCTGAGGGGAAATCCAGCCCCGGGTGTCCTGCACTACTGCTCTGACAAACGTTTTGGTTTTTTTTTCTTTCTTGCTTTGAGTCTCCCTACATGGATAGGAATCAAGAGCTCATTTTCTTATACAAGTGATTCATAACAGCAGCAAGACAAAGAGAGTCATGCTGATGACTGATCATCTTAATATATTGAGTGTTTGCAAGGATCCTGAGCTGTCTCATGTGCTTAGTTATAATCAGGAGATAACTGCTGTGCTTAAGTACTTTAATTTACCTTGGACTACATTTCATGTGTCATTCTAGCTCTCTGATATCATTGCTTTTTACCAAAAGAAATTTCAATAATAAATCAACACGAGAATATCTATAAATTCAGCTGAAGAGGGAGATTAGACAACCTTGGTATCAGTTCAATTTTCCAGTCATATTCAACTCCATGTTTCCTACCAGGATAGGGGATGGGTACAGAGAATGGATTCATTAAGAATCTGTGATAATGTGTTTAAATAGTGCTGTTTCTCTGAAGGCACTGTCCAACAGTGGAATCCAGCCAGTGATCATTTGTTGAAACTGCTCAAGGGTTTGAGAGCAGCAATCATTTATCTGAGCGAGGATTGCAAACTGCATTTTTATCCTTCTGCAGGCTCCTAATGGCATGGAAATTGAAAGTTTCATTTTTGCTCCAGCAACTGTATGTAATAGCATTAATGATCACCTTCATTGCCTTGTTACATCTGCTCCTACCAGTGTTCAACCAACACCTCCTGGCCAAGAACCAGAAATTCCAGGGAAAAGTCGAATTGCTGAGAGGTTTTCACTCTCAGAATCACATGGAAGGCGTATTGTGGTTATATTTAGAAAATACTCAATAAATGAAACCTGCATCTGTAACTGCTAAAGTCTCAGCAAGGTGGTGCATGAAAATATTTGCATTCTAACAGCAAGAAAATGTTCATGGCTGAGAGGATGTTTGCAGGGATGGATGCTGCCAGATGCAAGGGAACTGGATATTAAAGGAATGTGATTCTCTAGTTAATGAAAGCATTTATATTTTATAAAGTCTCAGAGCACAGCAGAAATCACCAAATCAAAAGTCTCTTAAAGGAATATGTTTGGAATACAATTTTTTTTTAAAATCTAATAAAAGGCTTTAAGGTAAATTTTTGTACTCTTGAAGTTAAAACCACACACATTCTTTTTTATATACACATGGATAAAACCTTCATCTATATTTATCTGCTAGTTACACAAGTGACTTCTTGTAAATTAGGCAGCCAAGCAATCATGTCATTAGATAATACATGCATTTTGAAAAGCTAACTAAATACATATTTTTAGTGATTTGAAAGAGAAAAAGTTGTGTGACATTTCCATGAGGAGGGGGAGATGGAGTTGTGGTCTCTGGATAGAAACTGTTATTATCTATATTAGCAATGAGAGATGTGGCATTTGGGCTAGAAATGGAAAACTCTGCTCCTTCCGTGGCTGGATTTTTATAACACATTCCTGCAGGAGCTAAAATTCAGCTTTATCAGACGTCATAAACCCTTCTCTCATCATTCTTGCATCTGTGATATCCCATCTATTTTTGTGGAGACTTAACTGGGTGCACTGAAAGGCCAAGGAATTCTCACCTCTAGGTGAGATAGGGATCCTTGTGTGGTGAAAGGGAAAAGCAGCCCAATGAGAAAAAAAACTGGCAGAGGAAGGTGAAATAAATCCTCATTCTCTTTGGAATTAGATGAATTGATGAGATTAAATTTACAAAGGTAAGTACTGGGGCTAGGACCTGTTCTTTAATCTTCCAGAAGAATGTGATGAGTGGGTGTTAATTGCCATTCTACACATTCTGTTCTGCTTGTAAGAGTTTGATAAGTAGAATATTAACATTTGGTTCCCACTTACATTTTATTGCCGGCCCAGGTTCTCTGTTTTTCACTATTCTCTGATATGTTTTAAACTGCTATATTTTTAAAACAGAGATATATGGTTTTTCTGTTGCTGGACAGCGGCTTAGATCAAGGCCAACATTTATTTCCACATCATTTTATCTTATGGAATGAAATGGAACTGTACTGATAAATCGTTCTGAGGTAAATACTTCAACTTTCAGAATGAAAATGCCTCCTTCAGTTCATAGATAGTAAATTTTTTGCTACAAAAAAAAAATTGACCTAATAAAGTATTATATAGATAATATAGTTGACTTCTCAACAAGGGACAAACCTTAGCTTCATGGTTTGGACTTGTTGTGAATTATCAGGGAAAAAATAGGAAAAAACCTGTATTCCCCAGAAATGGTACTTTACCAATCACAATTTACTTTGCCACTGACATGTGCAGCATTAGAGGCTGTTTTTAATTGCTCAAATGAAGGTAAAAGATTTAACTGCAAAGTTTGCTTCAGATTTTTGTCATCTTTAACCAACTTAATTTCCAAACATTTGTATTTAGTAAAATGAGGGGACAAAATAATAAAATAGAAACAAATGTAAAATAAATTTAAGGTCCAGCTGGCTTTTTGATGTACAAAATTATTTTACCTTATAAATTCTTTGATTTTTTTTCTATTGCCTAGAAGGAACAAAGAAAGCCAGAATTCAGAGTGAAAATTACTTTTACTCAAGGAGAGAATGATTTCAACAGAATTGGAAGCAGAAAATATTCCAGACAATATAATTGGCATCCTTGCCCATGGCAGAAGGGTTGGAGGCAGATGATCTTTAATGTCCCTTCCAACCCAAGTAATTCCATAATGCTGTGCTACAAATATTTCAATAGCAGAGTTTTAAAGGTAAATAGACACCTAATGATGCTTGCTTGTATTTTTTGAATCATCCACTCACTGATTTAAATCAAAATGAAGCATTTAAAGGAACATCAGGTGTACAGGATTTGAATCACAAAATTATTTGTGCACCACCAAAGCAGAGCACGATCCAGTCAACTTTAGGTGGAGCTGGCATTAAAGGCAGCCCTGGTGGGATATTCTGCTCCTCCCTGCCTTGTCTCCATCCTGCAGCCAGAACTCCTGTCCAGCATTCATCTGTGGAATAAAATCATGTGGATGGTACAAAGGAAAATTAAGGCACCCCACACACAAAGCCAAAAAAAAAGAAAAAAAGGGAGTTTGTAGCTGTAGAGATAGAAAGGAAGGGGAGTGACACAGCTGAGATAAAGAAAAGAGGAAAGGAAGGGGACAAACCTTCTTCTTCCAGCCTGCTTTCCCTTTCAGGGAGCCAGGGGTGGAAGTGCGGCCCTCGCCCCCAAGCTGGCACAGAGCCCTGGCCCCGCTCATTGTGGCAGGCAGGTGACAGTGCCCAGAGTCATCTGAGCTGGCTCCGGTGGCTCTGCCAGTGTGATTGCTCTGTCCCAGGGCCAAACACCTGCAAAGCCTCCCTGCAGTGAGCAGCTGGGCTGAGGGATGGCTGGAACTCGGCTCCCACCTCAGGGTTCTCGTGGGATGTCACTCACCCCACTCACCAGGGCAGCTGTGCTGCTGGGCAGGGCAGCTAGGAGCTCAATTCGGGACTCTGCCATTCCCACACTTTTGTCTGATGGTGGGTGCCCTGAGGCAGCTCCCATTTTTAGGGAGATCTAGGAAAGGCTTTTCTGCAAAAGGGTTGGCGTGGAGTCAAAATGAATAATAGCCCATGCAGCCTCTGAGCACTGCTGGAGCCACTAAGTATTAACAAACAGAATTAACATTTACAGGTTAAAGATCTGTTTGCTTGGTAGTTATTTTTCAGCCTTAAACATAATTTATGGCTGGATGATTTATGGGCACAGAGTCATTTAAGATATTAAACAGCACCAAGTAGCTGCTTCATCGCTGCTGAGCAGCTCCAAGTCCTGGGCTCAGCTCCCTGTGCCATCCCTCTGAAACAAAGGCACCATTAATAAACTGCTCTGCACAGAACCAGAAAGGCCTGAGCATTGCAGCCTCATTGCAGAGGTAATAGACTTAATAATGAACAAATGGCACTGGAATAGTTTGAGGCTATTATTTTTAGTAATGCATGTGCCTCGCTGGAGCTCTGTATGTGGCAAGCCCGGCCCAAGGAAAACATTCCATGGTTATTCACATCACAGTCTGTTCTGTGCAATTTTTCTGTAAAGAGACCCAGACAAAAGCTTCCAAAGGACGAGGTGCCAAGGTCAGATCCAATTATTACTTAAGAAAATACTGTTGGAATCAATGAGAAGTGGTATAGGAGTGGAAGGAGGAGCTGTGGCTGCAGTCTCTGAGGGTTTCACTCCACATCTGTCTCTACAAGAAAGACACAACTCACACTCTCTCTTATCCCTTTAGGGGTTACTTGAGCGGAATGATTAGGAGGGGGCAGGAGCACAGAAAAAAATGCTTGTATCAGGTTTTCTTATAGACCTAAATTTTTGGCAGGCAGTATAGAAAACTTTGAAATTGCCAAATATTTCAGGGGAACTTGGGGTAAGTACTGAGAGAACTTTAAAACACCTCCTGGGATCTGCATAAAGACTTAGTATAGCTATTTGAAACCGAACTAAATATAGAGATTTTGCATAGTTCCAACCCCAAGTCAGACTGTGCTGGCAGTTCATGCTGGGTTCTCCTTTGGGCTCTCAGTTTTGTTTGAAAATGAAACTCTGAGCAAAACTCAGGAGATGCAAACATATGCAGACAGGTTCCCCCTGAAGTGCTAACTGACTTGTGAACCAAAACCCAGTTGAACTCCAGTCTATTTAAAATCCATCAGGAAAACACTTGGCTAAGGACAACTTTTTATTCCCTTGCACACAGAAAAGGGAGATAAAATGGCAGCACAGCACCAACCACACAAAAGCATTTTTAGAGAACAGTGAGAGAGTCTCCCTCCTCCATACAATACATTTTGAAAGAGGGTCAATCTCCTTGAACATCAATAATCTCTTTGAACATCTCTACTGCTCTGGAAGAGTTTGGAAATGGATAGCAATGGGTCCTCCACAATCCCAACGACAGCACTGTAGAATGGCTAGAGACAAACTAAATTTAACAAATTCATATTGTCTAAGCTGTGATTTCACCTGTGGACTCAGAACATTTCCAGAACCTCTGCACTGTCCACCTCCCTTCCTCATCCTTCTCCAAGACAACCCATTTTTAGAGGAATTTTGGGTGAGGGGCCTACTGACCACCTTCCTTCTGCTCTAGGCTGCCAGATCTGGGACTTCCATGGTGATGCCTCAATGATAAACACAGACAAAAATGCTGCAACGTGGCCAAAGCTCTCCTTAGAAAACAAAAATAACGTTTATAGTGAAAGCTGTTAATAGTAAACTGGAAAGACAACACTTGAAGTTAGGATGGTTTCACTGCATGGCAGTTCCACCCAGCCTGGTGAGTCAGGGTGCACTGGTCAGTGCATGCAGGAGGTGATGAGGGTGAACACTTGGGCAGCACAGCACGAATCTGTGCAAGGCAGCTTCCCCCTGGGACGAAGGGAAGGACAGAAGAGCCTGGCTCTCACTAAAGACAACATCTGGCAGTGACTGTTGAGTTCAGGCTGGTTAACAGCTGGGTGTGCAGGGTGATTCACATTTACAGGTGTGTTTTCTGCGTATGTATGGAGCATTCACCTGTCAGCTGTGAGCCCTGGCTCCTTTGCTCTGTCTCCGTGGTCCTCCTGGTCCCGTGAGGCAGCAGCTCCTGCAACAAAGGCTGCACATCCCCCAAAGTACTCAGATGCACTAAATAGCTAAAAAAAGTTCGTTTTGTGATGTAAAGAGCTGCAGCTATAGAAATAGGCAATTTTCAGAGTCACCCAGAAGCAAAGAAAGGCCAGAGGAAAAAGTGGTGATATAATATCTGGGATGAACTCACTGGAGAAAAGTGATGCTGGGTCTGCAGGAGAAGCAGCAGTGCAATGGTCGTGTCAAGAGATGGGACAGGGATGGCCAGTGTGGGACTTGTGAAAAATAAAAATAAAATAACAGAATGGTTTGAGCACAACTTTAAGGTTCCTGCATCACTGTGTCACTCTTTAGCAGCTCAGCAATCACACCACGGAAAGCACCTGGTCCTCCACCACCATGTGAGACTCCATTCTCAGATGGAATCTGTCTCCAGGGTCACAGCTTGAGCCACACTTCTGATGAACGATCTTCAACCTTAAGAACTGTTACAAAGCGAAATTCATTCCCATCATAATTACCATGCCTGTGTTAGCAGATGGGCAGCTGAGGTTGTGTGAGTGTTATTTGTTCATGGTCACACAGGAAATCTAAGGCAGAGCCCTGGTAGGAGCACAAGTCTCCAGAGCCCAGACCCAGTGCTTAAAGCACAAAGCTTCCCTCAAAGAGCCCAGCTGGCAGCTCACTCGTGGAGTGCAGCAGGTAAGGGCTGACATTCCAAGTCCTTTCAGCTGATGTTATTAGCATAGAGCAGCAAAGACATGTGCAGTGGAGTATTGGCAGCAAAAGGGATAACTGATGATTGTAAGGGAAAGTGTTTGTGTTTCTGACCATCTGTTTGCAAATAATCCAAATTATTACTTGTAAGAGTGCTGGTTCTGCCTTAGCTGTGTTTCTGGGGTAGGGCAGCTCTGCTCCAGCAGTGGGTGGCTGAGAAAAACCAATTCCTTCTGGAAAAAAACAGAAGAAACTTTATATACTTCTAATTCATCCTACCGATAATATACCAGATCTTTACATCCACAAGTTTCCTATTAAACAGAACCATAAAATCTGGATAACAAAAAATATCACAGTGCATTAAGAGAGCAGAGGTGCGGATGACACACACAGACCTGAGCATGTGAAGCTTTTGCTTTCTAAGGTTTAAATCCCTCCTGCTGTATTTACTGCAGAAGAAAAGCAGCTTTCATAAGCAGAATCCCTTTTCCTCCACATGCAAGGCACATGCTCTGCTTTCCTCTCTCTGACACTCACACAAACAATTTAATTCCTACCAACCCAAAGTGCCCGAGTGTCTAGGCAGTGACAGGAATGAGCTCTGTCTCCTCATGTCCTCTGGGAGAACAAGAGCTGCAGGAGAACACAGAGCAGAGCAAGCAGGGCTTGCTGCTCGGGAGCCATGAAATCTCTATTTCCAGGCACATGGAGCATCTTTCCCACTTGCAGCAGAAAAAGGCAAAGAGAAGGCAGCTCCTCTCCACCCAGAGGAGCAGGTCAGGGCTGAGGACAGCCTGAGGCTCAGCACCAAAGCTGAGGAAGAAGGCATGTCCCTTTGCCACTGTGTTTTGGTAGGAACTTGCTGTAAAACAAAACTCAAAGTCCAACTTTTCCTTTGGCTCTCACAGATGTCGTCCATGGGACATTCCTTCCCCAAACTGCAAGTATTTCCCTCTACTGCACTAAGATACCCTCTACATATAAAAAGCCTATGAAGTGAGTAGCAAAACAAGTTACACATTCTGATTTATTGTCTGCTTTGGCTCAAACCAATGAGACTATACATTAAGGGGGGAAAAAACCCTCATGCTGTCTCTGTATTTATAACCTTGTCATTTAAACACTTGGCAGCCTTTCAGCTGCTCCATATGGTTACTGTATTAAGCTTTACCATAAAAGGAACTAAGAAGCAAAGTCGAAAGAAAGCTGATATTGTATGGCTTAAAAGTCTGGCAGGAAAAATAATAATCAAGGCAAATTCTCAATAACAGCCATTTGTGGTACCTCAGGAACTTCAAAGGCCTTGTAATGAAACACTGTCATCCTTAAACTTTGCTGGC
The DNA here is from genome assembly GCF_052056855.1 of Sturnus vulgaris. Lineage (NCBI taxonomy): Eukaryota > Metazoa > Chordata > Aves > Passeriformes > Sturnidae > Sturnus > Sturnus vulgaris. The sequence continues at coordinate 486,116 of NC_142254.1, read as the reverse complement.
AGAATATATTCAGACAAGAGGGCTTGGAATACACACATCAAAGCTACTGTAACCTTGTGCCTCACAGAAATAGGAATTTTTTTCCAGGAGGTGACATCAGAAGGAGACAAAATTAGAATTTAGAAATTGGGAAAATTCTGCACGGTTGAAGGGGTAGGATTAAATAGCAAAGAAATCAAGTCCTTTTGAAGGAAGCTTGGAAATGGATGGTATGGGTCTTCCACAATTCTAATGTGAGAATTTATATTTATCAGATTATTATTATATGACTAAATGTAACAAATTCCCATCACAAATGCACTGTTAAGTGTATTTCTGCACACAACTGCAGTTGATGTGTCAGCACCTGTGCACCTGTCTTCAGATGAGACATCTCTTCCCCCAAACTGTTTTTTTTAGCAGAATTCAGAGTAAATGCCCTGCTAAAGTAAATGACATGAGAAGAGCAAACTACTCAGGCTGAAGCTCAGTCCCCCATCCCTAAACTTGTATCAGTTTTGCAAGTTTAGAAGTTTATGGTTGTTATTAAGGACTTGAACATTTGTTCTTTGAGATAAAAAATATGTATCACTGGCTAATTTTTTTTTTTTTTTTTTAAATCACAAGGTTTTCTTCTGAAGTACACCCCACCTATTGACAAGAGACAGCTGAAACAACTCCCAGAGCAGCATCTCCTCCCAGCCCTGTGGCACTTCCCAGGAACTGGGGCCCTCATCTATGGAGAACAAATCAGACTTGTCCCCCCTGTGAACCTTCCCGCTTTCAGATTGGAATAAAAAATGCCTCACACCACACTTGCTATTTTTAAGCATCATCTGCGACTATTTGCAATGTAAATAATATTTAGTAGGAAAAATTGCTTATCCTGTGCAATAATCCCTTGCTTCCTCTGGAGAAACTGGGTCTGGATATGACCCTGACACTGCACATGTGGAAAATAGTTTTGTGCAGTATCTTCATTTGGGGGTGGAGAGAAGAGGCATAATTAAATTAATAAAATCAAATTCCAAAATTCTTTTTAACTCAATATTTTTCCTTTTTGTGAGATCCCCAGAATGTTTCCCATTATTTTCTGTTGTAACCCACAGTGCAAATGAGGAGCTGAAATACTGAATTGTCCTGCTGTGTTGGACCAGACCTACCCAAATCCTGATATTCAATATTCCCAAAGTATATGTATATATATATATATATATATATATATATATATATGTTCCAGTCATATTTGGACAATCTCACCAGAAAGTAGAGGCAATTAACCACCACCCACTGTCAGAGAAGAATTCACATTTTGCATTAATAACAATACAATTCCAAAGATTACTATCTACAACAATAAAGCTTCTGGCTCCTTGCATATGAGATCCACATAAGATAACAGCTCTCCCATACCTCCAACAAATTCCAGTTGCTTTGCTAACTGCTGCCCTCTGCTAACTACATAGCATACTGTCTATGCTTTGGAATATTAATTTTCTTGTGTAAAATATCTAATTATCCATCAGGATAATCTCTGATACTCTTTTGGATCACTCCAGGGCTTGTTAAGTGGAGTGATCTTTGCTGAGAAATTTCTGAATTATTCAATGACTAACATGCACCAAAGGAAGTTACCAATGGAATTCATCTGGTCTCTATTAATCAAATAATCCATAATTCTGCTGACATTTGCACATATTTTTTTCGGTGTGATTATGGGATACTATTGAACAAGCAAACAGGTTTGGATTAGGAAATCACCACCATCATCTCCTGCTCATGAAATGGCTCTGGAAAAACCAATCTGTGCCATTGCCTAGTAAGGAATTCTTAGATAACTATCACTTCAAGGCTTTATTGTGGGATGGGTTACAGAATCCTGGAGTGGCCTGGGTTACAAGGGACCTCCAAAAATCCTCTTGTCCCAAGCCCTGCTCTGGGCAGGGGCAGCTCCCACCAGCCCTGGTGGTTCAGTGCATCCCCGTGAGCACAGCCTGTGAACAGATATTGGTACCTGTGACTGTGATTCATCACTTCAAAGGAAATACCTAAAAATTCAAATAAATCCAATCAATCCAAACTGAAGTCGTGGGAGCAGCAGAGAAAGCAGAACTGACAGATTGGAAACCTTATTAGTACTTATGCATAATTCATTTGTCTTTGGCATGCCAAAACACCTGGGAGTAAATTGTTGTTTTAAATACTTGTATATTCTGAAATTCAAAGTAACTTGTCAATGAAACATGAAATATGTCAGTACTCTCATTACCTTTATGCTCAAAAAAAATCCATAGATAAATAAATACACCTCCTTGATGTTAAATGTTTATCAGTCTTGCTTTCTTTTGACAATGACTTGATAGTACATTAGTAATGAAAGATGGAAAATAATCAGAGTCTAAGCAAAAATGCTTAATTCATGAGATGAACACGCAAAACAGTTGCAGTAATTAATAGAAATTCAATGCCTTATCAGATTATCGCCGTGAGTCGCTGTCTTTCTCAGCTGGATCCAGGAAAAATTTAAAAGACGTAACACTCAAAGTAATTAATGAGCTTGTACTTTTTTGAAGGCACGAGGATGTGGCTGCACTTTCAAACTTGTGCCATTTTTTTGTGGAATTAATCTGCTTGCCAAAAGTTGCTCTTTTTCAGACCAATGCCATGTTGTTGATTTAAATAAATAATCCTGGGCTGCATCTGGACAAAGGAATGATGTCCATCCCTTCGTTTACCTTGGGTATGGACACATTTGTATTCCATTTACCAAAAATGGGTATTCCAAAACCCCCAACTGCATCCAGCTTCTGCCTCACTTTTATTAGAGGGATTTTTGCTTGTGGGCAAACCCTGGTTGATGTATTTGACAAAACTGAGTAGGAGTTCAGCTGGTGGTGTGATAGAATAAAGCACTGAAAAGTTTTCATTGTGGTCTCAGCACCAAACTTACTGCTATGAAATCAGTTTACAGGGCAGAATTTTGGCCATGTGAGGAACTCTAAATGAGATATGACATTATTACTGAAGCAGGATGCAAAGTGTGATTTCCTTTCCCAAATATTATCTTAAAACATCAGGGAAATGACATCTACATACAGGCATTGATATCTCCCAAACATCAGAAGTAAACTTTAAAATAACCTCTCAAATTGAACCAGCCAGGCTGAGAAAACACTTGGAAAATCCTACTGCATCTGCTCATGTGAGTGCTTTTTTTGGGATGGGAGAATTCGAACCACTTAAACAAGCTGATTCTGAAGATGGAATTACTGGAATTAAAGCTAAATTTTAATATATTTCATAGTTTAAAACCAGTGCTGTCACATAATGACATGCAGATATAGAAGTGACACATGCATGTGCCATGTCCGAGGAGTTTCCCTGTTCATATTTGCTCTTTCTATTCAGAAAACCCCCCGTTTCCTCCCCAAAAACCTTGGTTTATCTTGAAAACAGCTTCCAAACAGTAATGTCCAATACACCTGTACTGTAGCTATGAAATACCAGGATTTTAGAAACCAGAAATACTGTAATAGTTTTCTTTCAAAAATTGTAGTGACCATGTTTGTCTTTTTGTTGAAATAAACATTGGAAATAGCATATCTTCATTAAAAGACGATTATTAGCTTATAATTCTGTATTTACCCCTTTACACCCAACAGATCTGTCCATATTGACAGAATAGCAGAATTTAGATAATTTTCTGCAAAGAGAAGCGAGTGTTAAAAGTGCCTGACTTTCCCCTTGAGTAACACACTTCCCAGCACGGAATTGCAAAAAGAAGTGGTTAAATGGGGGGAAATCCTTCACCACTGTTTTCTCAGCACAACTTTGCCTTGTGGAAGCAAAGATCTGGGGGTCTCCCTACTCGATTATGTGACACAAGATCTCCTGGAGTCTGCAAACTTTGTGCTAAGGAAATCCTAAATTTGAAGCTGTTACAGATTAAAGAATAAGACAAAATCTGAAGAGTGCAGATCATTCTTCTACATCAGCTCCAGAATTGTGCATTTTAATTACCATAAATAAAACATAAATGACTGACAAATTGCCAAGAAGACTTTGAAAAAGTGTTTGATAAGGTGGTGCATTTTAGTTATTTTGCCCTACAATACTTGAAGAAAATATTGTACATTGAGGTGCCAAAAGCTAAGAATTGGATTTTCTAATTGGAAATTGAGTGGCAAAAAGGAAAAATGCTGGACAGTCTCAGTGCTGGAATGGATACCAGAGGCTGGGCAGGGCAGATGGGAGGCAAATGATGCCCTATCAGTTTGGTTTGTACAAAATGTGTAAATCTCTTCTGCTGTCTCCCCTTCCTCAGACTGGATCCACAGCAACAGGCCCTGTTGGGACCTGCTTTCACAGGAACCTTATTTCTTGTGAAGATGTTGAAGATAACTTAAATTGCCTCTTACCCACAGGCTCTTAAATGCAATCAATATCTACTGACACCATGAGCTATTAATCAAAGAGAGGTGACATATTCTTATTTGACCTTTATGAGCAAACCCTGTTAGTGATGATACTTTACTGCTTAACACTACCATTTTGTTCCAACATTATTCATCTTTGGAGGAACTACAAGCCCACAGAAATCAATGGCATAAAGGACAGAATTTCACCCTTGAGGTATGGCTTGAGGATTATGCAACTCAAGCTTGCAACACCTGCAGGTTTAAAAGCAGAGAAGCTGCACTTATGTTTTACCCCAACACATATATTGACAGTGAGCAGCTATTTCTGGTCCTTCACTGTTCCCTGTGAGGGTGGGCAGGCCCTGGCACAGGGTGCCCAGAGCAGCTGTGGCTGCCCCTGGATCCCTGGCAGTGCCCAAGGCCAGGTTGGACATTGGGGCTGGAGCAGCCTGGGACAGTGGGAGGTATCCCTGCCATGGCAGGGTGGGACAGGGTTAGCTTTGAGGTCTCTTTGCCACCCAGGCCATTCTGTGACCCCATGAAGTGATAACCTGATGCTCAGATTTCATTCCTGCACCTCAAATAAAAAAACCTGTTTACCTGCATAGGCATAGCCCACGTGTGCTGAGGAGCAGCCAAGAGCAAGATCATTGCAGCTCTGAAGCCAATACCCTGGAACACCATGAAAATTAAAGCACAGATTTTAATGGAATATAAACATTGACCATAAGAGATGGGAAGATGTAATGTATTGTTTTATACCAAGCTGTTAAATATAATTCAAGGTAATATATCTTCAGTTGTGGAGGGTGTTTACACTTGTTATGTCATCACAAATAAAACAATTAGCTCATCAACCAGTGTTTAGTAGCTTAACACCTTCTATAAATTTTACTTAAGTCATCCAGTAAGGGAGAAGACCAGCTATTATGTCTTTTATCCATGGGGAACAAAGCCTATCTCTGCTGAGCAATGTGCCCCAGCTACTCAGATGACCATGATTCTGAAATAACTGGGCCCTTACATGCAGAAATTGTATCATTTTTAAATTAGTAAAATGCTAAAGAAATTCTTTTACTTCAGTTTTAGAATCCGATACTTGGCCATTTTTGTCCCTGTGTTTATACAGGGCACAATTATTTAATATGTAAAGACTGTGTAAAACATGATCAAATTCTATACTTGGATGTGTATGAAGTTTCATTTTCTATGGGTGAAAATGGTTTGGAAAGTGTATAAATGTCAGGGGAGCCTCTGGGAAATACACTGCAAAAATAGACATAGGAATCCGTCAAAAACCATGGAGTTATTGAATGGCTTGGGTTGGAAGGGTCAGAATCAGGGAATCACAGAATATTCCAAGCTGGAAGGGATCAAGTCCAACCCCTGAACTTGACACAGCTACTTCAACAATCCCACCCTGTTCCTGAGAGCTGAACTGAACTGAACAAAAGGAGAAAATGGAGGAATTTAGCTAATTCATGAGAGAATAATACCTGCTGTTTGCAATGAATCATGCAAGTCCAGAACCACCTTATCCCAAATTTTACAGTGGTTCCTACACTGCAACCTCCCTGTCTTTCACCTGCTGAGCACAGCTAGAACCACTGGACTCAAATCTCTCTCAGAACTTCCCAGCTCTTTAAGAAATTTGGACCTCGTTGGTTTTCTGCTTACAAACAGAAAATTCCACCCACTCCAGTTCTTTATTGGGAGAACAAGACACTCCATAGTGCTGTAGGTGTCCCGCCAAAACAATTAATCTTCCTGTGCTAATGACATCCCTTGTTGTTTGCACAAGCCTTTGGCAGAGCTGCAGCACCTGACAGATTGCAGCAGCACACACATGTCCAGCAACAGATGGCAGGGAGAGGGTGGAGCTGAGGAAATTCCAACCTCCAGAGGTTCCCTTGGACACCTGGAAGCTGCTGTGGCAGGGAGTGTCTGCTGAATACACACACACCCAGGTCCCTCTGCCTGGGGACATGTTTGGAGCACTCCCCCATTTGTCCGCCCCCCTGGACTTGGTGACAGACTGCACTGAGGGCACAGCTCCTCACTTGGCCACCACACAATTTATTAAAGCGCAGCAATTAAATCACCTGATGGACAAAACGATGGGAATTCTGCAGCACTGTCTCATTTTATACCTTGAGCTCTTTTATTTCCATATTGAAACTCTCAAGGTAATCACAGGGAACAGAATAACCAACCATATAAATAAATAATATCTTCGATAACCACAAATAGATTGCATCCCTAAAGCTGAATTACTGTGCATCTTATTCTGGATTATTTTATGTAATTATTTCATTGATTACCAGTGTGATAACGCTGAGGTGAGCTTTCAACCTCTCAAAATAAGACCTTTATGCACAAATATGTTTTGGAGAATAGCAAATGATATAATAGTCCACACATTATTGTAGCCATAAAAATTGTAGCAGGCCTATGATTGAGCTAATGGAGAAGCTGATGGAAAGACAAGATAACAAAGGAGAAATGATGCTGGAAAAATTGCTTCACTTTGACTCCAAAAGGCAGAAGGAGCTTGAGGACCCCAGGGTTTCATGTGCAGTTAGTCTCAAAAGTAAAAGATTCTAATATAATAAAAAGACATTATGTAATACATGGCTAAAAAGAAATTGAAAAAGACAGGAATATTCCACCTATACTGTAATTCTTTAAAATTGCTGCTATCAGGAGGCTTTCACAATTTTGGGAAACTTGCTTGAGAAGTTGTTCTTCTCCACAGAAGGGAAGTGTCTTAAAGGGCATGACATCCTTCATCTGGTGAGAGCACTTTGAAAAGTTATTGAGAATGTAAAAAATATAAAATAAAGGTGCCTGATTAGAGGTGACAAATTCAACACTGGATAACAATAATGAAATTTACTGTGGACAGTATTCAGCCAAATAAACTGTATTTTGTATGATTTTCATATTAAAATGTAAAAATTCCTTTCATAGCGTCTTTAAAAAGGTCCAATTGTCTTTATGACTTTATTTTTTTGTACAGTGGATCAAAGTTTTATGGTACTAGGGACCAGGTCTTTCTCTCTTTTCATATCTAATGCCATTATTTTGAAGAGACATTAAAAAGCAGATATACCACAGATGAGCCAATACAAAGGCTGCTTTGGAATATTGTTTTATTGTCCTCCTGCTAAACAGTCTGAAGCCAGTTTTTGCTATCCCCAAACCTTTCAGAGCTTTGATTTCAATTTGCAAACCTGATAATGTTGCTGAAAAAATAATCATCAGTGTGCTTGCTTGGAGGGGCAGAGGACAAGGAAGGGAATGGGGGACATTTGCCAGGGATGGTGTCAATAGTAATGGTTTGCAGTCAAACCCTTCACCTACATCCTCAATAGCATGAACTCCCCTGAAATAAAAGGAATAAAATTGTGTGCAGTTGTGAAATGATGCAGTGTTTGAGCTCCAGTTTGTGCACAACGTCCTGGGCATACAGATGAGAATCTGCTCTGATCCCAGCGCTGTGAGAGGGCTGCAGCAGTGCTCCCCAGGGAGCCTGGGATTCTGCAGCTATGCCCATGCTGTCGTTGGAACTCTGGCTGGGGCCTCTCTAATTAAAAATGTCACTTCTCCAACCCTTCCAAGCTGCACATGCTCACTGGACACTGCCCCGCTGAGATGCTCTGCCCTTGCTAGTTTGGACAGGCACCGTAGGCTTCGGTTCCCCCAGGATGTTTCCCCAGTTCCAGGAACAAGTTATTTTTGCAGTTATTCTTATGTATGATGACAGAAAAAAGTGCTTTCAGGTTGATCCTCTTCTAACCTGATATAACAAGAATTAACACACTGTGCAACTTGTTCCGCAGACTTCAGGTCTCATATGGCATAAAAATGTCAGGAAGAACTTCCTCTGCAGCCACAGTTATATAATTACCTGGCACCTGCCCCAGCCTGGCAAATGTGCTGTGGCTCTCTGGGAGCTGCTCTCTGGGCTCCCTAGAGGCAGCAGACACATCACCCCCCGTGTGATTTCTGTGCTGGAAGTGCAGTGTGGGGCTCTCTTCACCACAGCAGGGCTGGTACATTCCACTGGGTGATGAAATAATGGTGTGGACACATCATTTGATATGCCTCAGTTTTAAAGGAAGGGATTGCTTTGATAACAGCAGGTAGAAGTAAGAAATTACCTTTAAACACCATTTTTTACTGTTCCTGAAGGTTGAAGTATTGTGTGTGATGTGTTTGCCAGAACCAGCCCTGGTTAAACACTGCAGAAACTATTTGGCTACTTTTAAATGACACTGAGGATCTAAACAAGGAAAAATATTCTGAAAGCTTCCTAACATATATAACAACTCAAATGTCTGATTTCTCTTCAGATATTTATGTAAACAGGCATGAAAAGGAAAAAACAAACCCCACAACTCCACTCTCTCTCCATTCCAAACAAAAGCATTATCTGAATTTTAAATGCAAAGTACACAGTGGCCTTCAGGTGGGTCCTGTGGAATAGCCATGCTCTGTGGCTAACACACAGTGAAAGTCACTGCATGGACACTCTTTATCACGAGGTGATTCTGAGCCAAAGAACCCAAGATTACAACATTGAATATTTTGTGTGACTTAGTTAAAACAAAGACTTGCACACATAAACTTCAGGTGCTGGTGCATGTTATGACTGTGCTAGATCCTGTACAGGATAGCTTTACTCTGCTGTTCATGGACTAAAAACCTTCCTGAAGTGCTGGGTGCAGTGACATTGCTCAAATCTCACCCATTTGTGACAGAATGGGAGGAAAATAATGAAGAGCGAGCAGACAAAATGATGCAATATATAAAGTAATAAAGCAGGTGTTTTATTCACTTCTCCTTTACTGTGACCCTGCCCTGATAAACTCCCTGATGTATAGTATGAGCACTTCAGTCCATCTTGACCACAGCTGGGAGATGTGGCACCAGGTGTTTATACCTGCTGCATATGCATTCACAGGGATTTTGCACACCCTGTTTTATTCTCTGCTGCTTCATAAGGAACTGTTTTCAAGCCCACTGGCACCAGTGACCACAATAAATCCTCTCCCAAATCACTGACAGCAGCAGAGGCAGTGCTGGCACATCCACCGCCCAAATGAAGCAATAAGAAAGTTGGATTCCCTATCAGGGGACAGCTTTTTTGGGCTGGTGCAGCAGGAGCAATGGAAACACAATATCTGCTAATACAGCAAGGGATTCCCAGAGCTCTCTCTGCAGAGGAGAAGCTTAGGGGCAAAGGGTTTGTTAAAATTCGGTGTCACAATTGCTCTCTTCACAAAATCATGTCGAACAGAAAGCACCTGACAAATGAGAGGGCTGTGAATGGCCCGCGGTGTGATGTTCAACAAGGGCAAATGCCGGGCTCTGCACCTGGGATGGGGCACCTGGATGTACAGACAGACCGGGAATGAGAGGATGGGGAGCGCCCGTGGGAAGGGGCCCGGGGGTCCTGGTGGATGGCCAGGTGGATCCTGGAGCCAGGAGGGACATCCCTGTCCTGGGGGATGAGGCCCAGCAGCACCGGCCGGGCCAGGGAGGGATTGTCCCGCTGGGCTGGGGCAGCCTCGGCTTCAGTGCTGGGGCAGCTCTCAGCACCACGAGCTACAGTAAAGACTTGAACCCATTAGAGAGTTCCCAGAAGGGGCCATGACGATGGTGAGGGGCCTGGGGCAGCGGCTGAGGGCTCTGGGCTGGTTCAGCTGCAGCAGAGGAGCTGAGGGCAGAGCCCTGCTCTGGGCAGGGACAGCACCAGGGAGCGGCTGGAGCTGGGCCAGGGCAGGCTCAGGCTGGATTTTGGGGCAAGGTTCTGCTCCCCCAGAGGGTGCTGGCACTGCCCAGGCTCCCCAGGGAATGGTCCCGGCCCCGAGGCTGCCGCAGCTCCAGGAGCGTTGGGACAGCGCTGCCAGGGATGGACAGGGGGATTGCTGGGGGGGCTGGGCAGGGACAGGGGCTGCATCCAGCATCCCTGCCCGCCCTACGCTCAGGATGGTCTGTGGTTCTACTTCACAAAAATATTGCCTTCTTTCAGATACATTCTTTGACAAGATATTCCTTCGAAATAAAACACTATTTGGACAATTTTGGAAAGCACAATATAAAGCTGGCTGGAGCTACAGTGACTGCATTGTTCAAGCACTTTCAGTGACACAGGGCATTTTTTAAAGCATTGAGCATTTAAAGATGTCCTTTACTGGTTAACAGGTAATGCTTAAGCATATGGAACCTCTCTGATCCCACCACAAGTGTTTCCAAGTCCTGCTACCAGTGAAGGACAGGAAAGGATGGTAATCCTGCTAATGGCATTTGATTACATCTTCAGATTGTTTGTTAAACCATATTGAGCAAATGAAGCTGTGCAAAAGTCTCTTCATTCTATAGTAGAACTGCATGGGTTTTATGTAAAATTATAATAAAATTCTTTAGTTGCAGTTTGGAAAATGCATCAACACGATGGATATTGTTTTCCACTTCATAATCACACAGGTATGTGGTATGAAATACCTTCTTGTCTTTTTGTTTACTGGTGCAGGATGCAAAAGAACACAAATGCCCCACAGTCTTACTTTGATTTAATACCTTGAAACAAGAAAACTGGCCAATAGCATTCAGTAAGTTAAATAGCCATGAGTCACCAAGGGACAGCAGTTGGAGATTTTCTGGTCTGACACACACCATACAATGAAGAAAAATCCCCGAAGAACAGAAAAGCTAAAAAGGTATTGGGGTTTTGTTTTGTTTTGTTTTTTGTTTTTCTCAGCTAAATTTGGATTTTAGAATCCCAGAATTATTTGGGTTGGAAGCGACCTTAAAGCTCATCCTGTGCCCCTCCTGCCATGGCAGGGACACCTCCCACTGTCCCAGGCTGCTCCCAGCCCCAGTGTCCAACCTGGCCTTGGACACTGCCAGGGATCCAAGGGCAGCCACAGCTGCTCTGGGCACCCAGAGAATTTACATTATTTACCTAAATATGGATCTGATCCATATTTAGAAGTCAGTGACCATCTGATGTTTGCAAAAGATACTTCTGTTTTCCCTGGACTGGAAACCCACCCTGACAGGCTGGCATCTTGCTGTGAAGCCGTTTAGGAACACTATTTCAACAGCTGCAATACACTGAACTTAAAATTATTGATACTGCAAACAGCAGCAAACTTATAAAGTGCACCCTGAACACCACGTGCAGCAAAGCAGCTACTTCTGCATAATATCGTAGAGTTACTAAGTTTGGAAAAGATATCCAAATCCTTCAATTCCATCTTTTGACTGATTATCACCATGCCCACTAAACCATATCACAAAGTGCCATCACGAGTTTTAATATAATCCTTTAGAATAGTAAGAGGAAGAGCTCATAAATACGTTCATTATTCTAACTCAAAAAAAAAAAGAAAATTTCCTTCCTAAAAGCAAATTTTAAAATAATTATATTTTTATTAAAATTATTATATTGATAATTTAAATTAATCATTGTTCATAATTAATATGTGGCAAGATTATCTACAATTTTTGAGCAAGCAATATGTAGTTAAACAAAGAGAAAATTTATTTCATCTGTTACTGCCATTGAGGATAAACTTACTAACTTTACTTCCACTTCATTGCTATTTCAAGCCCAGTTAATTCAGGTAAACAACATTGTCTGCTTTGGTTTATGTTTTGGGCATCTTTCCCTTCAGAAATAAATATTACATAATCTCAGAAATTAAATTGGTTTTTATGGGTAGTATTTACCCCCATGGGATGCTGCAGTTAAAGAAACCATTTATCATTTCATGTTCACTTGAATTACTGTTCCTCCATAAAAATAGCTGGAATGTCCATGGTACCATGATGATGCAGCCACAATTCCTCATGAAGATGTCAGGAGGACAAGTTTCCACTAGAAATGAAAGAGTCTGCAGGGAAATAAAAGGGAAGAGAAATTAATTTTGCACTAAGCTGTTCTTGCTGTACCTGGATTTCCCCTTCCCATTCAGAGGTGCCCACACAACTCTACCATTCTTCAACATGTTGTGTGTTGAAAGTTTTTAGAATTCTGACCCAGAATCCCTGCCCAGATGCTGGGCTGTGATGGAGGTTAATAAAAAACGAAAGCACTGCTCAAAAACAGATGTTTGGAATTTGAAGCACAAATATAGCTGACACTCAGCAGACAAGCCCACATTTCACCAAGTCTAAGGGATAAGAGACGAACAGTCCCCCTTTAATCTGATTTAGTTTGCTTACTAGTATTCAGATAAGATAAAAACATGAGAGATCATTATCTTTTGAAGGATAAATCAGTGGCTTTTTTTTGTCTCCTACAATACTTGGATCATCTGTGTATCCAATAGAAGGCAAATCTCATGCAGAATAGAGATTCCAGGATTCACTACCAATTGCCTCATTAAAAAAGTAAGATGGCTGTCAACAATTCTGTATAGAGCTGAGTTTTAATGACTTTTCATAAAAATCATGCAGCTAATTAGAACCCACTGGAGTATATAGAGATTCCAAACTTTTGGGGATGGCTCATGGACAAGAACAGGCCACAGCCATTAAGACAGTCCCCTTTCAAGTAGTCACTGCATTTCCAGGGTACAAGAGAAAAATAACCTGCAAAAGTGAATAATTACCAATTAAAATGATAATTAATAAACCTTGTGCCAATGTTCTTATCACTCCCCTTCATAGAGACCATTTTTGCTACTTGTTAAAGCAAAAAAGTAATTAACAGCAATGATGGGCTATGCAAGAGAACATCTTATTTTATCAATACTAATAAGTCTTCAAGATTATCAACACTGACCTTAAAAATGAATAGAGAGACGTTTTGACACCATCCACAATTCATACAAATGAAATGAGATTTGGGTAATTACCTCACTTGGAAGGGCCTAAACAAAAGTTTGCTCATGGTGTGGAGCATGACAAGTAAAAGTGAGTTTCTTAAATACTGATAATGGGAGGGCATTAAACTCAGTTTCAGCAAATGAGAGAGGAGGAGCTGATTTCTCTCCTGCTTACTTCCAAGTAGCACCTTTGCAGATTATTTTTAATTTTCAGTGATGATCATATAACTTGCAAAATTATTGTACAGAAAACTTCATGACATGAAATTCATAAATTGGGCCATTGATGAATATAAAGACTATTAATTATCTGTCTGTGTGCTAAGGGAATGCTCTGGAATTGTATTTTTACACTTTGAGTGGAGGACATTGCAGCGAGCAGAAGTGGGATCGAGGGTTATGTGAGCAGTGTTTCTGTGTAGTTTTCCATTACTTAAAAAATCCAAGAAAATAAGAATAATGAATCATTCAAAGCAATACAATGCCACTGATACTTGCATGGGTACATGGTACAGAATCACCACTGTAAGACAGAACATTCCTCCAACTCCACAGGCCCAGGCAGATCACTAAAAGAGAATATTTTCAGTACTCTCTACACTACAATGGTATTTTATGGAGAGCAAACAGCAGGATTTTTATGGGTGGCCAACAAAAAAATTTCATATTGATGCATTCCATAAGTTATAAGAAAAATATGGAAGCTCAGAAGCTCAGCCAAATAAGAAAAATATGGAAGCTCAGAAGCTCAGCCAAATCTCTTCCAGGGATGGTGCCCTGGGCAGCCTGTTCCAATGCCTGACAACCTTTCCAGTGAAGAAATATTTCCTCATAGATAATCTAAACCTCCCTGACACACCTTGAGGCCGTTTCCTCTCATCCTGGTGGATGTAAGGTGATAAGTAGGAAATCAGTGTCCAACCTAAAATCATGATCTGCTCAAGGTATGACCCCAAACCAGTCAAGGCTGGTCAGGAGTTGCCTCTCAGCAGGTTTTTCAGCCCAAACGAGCTGTAAATGGCTGGACTTGCTGATCTCACAGGGCTTTTCCAAACTTTAAGATTCTATGACTCCAAAATCTGGAGTGTCCATTCTCATCACTGTTCTGTTCTGCCTGGGATCATCAACAGAAAAACCTGAAGTGAGGCTTCTAATGAGTATTTTGCTACTTCACTGATATCATGATCTGGTTCTTATCTGCATCATTCAGGTAGGTGCTTCTTGCCAGCATTTCTTGTCTGTCAAGGGCAGATTTCTGACAGATCTTGTATCACCCTCCAAATATCAAAGCAAGGCACCTCCTGGAAACACCAGGATTTCAGGAGGGTTTTTATCTACTTAACTTCCTGTAGAAAATGGAAAGGGCAATCTACAGATAAATTCCAGTCCAGAAAGAAGTGGGGACAAGCCCAGCAAATCATCTGGTCTAACAAGGAGCAGAGGGTGCCAAGAGCTGCCCTAGTCCTGCCCTGCTCGGGGGAGAGCTGCTTCCAACAGAGCCCTCGGGCTAGCCAGCAATGCCAGGGGGTGTTTGGCTTGGCTCTTGCTGTGGCCAGCCTGCTGCAATTAGGCACTTTCTGTGAATATCACATTTTCATGCCACTGCCCTTTTTCCTCCCTTCAGGATTGCTCTCATATGTTCTGTATGATTTAACACGGTAGTACCTTTTTCTTTTATAAACAAATTAGGTGTTAGAAATTAACCACCCACAGTAGGCCTGCCAGTTGTCAGTACTTGGACAAGAAACCCTCAGCTCTTGTAAAGTGTGATGTGAAATCCAGGAAGGATTTTTGAGGATGTGCAGCCCTCCCCTCTGTCTTCGTCTGAGTTTTAGTCTTGATTTATTGCTCTAAAGAAGTGTCATGATGTATTTATTGAGAATAAACAGGAGTGTGTGGTTAAGCAACCTCCTGCATGTTTGATTTCCAGAGGTATCTCCATCTCATTTGTTGCCTAGCCAGAAAAATATCTCATGAAGGCAGGGCTCAGGCCAGCAGGGGGGAGAACTGATACATTTTATTGTGTCACACTCACCCAACTCCTGTTTGGAGAGCAAATCAATAAAAGACAGCTCTTATATATAGTTATATTTGATTTACTACCCATGAACTATTATCCTGTGAGAATAGAGCACATAACCCTGATAATCATAACTGTGCTTTCATAATGAAATGTATGTAGTAAACCCACACTGCTTCAAATTAATAAAACTAAGCATTTACCTTGCATAACTTGTTATTTAATATAGTGTTCACAAGGAAAATATCCTCTTTAGAGCTCATGTATCATCCCAGGAAATAGCTAAAGCACATCATTCCCATACCAACATTGCAGCTAAACTTATAATTTTTAGACCCAGGAATACTCAGTATATATTTCACCCATCCCACATACATTATATATATGACCCAGAAAGATTTTTTAAAGCTGAATTAATGACACATTTTAATGGAAATTACAAATGGAATGAAATACAGGCCATATATATATATATATATATATATATATATATATATATATGCAAGATATTACATTACATTGAATTTCTAATTCAAAGGATGGCCTAAAAATCTATAATAAGTCTGACAAGTCATTCTTTCCTTATATGGATTTGCCACATTAATTTTGAATATTCGTGTCTCTTTCTAGAAGAAGCCTAATGAGACATATTACCTAAGTGTAGCTTTTGATGTGACATTTCCCTCAAACTGTGATTCATCAAACAAGACACAAATATATTTATTTTTCCTAAAGTATTTTAAGCTCAAGATCCTGAACTGAGTATTCATCATTAAAATTGTGAAATCAAATAGAAATGTTATCTATTTTAGAAATAAAATAGAAAGAATAATTTCACTTGGATTATATTTCAATATTGGTGTTTTGTATAAGGTGAGTGGCATGAAGAACATTTGAGAAAGAATGGGTTAAAATCACAAATGGAACATCCCAGACAGCAAAGATCAAACCTATCTTGGCAAGCGCTGAGGTTCACACAAGTTGGGACAATCAGGTTTAGCCAGATTCAGCCTAAAGGATTACAGAAATCACGTGTAAACTAAAAATTACCTGCAAATATATAATTAAGAGTTTTTCAGTTTTGCTACTCTTTGTGTTTCCATGTCTGGGTTCAAACTTCCATTGTTAATGAATAGTTTGAGTGATAACGGCTTAGTTTGACTTCCACCTTGAGCCTCACATGACAGAAACAACACTGGAAACTGAAGTCAGCCTCAGGCTCATGAAAAAAAAATAAACCTTCAACTGACTGTCAAAGTTGGTTCTTGTTTTAAAGTTTCCTATTGTAATCCCTGTCTGACACTAATCTAAATAATTTAATTACTTGCACTGTTAATAGCAGCTTACAAGCTCAGAGCAGTGGACTATCCACTCATGTATGCAATGCTGTGACTTCTAAATTAGAAAACAATCCTCTGATCTGCATGAAATTAAATTTATTTTTTAATGAAATTTTCACCAAAATCCTTCATCAGAGATCTGATACATTGAATGCTGGAACTTTCTTTTCTCTAGTTTTCCCAGCAGACTCATATTTATCTTTGTCTCATAGCAAAACTATGGTTACCAAACTGTTCGTTGTCCAACCTGGGCCACCTCAGATGTTGGACATCTCCTTTCTGCCTTATCCAAGTCAAAATTACAGTTCTTTCCCCAGAAATCTTCAAAAATTTGCACTTTTCTACTTAGGTTTTCTGCCTCTTCTAATTTCAAAATCAGACCTGCCTTCAGCTTCAGTTCTTCTCATTTATTTTTCCTTTGCATAATTTCTTGGTACATGGAGTCAGTCCCATGAAATTGGTTAATTCTGTTCTTCTAAGTCTCTCTCTTATACAAGTAATATAAAAACACTGAAGTGTAGGTGACATTTTATTCTGCTCCTCTCCTTTCATATCTAGACTGAAAATATCAGGATTTATTGGATGTTGCCACAAGACACATTTTAGGTGCTACTGTAAAACAAAATGATTCATTGATTCAGCAAACATTTGCAGCTTTTTGTCGCATTTTCAAATAAAAGAATCAGAGAATCATAGCGGATGCCGAGTGTGAGGACCCGCAGGGATGCTGGATGCAGCCCCTGTCCCTGCCCAGCCCCCCCAGCAATCCCCCTGTCCATCCCTGGCAGCGCTGTCCCAACGCTCCTGGAGCTGCGGCAGCCTCGGGGCCGGGACCATTCCCTGGGGAGCCTGGGCAGTGCCAGCACCCTCTGGGGGAGCAGAACCTTGCCCCAAAATCCAGCCCACCCCTCAAGTGCCTGCAGCTGTCTCCCAATCAGGGTGAACACACACCAGGAGAAGCATTGAAAACTACACAAAATACTGAATTTGGCATGTGCACTTGCAGACACAGAGATTTCACACTTAGAGCAGCCCAGACAAGTGGATATCCTCACGTGGCATGCTTCCAAGGAATGCTGCTGTGGGACAGGGATAACAGTCTCTGATTCATGTTTCTCCAGGACAGGAGCCAGGCGGCCATTCCAAGCATTTTCTGGGACATGCATCCCTAGCTCAACAAGATTACTGGGGATGAAGCAACACTATGATGCAGATAGATTTTTTTTACCTATTAATAACTGAGCTGGCTGGTGTTTTTTGGCAGTGATCAGTTTTAATGTAGGAAATACATGGACTGTGGAAGCAGAATCTGAAGCAGAGGGCTTAATGAACAGTGTTTCAAAATCCAGCCTCTGGTTCCTTAGCAGCGTTCCATGGGATCATGTTAACTTCCCTTGGGTTAGCTAATAGATGATGTTCATTATTGTCTATGCTGCACAGAGTGAGACAGGGCACGTGGCAAGGGGACAGCACAGACAAAGTGAGGAAAATGGGGATGCAACTCAAGTGCTGTGCTTCCAGCAGACAGGAGAAACTTTTTCTTGCTCAAGTGAATCAATATACAATCATTTAACCATGCAGCTAAATAGTCACTGATAATTGCTAAAATATTACCCTCCTCTCTCACACTGTCCAGTCCCCTGGAAGAGGTGACCAATTCTGCAAAATAGACTTGGACAGGCCACCTCCCTGCTGGCCTTGTCACTCTGCTGTCCCTGCAATAGCCAGCAGCTGAGTTGCTATTTTTGCTCAGGCAGGGCTTTGTGCAGGGTGAGCCTGCCAGCAGCCACCCTGCAGCAGAGGGGACAACCTTGGGCAGAAAAGACAGACCTGGGCAGAGGGGACAGACCTGGGCAGAGGGGACTGGCTGCTTCCAGCCTGGCACAGGTCACAGCAGGGTCCACTCAGACCTAATCCACGATCGGACTCCCAGTGCAACAGGCTCCAGATCCACGGAGTCATTTAAAACACAGAGCCCTGATTTGTGCTGCCAGGGCTGTAATAAATGACAGACACTGTTTGCAAGACTTTCAGAGGAGACTGAGTGAATTTAGAGGGAAAACACCTCAGCTCCCAAACCTGGTTTACATGTGCAGGAATCTAACATTAATGCCTGAGGGCATTAACATGCCTAAATCAGAGCTCATTTATTCATAATTTAACTGAACAGTCATATAGTTACTAATAAGTAGTTTATTGCTTCTAAAAATGGCTATTAACATTGCAGTAATGGATGTTATTAAAGTCATAAATATCCCACTTACAGTGCTCATGTCTCACCAAAGTTTAAGGCTGTTTCAAAGATCAGATGTCTCATTCTTCAGTATGCTTTAACAGCATAAAGAGATTTTGGTGGAAAGTCCTGCTTCTGCTCTATGCTGAAACTTTATTGTTGTTGGAGTTTGATACAGTGATGAAAGAAAACAGCTCACAGATGCTGACTGCAAAACTGCAACTGAAAGTAAAGAGCTTTCACTCTTTCTCTTTGGGAAGTTGCTCCTCTCCTGACTAATTCTGAGACTGTCTGAAAAGTAAAATTCAAAAAGAAGACTGCACAACTCTTAGATGTGCTTTGAGTGAAATTTTGCCTTCTCAAAGTCTGTCGTGGTCTTTAGAAAACAGGCAACCCTGCAATATTTATGTCAGTTGTGAACACAAGGCACTGCTGTCCTTTGCTATGGATGGAGATGCCTGTGGAGCACTGAGTACCCAGGATGGATTCAGCCCTTTCTGCAGGGGAGTGCAGCTCCCGTGTGCTCCAACACAAGCAAACAAGGCTCTGAACAGCACCCAAAGGCAGAGCTAGGGGTGAGCACTGAAGCCCTGACAGTGCTGAGAAAGGTGTGAAGGTGTGAGAGGAGAGGGAACCCTGCAGCCCCATTCACGCTTAGAGAAAGTGGCAGCTGTCCCTGATGCCAGAGAAGAGCTGTTTTCAGGACTATGGCACCTCATTCCCAAAAATTCCCATTTGAGTCAGCCCCTTAATGACAATTAAATTGGAACAACCATGGGTTTTAATTCAGTTTTGCTTACAGCATGAGATAGCCTGTCTAGACATCTCAAATCTGAAATGCCGTTGCTATGCAAAAGCACAACTGTACCTATCCAGAAAATCTAAAAAAAATTTAAATTAAATAACCAAGTATTGCCAGCACATGAAGATTGAACCAATTTTAAAAGTATTCAGGACCGAGATGGCTAAATTCCTATTCATTCATGTCTAGATCTGATTTTAATATCCACACAACAGTAGAAGCAGTATACTTTATGGAGCTCACCATTAAAGATAGGGAAAATTATGTGTGACAAACAGCCAAAGGCTGATCATTTAATCTGGTGCAAAGTCTTGCAGTAACGAAATGCAAATCACTGAGCCGTGGTGTGCATTTGAACCACGTTAGAACACTCTGGAGTTCATAGTGTCTCATTTTTAAAGTAGATTACAGCTGCCACATTGTTAAGACCTTACAATTACATCTGAACAATAAATTGTATTATTAATAGGATGGTTATGGCCTGTGAGCATTAGATATTGTTGTTTGTGATTTGCACTTAAAGAGGGATTTTAATCAAGTTTACCATTCTCAAAAAAGTCTGGTTTGCATTTAAATAAGCATCCTTAAAAATTGATGTTTTGCTCAATTATACAATGCCTCATTCTGGAGCCTTGAAGTAATTTATTATCCAGGCTCTGTGAGCAAGGAAGATGTATTGCATTGTACTTAATCTTATCAAGTTTCTTCTGATTTTTGATGACAATGTCTGTTTATCATAATTATTACAAGTTGTCTAGGTTAATAAAACTTGAAAAACTGTGTGGGAATTAAACCAGTATGGCATGTTAAACTTACTATTTGTGTAAGGCTGCCTGATCCCAGCTGTTCTTCACAGATCTGTGAAGCCATTTATGTCAGAAAATCATGGAATGGTTTGGGTTGGAAGTGACCTTAAAGCCCATGTCATTCCAACCTCTTGTCCTGTGCAGGGACACCTCCCACCATCCCAGGCTGCTCCCAGCCCCAGTGTCCAGCCTGGCCTTGGGCACTGCCAGGGATCCAGGGGCAGCCACAGCTGCTCTGGGCACCCTGTGCCAGGGCCTGCCCACCCTGCCAGGGAACAATTCCTGCCCAATATCCCATCCAGCCCTGTCCTCTGGCACTGGCAGCCATTCCCTGTGTGCTGTCCCTCCAGCCCTTGCCAATTGTCTCTCTCCATCTTTCCTGCAGCTCCTTCAGGCCCTGCAAGGCCACCCTGAGCTCAGCCCAAAGCTTCTCCTCTGCAGGTGAACAATGTCCGCTGTGCCAGCCTACAGAGTCACAATCAGCTTCTGCACTGGTAGAAATGTTTCTAATCCCTTGTTGTACTGGTTCCATCCCATGCCATCATCTTTACGAGCTGCTTCCTACTGGAAGTGCATTCAGGAAATTGTCTCGAAAATTGACAAACAAAAGATTTTAAAAAGGTAAATCTGGATTTAATGCACCTTTCAGAGGATGCAAAATACAAATTACTTTTTGCTTTTATTTGGAAAGAATTTAAAGCACTCATTTTTTCAGATTTCACCAAGGGCCTTTTGTGATCTGAAATACAAGCCCATGTTTGCCACATTCTTTGACAGAGAACTACACTGATTTGCCCTAGTATTAAATCTGTAGGCAGAGAGCAATTTCTCAGCCCAAGCCCAGGTCAATGGTACTCTGAACAAGAATGCCCACAAAGCTATTCCACAGTAATGAAACATGGACAAAATACACTTCATATATTCCAGCAGAAGCAATAAAGGCACACGAAATTCCCAATTAAAAATGGGAACCATAAGGATGAGAGAAGATTGGAAAAATTGCTCAGTCAGCAGTGCATGTTTTCCCTTGGAATGCTGATCATATTCCTGACCTGCCTAAGGTGCTGCTGCTGCTGCCATTAGTGAGGCTGAAAAGGTCAGGATTGCCTCTTTGTGGCTCTGCTTCTGAGAACTTTGGGACCACCCTCGCCTCATTCTCAGCTGTACATGTCTCAGTGCGACCCCAAACTTCCAGGGTTAGGCATGGAGCTCTCCACAGCAGCCGCAGAGGAAATGCAACCCGGTATTTGTGCTGCAGGAACAACTTCGGAGTTAAAGAAGTGATAAAAGCCACGTTAAGTAAGTTCATAGCACAGCCAATAAACCATCTAATGACAAGAGTTAGTGCTGTTCTATTCCACAGTTCAATCTAATGGAAGCCTTTGTTGCTCAAAGGGGGCCTTTATTGATGTTTACAGATAGACTTTATGGCTTATTTGGCACCAGGAGAGTGTCGATGTGTCTGTCTCAGTTCCTGCTCAGCAATGCCTGGACCATGCACTGCCGATTTTAGTACCACGGCAGAGGAAAAAAAGGGAGTCTTACATTCCTGGATCAAAGCAATTTTAGCTTAAGATAATTGTCTTGCAATG
Source organism: Sturnus vulgaris (assembly GCF_052056855.1). Lineage (NCBI taxonomy): Eukaryota > Metazoa > Chordata > Aves > Passeriformes > Sturnidae > Sturnus > Sturnus vulgaris. Next base: position 464,086 of record NC_142254.1, on the reverse strand, counting down.
ATTGATCTAGTCATGTCAAGATAATGAGGTTTTTATGGTCCTGAGGAGGTTTTAATCTAATTTCTGGAGGGATTCTGATCTCACTGTTGCTGCTTTATCACTTTTAATCTCAATACTTTTATTTGAATTTGCTCTGCAAAATTCAATATGCTTTTAGCTGACAGCTGAAGACATAGAATAGTCTTTTCATGCTAAGTTTTCCTGTGTTGCAACTGTATTTTAAATCTTGTTATCATTACTCTGAACGAATGCAATTATAGAGTTGTTTTGCTACTTTAGATAGAGAATACCCAGTATAATTCCTCCAGCACAATAAAACTACCTCTTAAAAGAAAAAGTAATAGCCCAGTTTTAAACAGAAAGTGGCTGCTAATGATGTCTTTAATTATTTGGTAGAAGATCATGTTTTTGAGAAAAGATATCTAAGGCTTGTGTTATTCTTTAATAGAATCTACTTGCATGTGTTCAGTTTTCTAATAATATGAGGGCAAAATAAAGGTAGTATTGAAAAAAGATGAATGGGTAAGCATCATCTTCTCAAGTCTCAGGTTTAATAACTTTTTTTTTTTAAATTCCCTAAGGCAAAATGGAAAAATACCACAAATCTGGTTAAGGAATGATTAATAAAATTTGTCAGTCAAAACCAGTTTGGGGCAAAGTCTCCTCTGCTCTGCCCTCAACTTGTATCTTGTCCCCCACAAACAGGGGAAAGTCCTCAGTCGACTCTTCTGGGATTGTGCTACTTGTTGTATTTTCTTTTTGGCTCTATCGTCTTTAATTATTTTTAGTTCTTAATCTTATTACTTCACACTTCTGTACAACTGAGCTGAATAAGCTACTTATCCAGCCTCTAAGCTGAATCTATCCCGATCATTTTGAATTTATTTGCTCTGTTCCCCTGTATTTATTTTATCGTCCTTTCTCATTTCTATGTCATTGGCAAATTTGGGTCAGTAATTTATAAAGTAAACAAAAATGGCCCTAATGCTGCACATTCCTCTTAACTCCTTCCTGAGCTGTTTTTAAATTTGCAATATTTGTTCCTTCAAACAAATATAATTCCCTGGAAATTCATGTGCGTTTCTGTAAAGGAATGCTTCCCTTATTTGTAGATCAAACCCTTCTAAAATCTACTTTAACATAAGCACCACATTTCTCTCTTTCCCATCAGGTGAATATGCATGGCCACATTCTCCAGAAGAAGGACAAAAGCCAGAAATCTCTTGGCATCCTAACCCAGCTCTATCATGGGATCCTTTTGGTCTGGGCAAATCACTTCACCTCCCTTGCCACTCTCCAGGAAAGGAATTCACAATTCTGGGCATTATTTTTCACTGAGTACTCGCAGGGCTCTGCAGAGTGGTTAATGTCATGTATAATGTAGAATCACAGTTTCTGTGGTCTCCAGCCTTGCAATGCATTTCTTCTCATTGCTCTGGCTCTGATGGCTCCATACATTCTCATTTTCCCATCATCAATATCCCCTGGTCTGGTCCTGCTTAAATAAAACATTCTGCCCCAGGTGATAGGTAGGGAGCCAGTGGAAAGATGCTGTCACTTGACTGGCTGTGACATATTTCAGAACATACTTAGAGAAACTCTCTGCTACTTCCAAATATCCAAACCATATTAAGTAGATATATTTACAGCGTAACTCTCAAAATATCCAAATATGTGTTCTAAACTAATGCTAATTTTGCTTTCAGTTCAGAATGTGTTTTTTTTTTATACAATGTTCTGAGTTCAGCTTTCTAATGTAGGAGTTAGCACTGAATGCAAGAAGTTTTTCTGTGTGAGCAAATATCCACAAGAGTACCAGGGCTGCAGATGGAAAAGACAATTTTGAAGCCTTACTTCTTCCACTCAGTGCCAAGTGTATGGAGAGTCCCAAGCACCAGTTAACATCACTTTTTCTTTATTTTTTGAGTTGGATTCCTTGTAAGAGAACATTATTGAGCTCATAATGTGAAACATCCAGGCTGCCCATGCTGTTTTTGGGAATGAATCATGTATAGGCCGCACAGCTTTTTGGCACAGAAACTTCCAGTCAATACTGGCTTATTTCTGAGCTTTCCTGGGTGCCTGCATGTCAGATAAGCAAGAGAGAAGGATTTCTTTATTGAAGATTATTTTTGGTACCAAGGTTTGTTCTTAAAGGAAGACGAGTGGCCCTTAGTTTGTTATTCCTGGAGGGTAACATTGTGATGACACTTGGGTGACAGACAGCCAGCCCAGCTGGGAATCACAGAATGGTTTGGGTTGGAAATGACCTCAAAGCCCACCCAGTGCCACCCCTGCCATGGCAGGGACACCTCCCACTGTCCCAGGCTGCTCTACCCCCAATGTCCAACCTGGCCTTGGGCACTGCCAGGGATCCAGGGGCAACCACAGCTGCTCTGGGCACCCTGTGCCAGGGCCTGCCCACCCTGCCAGGGAACAATTCCTGCCCAATATCCCATCCAGCCCTGTCCTCTGGCACTGGCAGCCATTCCCTGTGTGCTGGCACTGCAGTTGCTGAAGAATTGTCTCTCTCTGGTTCCCTGCAGCCCCTCAGACCCTGGAAGGAGCTGTGAGCTCTCCACACAGCCTTCTCCTCTCCAGGCTGAGCAGCCCCAGCTCTCCCAGCCTGGCTCCACAGGGGAGGTGCTCCAGTCCCCTCAGCACCTCCGTGGCCTCCTCTGGGCTCTCTCCAACAGTTCCACATTCTTCCAGTGTCTTTCGCCATCACTGACAGGAGGATGCTGTCCACACCAGTGCCCAAGAAGTCATCTCTCTTTCCTCCATGGACTGATAACTGGAACAACCCCAAATTCCTGTGCAGGAGCAAGGGAATGGCTGTTCCCTTTAGCCCCTACCATGTGGGTGCTCAGCAGGTCCATTACTTGCAAATAACTCCAGATATCCCACTCTCTTTAGGCTAATTGATAGCTGTGCCACACAAACTCATGCTGGGTGGCCTTATTCAGGGTGGAGGATTAAACCAGGAAATAAATCAGGGCTACAAACATGTGCAGCTCTAACTGCTCAGTGAGAAAGTACAGGCAACTCCAATGAGATAATTCACTGTAGCAGCTTGGCAGCACTCCCCATTTACTGTATTTATGTGTGTCTAATCCCTGGGTTATCAGCACAATGTGGTCCAGCACAGCACAGGCTGCACATTCATGGAGGTATTAGCCAGAGTGTGCTGCCTTGTTCCAACTTTTTTAATTACAGCAGGACTCTCCTTCTGCCTTTTCCTGTATGAAGGTCACCCCAGAGGCGTTTTTGTGTTGCTGCTCCATGTCAGTGGTGGGAGTTCTGGGAGGTGTGAGTAGCATGTGTGGAATACAATAATCCCAGCATACCTGGGTGCTCCAGTTCAGAATGCTTTCAGCAGGCTTCAGGATTATCTGCTTTTGCACTGAGGGGTTGTTATTTGACTTGGGAGATATGGTGGAAAACATAAGCACTGATGAAGGTTAAAAGGAATGGAGCTGAGTCGGTTCATACAACCCGGGCAATGATTCGTCTCCGCTGGAGACTCCAAACTGCTCCATGCAGAGCAGCTGAGGGGGTCACAGCCCTTCCCTGCCCTACTGCACACCCATATTCCTCTTCTTTCCCTGACAAACCATCTCTCATTCCTGTCCAAGGGCCCAGTGTCCCTCTTGTGTGTTTTGAGCAGATCCTGGATGCGGAAGTTTTGTCTCACAAGTGCTGGGGGGCTGCTAGATGCACTTCATCTTAAAGAAAGTCAAGGAATTCTGGCACATCAGGAGGTGAGAGATGGATTTCTGATACTTAAAAGGCAGAGAGCCTTTTGTCCCAGCAAACCCAGAGAACATTTTTGGTGAAAGCATTTCCCCCCACATTGTGCCCTCCTGAGAGCTGTCATTGATTGGGACAGCTCAGGACCCACCCCTGCAGCCCCTGGGGACCCCACAGCCATCCCCAGCCTCCCCACCCTGCCCACGGGAAGTCCTCAGTAGCACCCAAAAATGCTTTGTGTCTCCTGCTCCCAGATGGACTTGGAGACCTGGCTCCTGGGCACTGCACATCCTTCTGGGTGGAAAACCACCGTTATTGGGGAATTTTAGATGTTTGTTTTTATTCCATGTTCACTTAAATGGGCTTGCCTTGGTGGGATCTCTACAGCTTGATTATTCCCCTGCCAAATTTATTGGGATTTTTCCTCATTGATAAAAATTTACTATGTTAGAAGCTCAAAAAAGAGCCAGGGAAATGAACCTTCTCCTTGAGAAATAGTGTTGTAATTTCTCATATTTCTAAAGGTATTATTAACATAAAAATATAATTTTTCATTATTTTTTTCCTGAAATATTCTGGTTTTTTTTCCAAAATAAAATATTTCATTTATCAATACCCTTAACAATTATAGTCAAAAGGAAAACTGACTGTAACTTGAGGCTAAATTGAAAATAGTTCCTGAAAAGACAGCAGCAACATTTCCATGAGGAAGTCAGTAGCTCTGTAGGATAATGGAGCAGTCAAAAGGGACTTACAGGGACCAGCAAACCTCTCTCACTGAGAAAAAGCTACTTCCAGTTCTCCCTCCTGGTTCCAGTTTTCTCTAGGCAGACTTTTCTTTTTCCAAAGCCTTCTGAGGCCTGCACAGTTCCAGCTGAGAATCTAAAACATCTTCATTTCAGACAGGAGGATGAATGCTAAGGAAACACAGAGGAGAGCACAAATGAAGTGCAGAGGTGGAAACCCCCAGAAAACAGAGCTATCTTAATTTGAAAACTCACTGGATGCTCTCCTCAAATCTTTCCTAGAATGAAGACAGGCTTGCAGTTCAGAGTTCAGCTTTCCCAGTCTGAGCAGTGGCACTGTGTGATGTCAAGTCTAAACCCAGGTGATGTCCAGCCTAAACCCAGGTGATGTCCAGCCTAAATCCAGGTGATGTCCAGCCTAAAGCAAGATGATGTCCAATCTAGAGGCAGGTGGTGTCCAGCCTAAAGGCAGGTGGTGTCCAGAGGCAGAGCAGCAGGAGCTCTGCCCCAGGGTGATGCCCAGGAGGAGGGGATGTCCAGTAGAGGCTGTGATTGACACAATTAACACAAGCCCCTATTAGTATGTGGTTATTAGAAGATGCCACTGCCCAAAGTAAGGTGCAAATGAGATCATATGCAAAGTCAATAGTACAGATTTTATTTAACAGCACATTTAAGGCTGGGAAGGGGAGGGGGGAGAGAGAGAGTTTTGAGCCATGTAGGTGCATTCTTTACACCCTCACAGCCAGAGTTTAGCAGCCCCACACTCAGAACAGGACAGGGAGGGGAGGAACCTCTGGCTGCCCCAAGGAATTCACTGGTCCCTGTAGACAACACGCAGCTGAAGTTCTCCAAACCTTCAGCCTCACAGCCTGAAAGCACAGCGACCAGCATGGCTGTAACAGCCTTGTGCCCTTGAAGACACCTGACCAAGGCTCAGATCCAGCACAGAGGACTCAGCCTTTTCCAGAGGCTTTATCCAGGCTCAGCCTTTGAGTGGCTGCAGCACTGTGTCCCATGACAGCCCAGGAGGAAGTGACCACTAATTTTAATTGTTTATATTTAACACAGCATAAATTTCTGCAAAGAATTAATATGCTGGCCAAACCCAATTTTTTTTTTTTTTAATATTACAAAGATCTCACAAAGAAAGCTCCAAGACTCTTATTAGTTGGATCATGAACAGCTTTCACTATTAGAGGACAAACAGTAGCTCTGAACCTCCTACACTCCCGGAACAGCCCCAGAGATGAGAGGCAGGCATCCTGCCCTTCTGAAAACACGAATATTTTGTCACACTGTCATCAGATACAATTTCAGATGTAGAGTTAAATAACCTTTACTTTTATCCCTCCAGTGTAAAAGATGAAAATCTTTTAAAAGTAAGACTCCCAAAGAAATGTAAATACAGTGTATTCACTACTGACATTTCAAAAGATTTTGCCCCACCAGTGGAGACAGCTATTCTCTATTATCAGGTCTCCTGTCACTCATGTTGATTAAAGTTGATAAATACTGCAAGCCACTTGGGGTAGGCTAAAGGACACAAAAGAAAAATGTAACTTATTTGAAAAGGACCATATTCCTTGGGAAATGGAAACCAGACCATATTTACCTGCGTTTCTCAACTTCAAGAATGGCAAATTCCCCTACTGAAATTTCTTTTCCCTCCCCCATTTTGCTAGAAGTGATACATACTTAGAAACTGTAATTAATGGAATAGTGCTCTGAAAGGACAGAGCAGTGTGAGACTGAAAAGGCAGCACAGTTTCTTTGCATTCACACAACTTTGTTTATTAAACCTGGGCAATAAATGACAACTAGGCCAGCTGGTGAAATTTGGGATGCAGCAATAGCTACATCCTAAAGGAATATGAATCTATCAGGAACTTTGGGATGATTTTTGGCAGACTAAGATGCCAGTCCAAAAAGCAAACTGTTTTCAAAGCATGCCATAGATTCTTTCTGAATTTAATATGCACAAGACAGAAGATCTGTTTGATATAATTCATAGGGTCAAATCAGTTATAAAGATTCTTCTGATTGCTGTTGCATATGCATGATTTTTGATCTTCTCAAATCTTCAGCAGAAGTGCATATTAATTTCAGAATTAATGTTAGAAAACCATTGATTCCTGTTTGCCATCAAGGCAAGGGAAATGAGCAACAGAATCAGCTATGGAGAGGAAAAGCTACTTTTTTCCTTTTTAGTATGAACAAGCAAAAAAGTGTTGTGGCAAAATTTTGAAAAAAATTGGAAGGAAAGGAATCCAGGAACATTCTGTCAATGATGAGCTTCCATTAGACATCAGTGGAGATAAACTGAGGGGAGCACAGGAACGTCCAGGAGCGAGACAAATCACAAAATATATTTTAGGAAACCTTTCTTTCTTATCCTGTCAAATTTTCCAGTAGAATACTTTTCTAACTTGACTGAATATTGCAATTACAGGAGTAGAAAGAACAAGATGGCAGAATCCAAGCTGGATTTCTTGAGGGGGGAAAAAGCCCCAGGCTTAAAAGATATACAAATTTACTGTATAAAAGAAGAAATGAAACTCCTGGTAATTGAATTAAATTTGCTAGTTAAGAAAAAATCTCATGTTTATAATAAATGATTAATTAAATTCACTCTGTGACTATAAAAGTATTCTATGATCCATCCATTTTTTGGCTAATAATATGAAATCTACTGCCAGCAGAATATATTGATTTAAATTTCTGGGGTTTTTAAAAAGGCCCGCAGAGCCTTAAAACTCAAAAAATTATGTGGATTTGGAAATTCTGAGCTAAGCCCAGTTTGCATTAGTGTTTTAAGAACATCATGCATGCATTTACCTCTCTGAGCTTATTGTTTAGCTATATATTTCCTGCAGCAGCTGGAGTGCTTGGAAATGTAATGCCATAAAACTTCATGAAATTTCTGACAAACCATAAAAGAAAGAAAACCAGTCCCACTTCTGTATTCCTTTGGCACAAAGCTGAGGGGCTTTTGTAATGAAATTCTTTTTAAAGTGCATAGGGTGCCAAAAAGAACGTTCCTATTTAGGAATCTCTCAGTCTATCACTGCAGAATGGTACCTTTTACAGCAATTTTAATGCAGCTACCCTGGGTCTACTTATCTGTTTGGATGCTTATCCATCATAAAAATCACAGTGCACAGAATCAGATTATAAACCCTAATGAGGATTCTACATATGTGGCTAACTGTGCCATTATAATTAATTTAGTCAGAAAATCGTTCAGTGTTGACAGAGGGAGAGACTCCTTTAGAAATGCTGGCATTTTCCTTTAGGCTTTAAAGAGCTCTCAATAAAGAAACACAACATGATCACAGAATCCCAGGATCCCTCCCAGCCCATGGAGTCCCAGCTGTGCCCCATCCCCACCTTGTCCCCAGCCCAGAGCTCTGAGTGCCACCTCCAGCCCTTCCTGGGACACCTCCAGGGATGGGCACTCCAAACCTCCCTGGGCAGCCCCTGCCAATCCCTGCCCACCCTTTCCATGGGGAAATTCCTGCTGCTGTCCACCCTGAGCCTCCCCTGCCCAGCCTGAGGCCGTTCCCTCTCCTCCTGTCCCTGTTCCCTGGAGCAGATCCCAAATCCCCCCGGCTGTCCCCTCCTGTCAGGGAGTTGTGCAGAGCCACAAGGGCCCCCCTGAGCCTCCTTTTCTCCAGGCTGAGCCCCTGCCCAGCTCCCTCAGCCCCTCCTGGGGCTCCAGACCCTTCCCAGCTCCATTCCTTTCCCTGGACACACCCCAGCCCCTCCAGGGCTCTTGTCCTGAATGGAAAGGCCCAGAGCTGTCCCCAGCCCTCGAGGTGTGGCCTCAGCAGTGCCAGCACAGGGGACAGTCACTGCCCTGCTCCTGCTGCCCGCAGCACTTTTGACACAGGCCTGGTGCCATTGCCCTTCTTGCCCTCCTGGGCAATGCTGCAATGATGCAGCAACAATGCAGCAAAGGATGCAGCAATGTAAAAACAGTCAAGATCACATTTCACACAGAACCATTTACTCCCTTTTCAAAGTAATTAGATTTTGAACACATTAGCCGAGCTTTTAGGGGTTTTCCTGTCATAATTTTGGCCATGAGATGCAGTGAGAAACACCTGATAAATATCATCAGCTGAAAATGGTGATGGGCCTCTTGCAGGTTTTTGATGAGGTGAAAGGGATTACTCCTTAAATTGGGAGAAGCCATGGCAGAAAAAGAAATTACTGCAAGCTATTTGAGCTTAGATTATGGCATATTTTTAATATGAAACTAATGGCAACTCTAGTACAATTGCAAGGTGCAATTTGCTCAGGTTTTCCTAGATGCAAGCTTGTTTCTAGCAGAAACTGCTGTTTTACACAGTGAGTTTATCTGGCAAGTTCCCTGAAATTAAAACTTTTTTTTCTAAATTAGCATACAGAAAAAAGAATGCAAAAAATTCCAGGGCTGCAGGCCAGTGGTCTGCCAAAAGAGCTTGAACCCTTCAGATCACAGAAGAAACATGAAGAGCACCTTGAGTGCTCAGAAGCAATTAGGACCCTGATAACTGCAGATGAAATGAAGCAAAATGTGAAAAATTTATCTTCATGTACACTTTTCTACATAACCGAATGGCCTCCATTTATCTTACTTCTTTCTCTGTTAGACTGATTAGTTAACTGGCTTCGGAAACAAAATATGAATGATCTGACAAATTGTTCCCTTTGACTTTTGCACAGTCCAAGTGTAAATACCAGATTTAACATTTAATCATTTAAACTATCAGATCTGGCTCCAAGTTAAGATGTGAATATATTACCCCAAGTGTGCTGTCAATACATAGAGAGGAATTTTACTTTTCACACCTACTTTAAGGGCATTATGAGGATAAATAAATATTAGCACCTTAATTTTATCCTACATGTGACCCTACTGAGTTCAGACATAGGAAAAACACACAAATCCATTTATTGTTTAATTAATTAGAAAACACAGAGGGTTTCAAGGATAATAAAGGAAATCCCCCTTAGTGCAGGGCATAGTAGATGTAAAAACATAAGCCCTACTCACCTTTACCCCCAGCTAAGGTAGTCACATCTGGATTTTTAAAATACTTGGCCAATCATCTCCTGCCTTTATTTTTATGAACAATCTCTTTGAGGATTCCCAGTGTACATCTCTAAATCATATCTTTAGAGACAGGAGTTCAAATAAATCCTGATTATGTCAACAGAAAAATAAACATCTTTATCTCATGACAATACCAGGCAAGCAGTGGCTACATCACTGAATACAGGAATCATTAAAATTAAATTATCAGTGTTTGCCTAAGATGGGTTACAGGGACACATGGAAGTCATGACTGTTTTAATTTTTTTGTGTTTCATTTTGAGACGTCTCAAAAGATCTAATCAGACAAACTTTTCAGCCCTTAAAAATTCAGATGTTTCAGAGATAGTCTCAAGTATAAGCACAAAGCTATTAAAAATCCTTCCAGTGTATGAAGATCTTTACCTTCTCTTTAAAGTTGTGATACACAGTTTTATAGGCTGTTACATTTAACTTTTTGCTTGTGTTTCAGGCTCAGAATTACATATAATATTAGACATCTAAACATTTTTAGTCAGGTGTTGATGAATACTTTCAGCCTTCTTACTGATCAGTTGAATGCCAAAGATGAACATGTCCCTCCACACACACCTTCAGCAGGTGTGAATCCTTAGGCTTGGCACTGCCCATGCTTCCAGAAGTCTCTCTAATGCCCACAAACTCCATTTGGGTGAATGTCATGGTAGATTTTATCAACATACACTCTGTGTGTCCTGCTGCTTGGTGATATCATCCTTTATTTATCAGCCTTAACATCTGTGCTCCTGAAGAGTTAAATCTTCTCAGACTCTATTCCTGGCTCGCTAAGAAACTCTCAAAACAGGAATTTAAAAAAAGGTTGCAACCCTATTCCTCCGATCCCTCATGCATTGTCAAAAGAGCTATTAAAAATCTGTTATAGAAATCTACAGGCTCTCCTGGAATGCTCTGGAGCTATGCCGTGAATTTAACTTACAAAGGAGACGTTCCGGTCTGATTGCTCCAGCCTGTGGTTTTCTGTATCATAAACTGAAAATTCTGTTTCTGTTTTAGACATTTTAATCTCAACTCCCCATGAGCACTGGAAACAGGGCTGACCAAACAGATATTTTCCAGGCCTGTGTTAATTTCTTTCCATTGTATCTTGCTTGTCCAACTGCTTCTCTTCTTGAACTCTTGCTATTTTTGTTCGCTGAAATTCTTTTCCCTGACATTTTTAGTTTCTATCATCTAATAGAAAAAAAACTCAAAAACCTACAACAGTCAAAATTGTCTCGTGCCCCCTTATTCAGTCTGACTTTTAAAATTTGTGTGCAGAACTCTGACTTCCAAAGCTGTTCAGAGGGAAATTCTTCCAGAGGCAGTGAGGTCCAGGGGCAGCCTGGGGAGCAGGAGGCTGGAGTTCCTTTCCAGCTGACCTTCCCTGCAAGAGACTGCTAGAAAATGCTTTTGTGCCCTTCTGACTCTGCATGCCTGGCTCCAGGATCTTTTCTTGGAAGTCTTTAGGGACCTGCATGGATTGGGTTTTTTTTTTTCTTTGCACTCAGAGTTTGTCCATCACTAGCACAGAGAGCCCATGACCTCACTCCAGTGTTACTGGGCTGAAGCACTGAGGGACCTGTGGCATAAACAGAGAGATGCTTTTGTTCTGCAAACAAGCAGATCCTGTAGTGCCTTCCCAGAATCCATCTAATTTGGAAAATATTTTTTCACAAGTAATGTCTATAGAAAAAATTTGTACAACATTACTTCTGGAATTAGACACAAAGAAAGCTGTTTCAATAAAAACACACACACACACATTCAAGATTATTTTCCCCCTTTTCCCCATCCATTTTTTTCTATTTTTTATGGTTTTCTATTTTTTATGGTTTTCTATTTTTTATGGTTTTCTATTTTTTCTATTTTCTATGTTAATAAAGCCCTTAAAAGGGCTTCCTTTTCCTTCAGATCAGCTTTTTATTATGGAAATGTTAACGCAAGCCAAGAAAATTGATTTGGCAGCAAAGATGGGGTGGGCAAAACCCAGGTGCATTCCACCATCCTTTTCCCTTTCAGCTGCACAGGATCTCTGAGGGAGTCCTGGGCTGTGCCAGCAGCAGTGCTGATTAGGGCTGCCATTCTCAGCTGAGCGCACAGAAGGTTCCTGGAGCCCCTTTTCATCATCAAAAGTGGGCACTGCCATTTGCATCCGCTCTCTCCGACTTCCCCAAGAGTTGCACAAACTCAGCTTTCCTAAAACCAGATTGCTCTCACAGCCAGGAGCTGCTTCTCTAAATGAAAAGGCAGTGTATTTCCTCATGTTTGTGTTTTATACGTCCACATTTATATCTGGAAAGCAATTTATAGTGCAGACACCTTTTGAATTACTTCTACTCATCAGTGTTTCAGTAAATAGAGTTGTTGATTATAAAATCAGGGTTCTGTTTATCAGACTTTTCCAATGACAGACCTGAAATCAGTCAAGAACTGGATTAAGGTCACACTCAGAAGCCTTGATCACTAAATTATCTTACCCATAAAGTGAAAATGTTGAATGAAATTAAAAGCACTCCATAAACAATAATATAATTTTTAAATACTATTATAGCAAAACATTGGTCAAAGTAAAAACTTGGCATTTTGTAGAAAGACCTGATTTTTTTTTCTAAAAAGTATTCCTCCACCTTGACATATACACCAATCTTCTGTAAATACAAGCAGTGAGGAAAATCCTTCCATTATAAATTCTGTATCAAAATATGAATACTATCATAACCTCAAAAGATTAGTGTTTTTTTAATTGTTTCAAAAAAATAGTGCCATTTTTACGGCCTAAATCTAGTTTTCTCTATCAAATATCCCTTTTTATGTGCTGCTATGGAAGAATTTTATACTTATGTCATGAATATAAAAAAATTATAAATTTAAACAAAACTCATGTTTAGGAATGAAAGTTTTTCAATAAGGCGCTTCAAAATTACCTTTTTAAGGCATTTTTCTTATCTGTCAACATTTTATAAAAGTGCTTTTTTACTTAAATTTTTACTGTAATTGCTTAGAGATTCTTAAGGAAGTTTGTACTCACACATTATTTTGACAAGAATGGACAGGAAAAGAGGTGTTCTGATCTGCTTCTCTGAAGACAGCTTTCAAAAGGGTTTTTTACTGTACCAGGAAATGTTTCACAGGAAAAAAAGCTCACAGGGAGAAATACATCTTTTTGAAAGTATAGTTAGACTGCAAAATAGTACCCTGGGGCAAAGGCAGAAGTTACAATACTTATGAGGAGCATTCAACAGTTGGATTGGGAAACAAAATATCCTGAAATACCGGATTGATGGAAAACACATTGCTCTCACCATGTGATCTCCCTCTTCCTGCCTGAGTTTTTCCCTTGTATATGTATTTCCTTCTCTGTCATCTAAATCTGACTGCAATGCTTCATCCTGGAGGGGAATTACAGATGCAGTGAAATCATGCAGGGAAGAAAAAAAGACAAATAACTGAGTACTTTAATTTCACCCACATCTCAAAAAAGTGCTGGTGAACATTTAAAATTCTAATGTAAACAATTCTTAATGCTTGGAATGTGGTAATGTACAAGTTTAGTGATTTTTGAATGTCTTTAAAATCTTCCAGGAGGTTAAATCTGTAAAGCTCTCCAGCTCCGGATAGTGGATTTTTAAAGGAAAAAGACACGGTATTGTTTGAATTTCACTTGACATGTAATTTGGTCTATAATTTAAGATATCAGGCTGTAATTTGCTGCAGGAAGCACCACATAGGCCTGGTGTTATAACATGTCACCTCAGGAAAAAAGCCATAAAGAACTATGGCTTTTCAAATATTTGGTCATATTTCTTTATAAATATCAGAAATAGTAAGAAAATGTTTTCCAGCCTACAGCTATTTGTTTGACATTTCCAAGAAGGAATATGTTCTATTTTATATCAGTACAGCTGGAATCTACCTTGATAATGATATTACCTGAGAGCTTTTCCTCACTCACCCAGGTCCATATTTAATAGGCAGCTGAGATCATAGAAATTTTTATGATATAATGCAATAGATAATCAAACCCAGCGAAATTACCAGCCTTGGAAATTAACTCCGCCTTTATAGCAGAGACTCTCGAGGTTAAAAAATGAAGCAGAATGCCATGTAATGGAGAAACATAAATTTCACAGACACCAAAAATGCATATGAATAATGTCTTTATGGTGCTTTTATATTCATCTAAAATGAAAGCAAACAAAGTAATACATTTTCTAGAGAGGCTGAACAGATTAATTTCCCTGAGAATGCTAAATTTCTCTCTAACCTGTTTTCTCCAAGTGTACTGGTTGATGTGAATTGGTAAAAAACCAAGCAATCCTCTGCTCAGCTTTCACAGCACTTTTGTGGATCCAAGCCAAGAAAGGCAAGGCAGGATTCTCTCCTGCTCTGTTCCCAAAGAAAAAGGAATATGAGGTATATTAATGTAAAATATAGAGAATTAACACTCTAAATATGAATGTTCGTCAAGACCTGGAAAGTCAATGTTGGAAGGAAGCCACTTTCTGTGCTAAATGGTGGGATGAGGAATGTGTAGGAACTAGTCAAGCACAAGAGAGCTTTAACTTTAGAAAGCTTCAGATTGCCTTGCTCCTTTCCTGAGCCACTGAACTTCTTCAGCTTCTCAGCTAAAACCCACTCGGAACTCCCCCTCACCTTATAAAAGCACATTTAGATTCCTTGTGGCCATCCACCTCCATGATCTTTCGGGTAAAGAAAAAACCTTTTCCTGATGAATCTCCCCCGGGACTGAGTTTCCAGCCACAGTTCTTGTACCAGCAGCCCTCCAGTTCCTCCCCAGGGCTAGTTTCCAAGGGAAACCTTTTTGGATCAGGCTGGATTTTGGGGCAAGGTTCTGCTCCCCCAGAGGGTGCTGGCACTGCCCAGGCTCCCCAGGGAATGGTCCCGGCCCCGAGGCTGCCGCAGCTCCAGGAGCGTTGGGACAGCGCTGCCAGGGATGGACAGGGGGATTGCTGGGGGGGCTGGGCAGGGACAGGGGCTGCATCCAGCATCCCTGCGGGTCCTCACACTCAGGATGGGAGATGGTTCTGTGATCTGTAATGGTCCCTTCTAGGACAACAGTGGTTGACAGCAAGAAGCAAAGTACGGAGGGCTTTAGCCCCGCTTCTTTCTACTGCTGAAAAAATGAAACAGATGCAATGGGGATGGAAAATAGGATTAAGGCTCTCTGTAAACCACTTCATCTGAAGTTGTTCTGTAGGAAACCAAATTTATGTGGAATGTCCCAGAAGAGATGCAGATTTTGAATAGGTCAGGCCTAAGACCTCCACAGTCATATCACAGCAGGCAATTCTCCAGATCCTGGACTATGCTGCACTTGAACCATATTAAACCAAAGCTGTTCAGTAACAGGGAAAGCTAGGGATTAATTTAGGATTCATGAGGAATGTGTAGGAAATAGCAAAGCAGAAGAAAAATATTAAGACTGAAATAAAGTTAGCACAACTCCAACTTCAGGAATATCAAAATATAACCATTGTAGTCTATGTATTGTGAAGCAAATTCTGTCTGAAACAGGAAACAGCATTAAAAGAGACTTTATTGTACTTCCTTTAAAGTATAAGAGAAAAGTGAAGGTTGCTTTCACAGAACCCCAGGCTGGGTGAGGCTGGAGTGGCCCCAGGGGCTGCTCTGGTGCCACCTCCCTGCTCCAGCAGGGCCATCCCAGAGCACAGGGCACAGCAGTGTGTCCATGTGGCTCTGGAATATCCCCAGGGAGGAGACTGCACAGCCTCTCTGCACACTCTGCTCAGGGCTGGGCACTGCCCAGGGCAGAAGTTGTGCCTCCTGTGCAGGGACAGCTCCTGGGCTCAGCCCCTGCCCATGGCCTTTCTGTCCCATTCCTGGGGACCACAGAGCAGAGCCTCGTACATTCTCTGACACCTCCCTTCAGTGCAATTTGCAATTTGCACTTATATAAATTATAAGCTTTAACTTATAAACTATCATTAGTTTAAAAAACCTTAAACTTAGACACTTACATTCGTTTAATGGCATTAAGGTGGGTAAAGTAATGAGTTACAATGTGAAGAAATAGGAGGAATTTTATAAACATCCTTTTTTTGTGGAGGTCTGTGTGCTGAAGGGTTCATGGGCAGTGTGTGTGGCCACAGGGCTGCTCTGGAGGTGCCAGAGTAGCCTGGCCTTCAACCACAGAGGCAGTGCTGGACAGAGCGTGCTTTGCTGCCACTGCCAGTATAAAGGTCACACAGCCACTCTGCAGGATGAGCCATGCAGGCCAATTGCTCTGGAGATGCCTTTAGTGCAGTGCTGTCTGAAGAAGAGCCCCAGCAGGAGCTCAGCCCCAGCAGAAGCTCTGAGCAGCACCACGGTAACATCCGAAGGAGTGCTGGGATCCCTCTGCCAATGCTCACCCTGGGATTTCCCTGCGAGCTGGGAACAGCACACGAGGGGGTTGGAGTCCTCCTGAACAGTTGCTTCTTCTCAGGAGCAGCTGAACACGCTGTTGACACACCACCAAGGTCAAGAATTACTGCTTTTTACAAGTGCTTCCACTCCTAACCTTCTACCTCTATTTTCTTTCCCCATTCTGGCAGTCAAATAGAACACAGATGGAACAAAGAGTGATAACAGCTAATTTTAGTCTTAAGTGGGCATTTTCCCACAGTCTTCAGAATATCTCGGATTTAATAGCCAAGCAAATATGAAATACATTTTAATTAATTAAAGTCTATCCTTCTAATGAATCAAGTTGAAAACTTCTGGGAAGATGGAATTATGCCTTGCATTCTGAAATGAAAAGATGGCCAATCTGAATGTCTCACAAAAAATAAGTTATTTTAATTTCTTCCAGCTCAGATGGTTGAAAAGTTACTCCTAGTCTACAAGATGTCACTTGGCCTTAAAGAACTATGAAAGTTTAACATTAGTCAGGCAACATAGTAGTCTGCTTAAGAGGAGCTTGAGAGAACAGCAAGCTGATTATTTTAGAAATTTTCTCATCTCCCTAAGAACTCCATTTTCAAAATGAAAATGAACATAGATGATCAAATATTTTTACATGCATAAAATCCCAGTGAGCTGCCAAGAGGATTTTATTCATGCAATACAATGATTTATGGTCTCCCGAGTTAAATGTGTGCTCTAAAACGGGGGCTGTGGTGGCATAAAAGGCAATTTAGGCTCCATATATAGGAATTATTTTGTATCTGTGTGCCTATTTTTGCCTATATGAAAAAAGTGACACCAAATAACCAAATTTGGGGCTCAAGCAATTTAATGCATTCTTTCAAAGCAATGTAAACTTTAGAAGCACTTTTTTGCCCCCAAACATATGTGACTGAACCCAAAACTCTCCTTAGGATTGACATAATGCCACAGTAAAAATGCTGATACTTGGGAGAACAAATGGCTGGAGATAGAGATCCAGCCCTGATCAAGCATTTCACAGCAGAATGGCTGTCAGGGACTCAAAAGAGCAACATCTGGTGCACATTAAAAGAAAACTGCTCATTGCCAGTCCTGGAAATTCAAGCAAGCAAACAGGACTTTGGTCATTGCTTTAGTTTGGTTAAAGACTGGATTATTAAGCACACCCTACACCCTTCACCTAGAGCAGACCTGGGCTCTGGCCTGCTGGGACCCCACCAATAACCACCCCTCCTCAGGATTCTCCAAGCCCAGCTGTGTTATCTTGAGGCAGCAAGGCTTAGAAAATTCATTTTTGCTGCTCTTATCAACTGGAATTAAGAAGTCAATCCCAGATCAGCTAATTTTGGTGACGATAACAAAATTTCAAAACAACCTGCCCCAAAAAAAGTTTTGAAAACTTGCCGTTAAACTTTTCTATGTGCTGGAATCAAATTTCATTTTTCAGTCCTTATAAAATGTGCACTTGGTCCTAAGCATGTACTCCTTATTTATTACTGCCTGGCAGCCTTAGGGCCATTACCTTTGCTTGTGTGCAATTGGTGTGTGTGATACACAACATCATTGCATTCTGAGCATGAGACAGCCTGGAACTAAAGTCTTATTCCTTCAAGAGTATGCAATTATGGAGTATGATTAAATTACTTTGTAATTTGTTAGAGGACTTATAAAGCCAGCAAGCATTGAAAAGATATTACCCCAGCATTCCTTCATAGTGAGCTGTGCTTTTCCCATTTTCCCCCAGTGCACATCCATAAGTACACAGAAAACAGGGGGTTTTTGCTGAAACTCCTAAAAAAAAGCTTGAAAGTATTTTTATTGAGAAACTAATATTACCAATGCTAAAATGCTATCACAGAATTATTTGTTTGCATGAAATATAATAGGCACCAACCCAAAACTCCTGGGACTCTTATCCATTACTGTACTTTTTTAAAAATAATGTGTCAACAGATTCTGATGAACAGAACTTTCTTATCACTCTTGGCAGACTTTCATTCACAGCACGAGATAAGAAAAAATGAGCTTTATTTTAAGTGTTTCAAACTGTGGTTTATACAAACTCTCATCCCCCCCTCCAACTCCCACCCCCCCCAATTCTATTCATTGTATTACCAATATATAAATAAATACATGATAAAGTGAGGAGACTGTAAATAATTCTGAATTGTACAATTCTGCTATTCTGTGCTATTCTGCTTTCTCCTCAGCTTGTTAAAAAGGTGATACAAATGAAGTATTAATTTGTGTTCCTCTACAATTTATGCTTTGGTTCAATTCATCTACATAAACATAAAGTGGAATTTAAATCTAATTCCTGTATGCCTCTACACTCTCACACTGTATAAGAGATCTGATAAATGTCAGCACCCTTTATCAGCCAAGAAACTTCCCCAAAACCAAGAATATTTGATCCAGCACAGGTTTTCCTGTTGTCATAAGTAAGAATATCTGCTTTTTTATTTTCTTTTCTTCAGAAAAATTTTAAGAGGAAATAAGAACAATGGCAGAGAAAAAAGGAAATTGAATGTGTATCAATGGGAATTAGACAGCTCTCATTTCCTCAGGGTAGAACTTTCTAAAGCTTAAATTTCCTTCCCTAAATAAGTAAAGTATTAGTCCTGCCTGGTGCTAACTGCAGAAGGATTTAAACAGGTGTAGAAGATAAAGACTCATCTTCTGTCAAAAGTGGAAGAGTTCATCCATATAATTATTGACTTGAGAAGCTTCCAACCACATGGATAACTTCAAGCACAAATTATTGATCCACTTTGCTACTTAGGCAGGACCTTGAATACTTGCCTTATTATTTTGAATTATGTCTGTAAAAAGGCAAACAAGATGCAAAGACAGCCTGACGGTGCAAGGCCATGTTTTCTATATCTGGACAGCTCAAATACCACCATCTGTTGCTTTCCCTAAAACAATCCAAAGTAATAAAGACACCCTGCCTATTCTGATTATGTGTGACTCATATTTTGAGGAAATATCAGAGAAGTGTGGGCAGCAGCAATGTGCCAGTTATAATGAGCCTTCTCTAGAACAACTTCTTTCAAAGTGAAAATTAAACTCATTCACAAGTTCTTGAAACTCAGGGAATGCAAATACAGAGACCAAGAGGTTAATGATACTTGTGGTCAACCTTCAAACAAAACTAGTTTAAATTAGTCCAAAAAATATGCTTTATCCAAAAATGTGTCTTCTAATATAATTTTAAATTTTAGCTCAGCCCTCCTCAAATATATAATATTGAAGGTTTTACATAATTTTTCAAAGCAAGACATTTATTATACAATCACTGGGATGCAGTGAGTTTCTGATTTGTTCTCCTACCTTGTTTCTATACCTCATTTAGAGCTTTAAGGAACTGCTTTATCACAGACACCCACTGCAGGTGTATCAGTCAAATACAATTAAATATGAAGTACATGCAGGGTTTCAAATGTCCCTGAAGATTCATTCCCCAGTCCAGTTTTTCCAGCATTACTTGTTGATATTAAATAAATATTCCAGGCTTCTGTCTCTTGCTTCAGCATGAATTCTTCCACCAGATGAGGAACATGCTAGAAATCCAGAAGATCAAAGGCAGCAGTTAGGACAGCAAATGATTTCAGAGCAGCTGTGGCCCTGAACTGGAGCTGGATAGGACTGAAGGTACCTCACTGGCTCCTGCTTCTGCATTAACTGCTGATTTTTTAATCAATCTGGTTTTTACCCCCAGACCTAATGCTCTCTTTTGCTTTTCTCTTTTATCTGCTGCTGAACAGGAAGAAACCCACCCTTATTTCATATCTTTTTCTCATTTCAAAGCAGAAAATGTAGAGTCCATCACCTGGAATTTAATAATTCCTCCACTGCAGATGGCTTTGCCTTTCTCCATTGCCATTTGTCTGCTTCCTCCTGCTTTTCCATGTCTCCTGCTGCCTCTCTTTTTTTTCCAAGAGAACATATACGCACACGCCCAAGTATCCTGAATCTCTGTCTGGATCCACTGTTACTCACATAAACCCTTCTCCCACTAAATATATTTCAAATTTTAATTCAATAGGCTAAAAAGTTGGCTACAACTTGCAGAATATATTTTACCAGCTAAACATTAGAAGATTATGATGATATAATGTTGTCTGTATAAACTGCTCCTCATCAGAAGTAGAAATGAAAGCTGTACTCACTTCAGTTAAACTACTTAATTTGGACATACCAAAAGGATAAATGATTAAATATTAGTATGTGCATTTTTAAGGAGCCTCTTAGGGACGTTACAGTTCCCAAGTCTCCTTCTTGTCTAAAATAGGATTTACAGGTTATTAATAAAATTTAGATGGATTTAAAATCTCCATATATGAGTTGCACTTTTACCGATTTATTGCATGAATTTCCTGTTGAATTTTTATGTGACACTTGATCGCCCCTGAGGGACCTGTTCAGTTCTGATTGGATAAAGCAAATTTCCAATGGAGATTGAACACAAATGAGTATGAAATTGATTTATTATAATAAGGGAAATTGAGGTCCTACTTTGCTTTTCTTTTCTCCCCCAGCCAACCCAAGACTGTCAAATGAAGGGGTTTTTTGTAATAGTTTGCCAACGAAGAACAAAGAAAATTAAGAGCACATTTCTCAATTACACATTGGAAATTAGATAAAATATTGTTCCAAATTTGTTTGACTTCATGTGCCCAAGAGAGTTGTTGGAATAGTTTAACACAGTTATAATCACATCACCGTGGAGCCAGTGGATTGTCTTACACAATTTCTGCAGAATTCAAACTCATTAACAATTTAATGGGTAAAAGCCTTTGGCAAAATTTTGTGTTCATGTGTTCACCTTGGATTAAAAATTCTAAACACGTGCCCCGGGCACTGCTGAAAATGGAGATGATGGTCTGCAGTAAAGGGTGTTTGGTGTCACTCACAGGTGCAGCCTCATGGGCACACAGAGTTGCAGCCACAAAATATCAGCCTTGGCTATGCTGAAGCAATTCCAAAGGATCTGTGGTCTCCAGTGCTCCTTGATGGGCACACAAAAGCTGACTGTGCAGATACTGAGCTCCTGCACAGACAGTAACACTTCTCCTGCCTGGATTTATGTGTCACAAAAAATTAGAGGGCTGTGATATGCCAAAGAGCAGTTATGAACAGGGACTCATTGTCAGCCATATAATGCAATTCAGGGATGAAAGATCACTTCCAGAATGGCTGGAACATCCAGTGCCTCTTTCTTGATCCCACAACAAAGGCTGAAAAAATATCTGCTTTCTTGAGTACAAAAATTCCCTCACTAATGCAGACACATATGTGCAGGAAGTTATGCACCCTGAGACAACTGCTGCTATTCGTGCCTCCACCCGTCCCAATATATCTTTGAAAACAATGGAAATACCAAACCTCTGTCAGAGAGTTTTAGGCAGAAATTCCATCAATTCCACAGCATTCACCACGTACTTTTTAGCTGATGTGAATTAACAGTGTGACACATTCAATGTCATGGGAAGGGCCAGGCTTCTGTTGTGTTGGAAAGGAGCTGCAGGAAAGATGGAGAGAGACAATTGGCAAGGGCTGGAGGGACAGCACACAGGGAATGGCTTCCAGTGCCAGAGGGCAGGGCTGGATGGGATATTGGGCAGGAATTGTTCCCTGGCAGGGTGGGCAGGTCCTGGCACAGGGTGCCCAGAGCAGCTGTGGCTGCCCCTGGATCCCTGGCAGTGCCCAAGGCCAGGTTGGGCATTGGGACAGTGGGAGATGTCCCTGCCATGGCTGGGGTGGCACTGGGTGGGCTTTATGGTCCCTTCCAACCCAAACCATTCCATGGTTCTGTGTTATTCAGCCCAGAAACCTGTAACTTCAGTAGTCAGGCACATCCATGATCCACAAGCCTAAGCTATTAATGCATTAACTGAGTTTACTCTGAATTATTGATGTAATTTTAGGAAAAACTCCCATGTTTATCTAAGAAAACCAAAAGGAAAGAAGTAGAACTTTCATAAAGAGCCAACCTGTGAAATCTGCATTTGATTGATCTTATTTATTTTTCCCTTTGGTTAAATTCCATTGACTTCATCATTGATAGGTTCAATTGTGGAGATCACACAGATCCCAACAGCCCAAAGTCTCTCCATGCAAATTTGGAGTACGGTCTACAGCATAAAATGGCTTTGCTGATAAGTAGTCTTGCACATATTTCTCTGTAGTTAGATCCCTTTCCTACCGCTTTAACAGAAAAATTGCTGTTTGTTATGTTTTGAACAGCAGCTCCATCAGTGGGTGTAATATTTATGCTTCTTGCAACCATGTCCTGGAATCAATACTGCCACTTCTAAATGCAAAAGACCTGTATTAAAAGAGAGACGAGAATGTGAGTACAAAGCCCCCCAGAACACTGCCCTTGATCTCCTTGGTGGGTTTTAAAAAGTTTCAAAGTCTCTCTCACAACATTCACCAAAGTTGGGCCAGAAGAAGTCAAAGTAATTTAGATCCAATCTCTCTTCAAAAATGAAATGAGCAGAAGTTTTATTAAAAGGAAATGAAGAGGAAATTGAACTTTCATATTTCATGGTGCAATTGTGATGACAGAAAACAATATTCATTGATAGAAAATTTTGAAGATAGTTATTTTTATGTCTGTGCTACTCTGCTGGGTGAGTTTTTTCACAGTGAAAGGCAGATAATTTTTAAGGATATGTAACAGAATTAGTGGATCTGTAGCAGAATTACCTGTTGGATATTCCACTAAAGGTCTGAATACAAGACTTTTTCCATTCTTAAGATGAAGAAGCAGAAACTTTAATTGAAATGTGTACTTTGTGAGGAATTTCAACAGAAGATGCTTATGGGTAATGCAAATTTCATTTGCATAAAAGCTGCATAGTCCTGTAGCTCTCTGACATGGAAAAATTAATCTTGAACTGAAATCATGGGGCTGAGGAAGATTGGGATTGTAATGGAAATGCCATCATTCTGCCCAGCAGAACAGCCAGGAGGAGGAGAAAACATTCAGCCAGGCACAGGTGGAAATCACAAGTCATCACAGAGGAAATAGAGATTTACATTTAGCTCCTAAAGATGATGGCTCTAGAGTTCATCATGGGAGAGGAAGCGATGGCTTGAGAAGATAATTCTTGCTCAGGGGCTGCTCTTCATGATTTTTGAACTCACACTTAACACACCTCCCTTTCTACCCCCTCCACAGTAAACTGCTCTGACCAACTTTTTTTGGACACTGTATTGGGTGTTTAGGCACAACTTTTCACAAATGTCCTGTAATTCTGATCCCCTCCAATACAGGCTACTGAAGCAGTACTTAAATGCAGCACATCAAGGGAAGTGATTATTAAAAAGTGGCCTGGGTCACTCAATCTGGGCCTTTTTGAAGCCAACATCTGAAAAGACTGGCATCCTAGAGGGAAATGTAAGCTACTATTTTTTTTCTCTTACTACAGTGGAGCACAGCCTAAAAATGTTCATCTATGGCAGGTAAAAAGAATGCAATTTTATTCTCACTCTTTCTGCAATGCAAATGTAAAGCTCTCAGCTTAAAAAAAAAAATTAAGTTTTCCCAGCGTGGAAAAAAGTTCAAAGCTAAACCTTTTCCATAAAATATTGCCTAAGAAAATTAGTCAAAATATTCTTTGATGAGAAAAGAGAGAAATCTATTCTGACTCACACAATTCAATGGAAAATAATGTGCTTTCCCTAATACACATCTATAACATCATTACAGCTGACAGAGAAAAGGAAGAATCTATATGTAATCAAGATTTACCATTGCAAACCAGTGTTCTTAATGCTTCCATTTTAAGTGTGTACCTTGAAAATGTTCTTTCTATTTTGCAGGAGAATTTTCAAATACATTAAATAGTTTTAATATGCCTGTGTTGAAAAAAAAACCATCTACTTCAAAGCTGTTCCAGCTTATACAATAAATAGACTGTAGTGCCTGAGAGTTGATGGTGAGTGGTGGAAAGGAAGAATTGAATTTTGATTTTTATTATAAAAATGTAGATAAAAATGCTGCATGATGTTATCAGCCTTCCTTGAGGCAACTACAACGACTTCCTTGAGTTAATTACATCCACAGCCACTCTGAAAATGTTGGAAACACTGTCTCCCTGATTTTTTCATTCAGCAGCTGGGTTTGGATAAGTGGAGGACATCAAGAATCACATCAAAAAATAACATTAAGACAAGACTTGCAGATGAGGCCATGCAGGCCATGCAGGGAGAATGATGGCAGCTGAAAATCACCTGGCTGACACCAATTAAAAAAATATATAAAAAATTAGGTGACAAAGAAATGAACCTGCAGAAGAGCATCTAAATTATTTTTAAACTAATAAAAAGAGCAAAAATAGATTTTCCAGGTCTTTCAAATACAGAAGAACCTTGGGTGCAGCATGTTCAGACATTTTCAAAACATCAGGTTGTATGGGTCAATTGCAGTTTTCCAAGGCATCTGAAAATATTCCAGAATGGAATGGATTTGGACATTCTGTTCTGTAGCATCACTGTTAACACCACCAGCTTATTATATTTTTCAGAATTATTTCTATCCACGTGCAGACCTACTGCTCACACTATGTTTATTTAGTAGTGATGCTCATTATCTTCCCATTGAATCCTTAAGAAATATTGTCTTTCATGGATAGAGACATAGGAGGGAAGTTAAGGAGATGTAGGAATTGTGACCAGACTGAGGATAACTGGGTGATAAAGATTTGTCCTGTGGTGGTTGGACAGAGAACAAATTCCTAATTATCACACAGACTCTAAAATGGCAGAACTCCTTCCCAAGTCTCTTGTGCATGCAAAAATTCCAGAATGATCACATGCATAAACTCAGAGTCAGAAAGTAAAAAATATAAATGCATAATAAACAAAGATTTAATCACTCCCTCAAACGTGGAGAAAGAGGCCCCATTCTCAATGCCCTTAATATGAAATTATTTCCAAGCATGAGGAATGTCTCTGACATCTCAGTCGCTGTTTTTCAATTTGTAAATTATGAGGTGTTCACTCCTCTCTGGGGACTGAGCTTTTAATCACACAGATGTCCATTATAAATCCTCTGTTTACTTAGGAGTATAATAGGTGAACTCACAGCATCTTTGTGCTACAATAAATCTGAAGGCTCAGACAGAATGTTCATGATTACCTTCTAAATTCTTTCAAGGTCACTCTGCATGATTTCATGCTACATAACATCCTTTTTCAGTCCATTTCACACTGAGAAAAGATCATGATAAACATTGATTTTTCCCTGCTGGTATTCCTGAATTCCATCACATCACCCCACCACATGCACACTCTGATACATCACATTTTAGTCATTTGATTCTAAGCGCTTGTGTAGAAACTGAAAATTCAAAAAGCCAAATATGCTAAGAAAAAAAAAAAAAAAAGAAGCTTATTTAGTGCAATTATTTGAAGATTAGATTGAAAAAAAAATGAGAAAAAAATTGATGTTTCTTCCAGTGGGAAAAGCATTACTGGAAGTAGATAAATGCACAAAAAGCCACACTTCAAATTGCTGAGGAATTTAAATGTTAAAACAAACAGCCAAATTTAGATTGAATGTTTGTTTGATATGTTTCTATTAGTAAATGCTCTTCATGAATTATTCAGCATCAAAAAAAGACATGAATGCCTGAAAGAGCACAGAGACCCAGCCCTGCATGTGGCTCCTCCAGCATTCTGGCATAAAAGGAGTGCAGAAGGTGCTAATAATACTTCTCTCAAGAGAAAGAGATAGGATTCCTGCAAGAAATATTCACAGGCACAGACAAAAATTAGCTGCTTGATTTCTACTGAATCTTATTGCCTCAGGTGACTCATTATCTCAATGACTTCCTGTCTATGCAGAGATTTAAGATTAATGGATTAAATTCCCTAAATTCTTGGTGAATTTATTAGCTAATAAGATACTGCTATTTGCCATTTGATTAAAAATTGTTAAGAGTTCATTTTATCCTTTTATAAAGACCAGAATTATCTTTTTTTGTGCAAATACCCTTTTCTGTCTTCCTTGGGAATAACAGGAGCAATGTCCCTCCTGATATTCTCCTAATGTGCTACTGCCGTTCCTCATTTAAAAAAGCACAACTATTTGTGTCATAGAATGAGAGAATCACAGAGATGGATATTCCCATCTCCCATCCTGAGCGTAGGGCGGGCAGGGATGCTGGATGCAGCCCCTGTCCCTGCCCAGCCCCCCCAGCAATCCCCCTGTCCATCCCTGGCAGCGCTGTCCCAACGCTCCTGGAGCTGCGGCAGCCTCGGGGCCGGGACCATTCCCTGGGGAGCCTGGGCAGTGCCAGCACCCTCTGGGGGAG
This sequence comes from Sturnus vulgaris, assembly GCF_052056855.1. NCBI lineage: Eukaryota > Metazoa > Chordata > Aves > Passeriformes > Sturnidae > Sturnus > Sturnus vulgaris. The sequence goes on along the minus strand of NC_142254.1, from coordinate 437,756 downwards.
CAGAACCTTGCCCCAAAATCCAGCCTGAGCCTGCCCTGGCCCAGCTCCAGCCGCTCCCTGGTGCTGTCCCTGCCCAGAGCAGAGCTCTGCCCTCAGCTCCTCTGCTGCAGCTGAACCAGCCCAGAGCCCTCAGCCGCTGCCCCAGGCCCCTCACCATCGTCATGGCCCCTTCTGGGAACTCTCTAATGGGTTCAAGTCTTTACTGTAGCTCGTGGTGCTGAGAGCTGCCCCAGCACTGGAGCCGAGGCTGCCCCAGCCCAGCGGGACAATCCCTCCCTGGCCCGGCCGGTGCTGCTGGGCCTCATCCCCCAGGACAGGGATGTCCCTCCTGGCTCCAGGATCCACCTGGCCATCCACCAGGACCCCCGGGCCCCTTCCCACGGGCGCTCCCCATCCTCTCATTCCCGGTCTGTCTGTACATCCAGGTGCCCCATCCCAGGTGCAGAGCCCGGCATTTGCCCTTGTTGAACATCACACCGCGGGCCATTCACAGCCCTCTCATTTGTCAGGTGCTTTCTGCAGAGCCTCCCTGCCTTCCAGTAAATCCAGTCCAATCTAGTATCGTCTGCTAACTTCCTCGATATTCCTTCAAGTTGTAAAAATGGTTTGGTGAAAATGAAATGGTTTCCCTTCTCATGGGACTACCTTAGGAATGCAGCTTTACTCCTGGTATTGTACTACTCACACACTGTTTTTTAAGCACTTCTTACCATACCCAAGGGAAACCAATACCAGACCTGTTTGTGGAACATCCTTCTGTGTGAGGGGAGACAATTTTCTTCTCACCACCCCAAGAAACCAATCCTTGCACAGGGTATTTCTCAGCTTCGATGACAAGTTTAGGAAATCTCAGAGCTGGCACTTGCTTGTAGATCATCGTGTTTAGTAGCAACCAACAGATTTAGCTGAACCCTTTTTAGAACCCATTTACAGTTCCAGGCTCCACAGTCTCTTATGGCAGAAAATTAAACTTAACAACATGATGTGGAAAAGGTAGTTCTTTTTATCTGCTTGAGACCAAGAGATGTATTTGGGATAGTCTATAAGTCTGGGACAGTCTTTTCCTCTGTAATTTAAGGACAGATTATCAATACCTTTCAAATATATCAGAAAACAGTATTTTAACTGAATGAAGGACAGAATTCAAGTCTTTGGCAACAAACAAATAGCAATTCCAGCACTCCAGAGCAAACATTTAACTTCACAACTTGCATTTTCTCCCCTTCAGCATAGAGGTGTGCTCTGAATAAGAAAAGATGCATTTTCTATTGATTTGCACAGCCAAAAAAATATTTTCTAAAGAGTTCTAAGTTGAAGACTGCCCTCCAGAGCAGACAGATGTGGGCCTTGGATACACAAAGACAGTATGGAATGGCAACTCTGCCAGCCACTAAAATCCAACAGAGCCTATCACAGCTTCAGAGCGCCGAGGTCTGAGGGGCTCCAGGTGCTGGTGACAACAGCACCCAGTGGGATACACCTTCAAAGGGGACTGGAGAGTTCCAGTGCAACACCACGAATTTCACTGCAGCCACCCTGGCTGATCCAGGTCTTCACCTGCCTGGATTCCCCAGAAACCTCTGTGTTAGTCACACTGCTCCAATATTAATAAAGAAAAGTTTATGAAGAAGACGTATTTTAGGACTAAACAACCTTCTCAAGTTGCTTTTCACCTGTTAAAGTGGATTAAAGAAACAGCAGCAGAAGTTTGATAGACTGCAAATTTATATTCTCAGGATGATGGGGGAAGTAAAATAATTTCCTCATTTATTATCTGGATACATCAAACAGCCATTTTTAAAATCGTGAATATTTAAGTTAAAACAATGACTGAAAAAAGGCAGGACCATTCAAATGGGCTGAGGTTCATTTAGAATCATAGGATCATAGAATGGTTTGGGTTGGAAAGGACATTGAAGGTCACCCGGTTCCATCTCCGGCCATGGTCAGGGACACTTTCCACTGTCCCAGGCTGCTCCCAGCCCCAATGTCCAACCTGGTCTTGGGCACTGCCAGGGATCCAGGGGCAGCCACAGCTGCTCTGGGCACCCTGTGCCAGGACCTGCCCACCCTTCCAGGGAACAATTCCTTCCCAATATCCCATCTAAATTTCCCCTCTGGCAGTTTGAACCCATTCTACCTTGTCCTGTCACTCCAGTTTCTGAAGAATTGCCCCTCTCTAGTTTCCACGTAGCCCCTTCTGGTAATGGAAATCTGCCATCAGGTCTCCGCTTAACCTTCTCTTCCCCAGGCTGAACAACCCCAATGTTGTCAGCCTGTCAAAAATTTGGAAATCAAGAGCGGTTTCAATCTGGTAACTGATGTGATCCATTATGGTCTTTACTGGGAATATTTCCTAGTCTTCCCTGGGTTAAAGCATTTGCAGGACTAGCACATTCAGTGAGTGATCAGAGATCACAGCTGATGACAAACACTACTCCTGCATGTGTAGAGTATGAAGGATGTAATTTAGAGTTATTCCTTTGACATTTTTGTTGTCCTTGACCTTGGTCCTGGAAGGGAGGATGGTTTGCAAGTGCAGCAATCAGATTATCTTTTCTGAGACTTGTCAGCTTCCCAGAGCTGGAATTACAGCAGAGACTTCTGCTCCTGTAGAAAATGAAGAGATGCATAATAAATGTACAGAGAAATCTATACTGAGTATATTATTAATCTACATTCCAAGTCAATTTTAGAAATATACGCCTACTGTGTCAGAGACACATTCCGGATCCAACACTGAAATTCAGTGTTGGAATAGGTACATTTTGAGGTAGAGTCCTGAACACACAAACAAACAGACACCACTATTCCTCTCAGAGCAGCAGCTTTCATTCCTCATCCTATCAAATCTCCCACTACAGTCAATTGTCTTAATCTGATTTACACCTTGGCACAAACTACTGCACACAGAGCCCACCAAATAGCTCAGATTCTGCCTGATTAAAGACAGCTTTGTGAAAGATCTGTCTGGAGCCGCAGAAACCACGGATGAAGGAATTTGTGCTGTGGGTCCTGTGTTATCACACAGGCACATTCCTGGCATTGGGAAGAGGGGCAAAGAGATTTAAACCCCATTACTCCCTCAAAAGAAAGATTTATGAAGCAAAGGTGCTGCAAACTGTGGATGAGAGACCCCACATGGTAGTAGGAAAACAATTTCCTCCTAGCCAGGAACCCATCTGCAAGCTGAAAAACATCCTGCTCGAGCTGCAGGGCAAAGAGTGAGACAATTACTGCTGAAAAGTGAAATTCAACCATTGCTGAGAGTGACAGTTGGAGCAGCAGGTCCTGGGATCCTTTGAAAGGTGGCTGGGAAGAGATAATGCAACAGATAAAGAGGGAGAGGCGTTCACTGACACATTAATTCATGTTCTGCTACGCAGTTTTCTCCCCAGTTCTGAAAAATGTTTCCTGGAGGTGAACTATTCAGAGTCTCAAATTTTATGCACTGGAGGTCAAACCAGGCAGCCTCGTAAGCTGTAAAGATGGGGGCTGCAAAATTAAACCCTGTCCTAACAACTTCAGCTCAGTTAAACCTTTCATAATAATATGAAGCTCTGAAGGTTTTAAGGGCTAAAAAAATTGAATGGTTCCCAGGAGGATTAATTCAACAAATAGTAAGTAATAAGATCACCAGCCCCAGGGAAATTCAGCAAGTTTTCTGCGTTCAGAGACTGAACAGGCCCCTTTACAGAGCACACGAAGAATAGGATGTAATTTTCTAAATCTACAGTGAAATTCAAAGTGAAAACTCAACAACATTAAAAACCATGAAGCAGTTTCTGGTAAGAAACTTCATACCTTGCAAAGAAGCAGATGTAACTCTAAATGATTTTGAGATGGCAAGTAAAAATGTTCTTCTGAAGGCCATCCTTAGCCATGAACAGATGTAACACTCCCACATCCCCTAGTGATTTCTGCCAAATGTCTGGAAGACAAGCGATTCAAACCATTTCCGGAGAGCTCTGGTGACGTACAAGTGCTTGCAGAAACTACATCAACCCCTTGAGCAATTATTTCACTTCAGTGCAGTCTCTGTTCCAGTCTCCCACCAAGGCTGGTCCTCCAAGTGCTTACCAGAATACACTCCACCGTTTGGAACATTTATTTCTCTGTTATCTCTTGCTTTGAAGTTCAATATCTGTGTCTTTCTTTCCGCAGAGCCCAGTTCAAAGAGCAGATCCCAGTGATTCTGTAACAACAGAAGAATGAGCACTCTTAGTAAGAAATCTTTGCTTCGTCTCCAGACCATATTCCTGACATCAGCATGAGCAAAGTCTGATCTAACTACAAATGCCCAAGGAAGCAGCTGTGGCCAGTTGTCAATATTATCATTTCTGATACAGTTTTGCAGTGTTATATTGAAGGGTCTTCTGTGAATTACTAATCTTTTTTCTAGCTACCAAAGGAAGCAAGGTGCAAGGAAAGAAATTTTCTCTCTATTGGTGCTTCAAACAGCATAAAGTTTGAGGATATTGAAGTCAGGCAACAAGATAGAGCACTGAAATGTGCAGCTGTAAAATTCAGCTCCATTTGATGGTGTGGGTTTATAGCAATGCCCAGGTTTGTGGGGCTGCAGTGCAGCTGTAGAGCCCATTTGGATCCTTGCTTTTTTTATTTCTCAGAGTTAAAAGAATTGCAACATTATATAAATGACACCTCTTTGGCTCTTAAATCACTTGGCTGTCTATAATGGCTGTAATAAATGTTTCCTATTCCACTGCTACAAAAAACGGCCCGGGCAGTTTTAGCCATTTGGCTGTGGCACTCACTGGCCTGTGATTCATGGCACACTTGTTATTTATTTGCAGAGGCTACAAGGCAAATGTGCTAGATGAGAATAGTTCTTTAATGTAAAGCATTAAATTATAAGCTCACCCTCAGGATTTGACTGCCAATAGTAGTAAATGGATGCCCAAGATAACACAGGAGCTGTTACTATTTAAAAATGAGCTGTTTGATATTAAACTTTTTCATTTTATAGCAGATTTTCAACCCTGTCCCCTTCTTTCAGTGCTTTAGTCCATAGCCTTCCCATGCAAGTTTGCATGGATGCTGGGAACCGCACTCACCTCATTATACAGATGTATGTCAGATCATATTCCTCCCTATTTTTGGGGTTTTTTTGTTATTTCAAAATACGGCTTCTAGCTCAGGTATTCTAATGGCTCCTATTAATGCAGCATTTATAATTGTTACCATTTTGAAAGTTCTCACCCGCTGCTATTTTTCTGTAGTCCATGGAGTACAGCTAAGGCACAAGAAGGGTAAGGTTCCAATTTTTAGGCAGCCTCGCTCATCCTCTAGTTCAAGGGCTACACCAGCTTTGGAATATTTTTCCTGAGGACTGACAGATTGTTCAGGAGCATCCCCTGAACTACAAGGCCTCCCATGCCACTTAATGATGTTCTGCTCCACCCAAATCATCCCAGAGCCAAGAGCTGACCCGAGGGTACCCAGCTCATGAATCACAGCAAAAGGAGCACATCCATTCCCATCTTATAAAGAGCCCAAGTCATTTTGCCATCAGTGAGGCTTTTGTACAATTTAAGTGGTTAAAAAACAGTTTGTCAAGTTATTCAAGCAAATCAGAATCCAGTATTGTAGAACGAAAAGCTATAATTAAGCTAACATACAAAAAACCCAAAACAACCTAAATGTTGTAACACAACATGTCAAATCCTTATAGGATACCATATATCAGGGCTTTTATTTACTGCTCAGGTTAGAAGGGGACTGTTAAAAAATCCAGTTCAAATGCTAATAAGACTATTTGATAGAGCAAATATATTCCCAACATCACAAAACTCCTCAGTCTGTTTTTTCAAAATTCCTTTTCAAGCTACAGAATTTTAAAAAACCCCAACAAACAAAGATCTCTCAAAACATGGAAGTGATCAATATGTTTCAATAATTTTATTCATTATCTTACTCATCTGTTAAAAAAAAACCACAGCAGATACATTGTATAGCAGTATGCTTATAAACTCAGTGACCTGCTCTTGTCAGCACTTAACATTTATCACCAGACAGGACTCAAGCCTTCCAGGTGTGATTCTGAAGCAATATATGTATATTAACAGGAAACCTGAAACATTAAAACAATGCCATTATCTTCCAAAGCCTGTCAGCTGAAGATAAATTTTTTTTTTCCTTGCAAAGAGCTGCAACAAAAATGTATAAGTTTCGAGTTTCTGTTGGGTAAGAAATTACTGCATAAATTTCAATTCCTTCAGTTTCTTCTATATTTGAAGTAAAGCTGCTGAATGGGAAACAAGACTGGTTTGGCTGTATTGATGCAGTTGTTATAGAAGTTTTCTACTGTCAGCTGGATGTCTAATGACACTTGGAAATACAGCCAAAATCTGACCTTAGCTAAGGAAAACAAAACCCCCCAAATCCTAGCTATTGCCAACTTCTCCCTCCCAAAGGGTCACTTTTTATGATCAGTTCTAGTAATTCAGTGAGTTGTAGCAACCTGAGAAAGATTTGAAGGAAAGTGACAATTTTCTGCAAGGCCAAGTTTTAAAATTCCCTGGAAGAGGAGCACCATGGACTCCAATCCTTGGGGAATTATTACTTGTTCTAGTGAAAGATAAAGCAACAGAGATAAATGGAGGCAAACACAGAATTTGTTCCTCTTGAGGACTGAAATGGAATCTCAATATCTAAATTTAACTGCACAAACTTGTTTCTAGCTCCCTTATCCCAGTCTAGTGATGAAGCAAAGGATGCTCCACAGGGATGCACCAGTGCAGTGTGCCCTGGGGTTTGGGGAGCAGGAGCTGGAGGCACTCAGGAATAATCCCAGAACCACAAACAGATGAGAAAACCACAAACCCTGGGAGTCTTGGCCGTGACACAAATCTGGCCAAAGACAGAGCACTGCAATCCCTGCTGGCAGGGACAGGGAGAGGAGGGCACTGCAGGCCATAAAGCAGGAAAACCCCAAAGCACAGGGAATGGAGAGTGATCAGTGCTCTGGGAACTCCTGCACGCCTACACTGAGACATCTGAAGTGCAGCAGGGCTCGCCTTGGTGGGGCGTCACTGCTCTTACAGATTAGCTCACCCTGAGCTTGGGGCTGAATTTCCCAACTGAACCCTAAATAAATTGTTGTTTAGCAGCTATTACAGGGCACAGTTAAATGGAAGAAAATAGCAGTACAGCAAATACAAGTGAACTCCAATATTTACCACAGAGAAATTGTTAAAGCCATTATTTCAGTCATCTCAGACCAGCACCAGCTTGGAAAACATCCCTGGGAGGATGGGATGGAGAAACACAGAGCTCATACGCATTCCTTACAGGAAGCTCTCAGGTATACAAGACTCTAAATATTAACTAAAACCTGGTCACTATACCAAGAATAATTCCTGATGAATAGATTCTTTCCCTAATGCTTCTTAAAAATGCATAGGAAGTTTTGATTCCTTTGTTTCTAATGATAGAAAATTTAATTCCATTTTTTATTTTGTTGGGACACAAAACAAGGAAATAAACCATTACTTAGAGTATTTTACCTCCCTATTTATTTTCAGAAGGGACGGAAAAGTGTTGATAATATTCAGAGTAGCTTAGGGTAAGATTAGGTTAAATCTGAATCATGGTTTGATTCAGCAGCACAAAAATTCCTCCAGCAGTTCCCACACAGATCCTTCAAAATTACCACTCACTGGTAATCACATTACTGAAATCCATATCAAATAATATTTCTGATGCAAATAATGGAGAAATGAAGTTAGAAAGCAGTGATCCTGTAGTACATCATCCAAATTGAATGCTGGAAACCTTGTGGGAGCCTCTTGGGCATTCTGGCCAAATTCTGCCAAATTCCAGAAACTTCTCTATTTGCAAATCAAATGTAAAACATCTTAGATTTAGGATCCCAGACAGACCTAAATGTAAGGATGAAAATGTAATACATGGGGTTTATAAGCATTTTATTTATTTGTGTGTTACTTTAAATTTCTATGATCTCATTGTGGCTGAAGACACAGAGCGGAGATCCTGCTGCTCTCCTGCACTCTCCATCACACAAGCCTGTCCATTTTGCTTTTTCCAGCAGTGTGAAACCAAGTAAATATTTCTCACCGTGAGCAAACTGATGTGAAGTGCACTTAAAACTAATTTTTAAATTGTACTTCATACAGATTTGAGTTCTGTAACAGCCTCTCCCCAGAAAATCTCTCTAATAACAGGCAAATTCACTTAAGGATGTGCCTCGTTTAATTCCAATTTGACAATAGTAACATCTGAAACATATTTTTTTTTAATCAAAGGTAAGAAAAACATGGCTATCATGCACCATGATGGGATTAGAGGCACCAGAGCACTGCAAAGGATATTTTAAACCTATCCTGACCCACACCTCCCCAAAGAAGCTAGAAACACCTACATTCTCAATTTGAGAAAACCAGAATATTTTAGTCAAATTTGGCCTATCCACAGCGTATCAGGACATGTATCAGGGATGCTATTTTGAAACAAGGTGGAGTCACTTCACTGGAGTAATGTGCTACAATGAGAAATTCCATATAAAGAGAGTTGATAATAGGAGATATAGTTACTGTGAAATTAGGTGATTAGTGAAGGAAAGTGGCAAGTTTGTACATGATACCGGCATCTGCCTTCCTTCCCTTCCTTCCCATTTGAAATTAAGGTCAAAGGTATCAATTAAATTGGTGGGAAAATTGTATTCTGACCAATCTCTTGTTTTGATCACTTGGAGTCTAAATTGCTCACTAAATTACAAGTGGTATCCTTAGAGAAATGAAGTATAGTGAAATGCTCTGTGTGCTTTTCTGGATGAATAATCGGTATAACAGTTAGTCCCCTTTGCAGATACTGAGATAAATTCAAGTGATAAAAGAGTGCCTCAGATGCTTCATCTGTCTGAAAATTAAGTCTGGGTTACCTGTCCCTCGCTCATCCTTTAGTACAGCTTTGCAGGTGGGATTCAGATCATGTCCTGTGTTTTAATATGGAATCAAAAAAAGAAATTAAAAGGTCCCATTTGTTCCCTCCCTCATCTGTCACTGCCTGCCCATATATATGACAGCTTGGAAGGGAAATTCTTTGCTCCTTTCTTATATTACACCTATTATTTAAAAATCATTGCTCCCTACCTTGACATCCGGGGGAAAAATTCATAAGCCAGGATTCAGATCCACGTCCAGACTCTTCCTCTAGTCCTGCTAGTGTAACACATAAATAAGTTTACTTCTTCTTGCTTCCTTGGCAAATTCTGCATGAGTTTTCCCAGTAATCCCCAAACATTCTCAGTCATTCTGACAGGGGGTTGCACAGGGATAAGAGGGAGCATGGAGAAATTCTGTGAGTGCAAGTTCATCAGCCATGACATTAAAGAAGGGTGGCAGAGGACTCTTGCTCGGTGTGATGCAGGACCAACAGCAGCAAAGTACAATTGTTCAGCTCATGACAAAGGCAGAACCAAGTGAATCCACCCAGGAACTGCTCTGCCTCCCAGACATTCCTTACTGCAGTTCTGGGCTCTCAGGTGTCACAGCAAGCCATCAATAGAACCTTCTTATCACAAAACCCTCCCATATTGATAAAGCCTATCTTATGCTTGCAACTGCTGGGCTCACTTAATAAATATTTATCTTGCACAGTCCAGGAGAAAGCCTTTGTGATCATTCACACAATGCACTTTATTTTATGTATTTCACTGGTAAAGGTAGTTTTATTATCTGAATTGTTGTTCCATGTGGTTATTAATTAAAATCCAATGCTACTTGAGTAATGTTAAGTTTCAACTCTTTCCTTCACCACATGACAAAGAGTGGAGGTTCTGACTGTTGATACAAATGTGGATATGCCCATAAAGCCAGAGTATTAGTTGAATATATAATATAGCAAGGACACTCCCAAACCTCTGAATTAAAAACAAAAAACAACAAAAAAAAGTCAACATCACTGATTTACTTACAGTGATAAACTTGAAATTTTATCATCACAATTATTATAGGTACCTCAGTGGAATAATTAATTCTTTGCTGAGCTTATTTCCCATTTTGCCTATAAGACAACTTGTCCAATAAAATTATGACCAAAAAATACACCTGTTTCATAGAGAAAGACCACGGGGCTGTAATCTCAGAATACTGGAAACTTAAACAGCCATTTTCTGTGATTTCTCTGCCCACAAGAGCAGCAAAACTGAACATCCAAATGCTCCAGAAAAGAAAGCAAAATCAAAGCCTGTTCTAGTTTGATCACTCATTAGGAACAATAAATAACTACCATTTGCATCTTTGATTCCCTAGTGTCCTATAAATCCAGTGGGAGCTCCAGAAGCCATTCCATGAGTTCTATTTTGCTGCAGGTGGAGCAGTAGGCATGACCTGCACTCCTTCATCACAGGGAAGGGATACCTTTACTGCTCTGGCTGCACGGACAATCAGCTGTGTCCTTCCCTCCCTCCTCTCTTTCCTAAGCCTTCAAGCAGATTAATTGTTTGAACTATATTTTCCATTATATCTCCCTTTTTGGGCACCTACGTTAATATTAGTTCTGAAAAATCCATGTCCTCAGTAAAAAAATATGCAGGAAAACAATCTTAGAATCACAACCCTCCAGGCCAAGCACTGGGGATAGTAGTTGCCCTACGAGCAGAAGGTGCTGGAAGACACTGCAGTTCAACACAGAGCAGCACTGAGGAATTCTCATCGTGGCTGACATGACATTCCCCAAATATTTGTCTTTTCACTTAGTTTGGGGCTTCCTGGGAACAGTTTGGGGCTTCCTCCCCACAGAGGTCAATAGTAAAACCAGTCAAGTGATTCAACAACTGCCCCTCAAATGAGAAATGAGTTTGTGGCCAACTCATTCCTTAAAGGCCAACTCCTGCTGTATAAAAAAATTGCAGCATAAAAAACTGCAGCCATTTGTCTCCTCAGGCCTCTGGCATAGAGCATCCAAGACTGTGCTTTCAACATTTTAGAAACAGTTTGTCAAATCATTGTGCTGTCACTAACTGGAAATCTTCATTTTCAGATGTTGTAAATATTATGAAGAGAAAGGTGCAGAGTGCACTGAAATTCAGGGTGATACCAGAGGGACTTCAAAGCACAGTTTTCCACAAACCCTAGGGAAAAACAAAGGAGCTGACTCTTCAGTCCAGGAGGAATGATGCAAAAACGCTTCCACACTGTTAGAAAACAAATACACAATAATAAAAGCTGATTTTTTTTTCCATCTGAAACGATGTGTGATACTGTTACCTTGTAGATGCTTGCAAAAATAAAATTATGTCATTGGAAAACATTCCCACTTTTCCACAGGAAGGCTTTTCCAAAATTCTCAACTGGATTTTGTCTAGGGTTTGACTGACAGAACATGTTATTTTTTCATTACATCATGAACAAGTAGACATTTTCTTGCCCAGAGAAGGAACTGTCCCATTACCTCAGCTCCAGTGGTATTTCAGTCCCTCCATTGCCTCATTTTGTGTGAACCTTTCTCATTATCTCTTGAGAATTTGTTTGTGTCATACAAAAATGGTAACAAGTTTATGGGAAACACTTGGCTCACACATAAATAGCTTTGAAGTTTATATTATCTAAAAGAGCACCATCGGGTTATTTGTTAATTGTAAACTTGCAGCTACAGGGTATGAAATTAATTTCAAAAGGTCTCCAGATAGGTTAATTTATTTTCTGTGAAAAATAGTGATGATGATGATGATGATGATGATAGTACTAATCATTTTAATAATAAAATTCCATCTAAAATCCCATCCATTATGGAATTCAGCTGCCCCATGTTCAAGTCAGACCAGCCACTTGCAAACTCTGTCCCATAACATTGGTGGATATATTTTCAAGGAATAAAGCTGGGTTTCCATGTCATCCCTCCTTTCCCTCAAATGCGTTTTGAATTCTGCACTCAAAAGAGATATGAAGTGCTGGGAACAAGATCAGTATCTGTAGAATTAGGAAAAAAACCCTAACAGGGGTTGGATAGGAGCACAAGACATGCACTAATCCTCTACTATCCCCCCAGACAGCCCACAGTTATCTTTCCCAGGAGACAGTTGTCAGCTTTGCACTAAACTGTTCCTAAATTTGGAGACTCCGTAAGTCCTTGGGGATTCTCTCCCAGTGACAGCCTGCCCAGCCATTAGAGCAGTTTTCTTGTCATGTCTGACCTAAGCTGTGCTTGCTAATGCATTATTCCCTTCCTCTCCAGGGTGGATGTGATGGAGTAAAGAACACACACCTGTTCTTTTACAATAAAAGTTGTTGAATAATAAAGCTGAAACTCTCCTGTGTTTAGTGCTCTTCCCCTTAGGCTAAACAACCTTAATTCATTTATATTTTTATTCAAAAGCTGCTCTGATATCTTCTGAAGCTGTTTTGGGAGCTTTCTTCAAATGGGCCACAACTGCTTGTCCTCCTTGAAGAGCTGTGTCCCAGACAGGACACGTTCCTCCAGTTTGCTCTCCCTCATCCAAAAGAGAGGTAAACTCTTGCTTCCCATCTCGCTCTGTGTCCACAAAACTGCAGGAATTTATAGCTCAGTGCAGATGAGAGAGGAAATAAACAGATGAAATAACTGCTCTGCCATTACAGACTTACCCGCTGCTTTGCTGAGATGTCTCTCTTTGATTCCAAGGATCAAAACGTATCTTCTTTTTCTCAGATCTAGAATTGTTTGGAATTTGTTGGAAAATGGCTTTTTCTCACCTTGATAGAAAATGAATGACACTTTTTTCTTTTTTCTAATTCTTCTCAAAAAGGAAATGAAAATCCTTTGGATGAATACATTTCATTTATGCCTTATTAGATCTTTCTGAAATGCCCTCTTAACAAAAAGAATCACTTTTTCCTCCTTTTCCTATTTTATATGAAACACTTATTCTGCCCACAAATATCAAATCAGTACTTTTTTATTCCTAATAACACTGGCATTGTTACAAATATCTTAAAAGCAATTTTGTACAGTTTGCTGTCCACAGAAAGGTTACAAAATATGTTGCCCTTCAAACATATGCTACAAATTCCACAAGCTATTAAAATAGCTTGAATAGATCTTCAAATTAAAAAGCACATTAACAAAACTAATTATTTTCATCCATTTCTTAGGCAATTTATGCCCATAGTCTTTTGGGGCTTGGCAATTATTTAAAAGTGTGTATAAAACCAACCAAAAAAAAAAAAAAAAAAAAAAAAAGATGTTTTAGAAATCATTACAGTGACTTGAATATTCTTTATGCCAGGTTAACTGACTTGACACATCATCTGGATATCAACTCAGAGGAGTCAGAAAATACAGCTGAAGAAACTTTAATTATTCTGCAATTACGTACTTGGCATTATCCTGTAAAATGCCTTTTTCATTCCAGATGGCAAAGTTCTCTAAAAAACCACTAGTATGAGGTCTTGGGGTGATCCAAAATGCTGATCCCTGCTCCAGAGAGATGCAACCAAAAATCTTAATTTTGTAATCTCTCTTCCTGTTAAAAAAATTAAATTAAATTAAAACCAAGAAAAGTATGACATTAAAAATCTGTGAAAAATCAGAAAGTGGATCTTCCAGGCTGATGTTGTGCATTACTTATGGCACTCTTGGATATCCCTGCTGATGAGTGGTGAGTTACTGGGAAGCAGGAAGGACACCACTGCTGCAGGTCCTCATTTCACAATTTATAATCAAGGATGAAAATTTTAGCCTGAAACCACACTGAAGTTTCCCACTAGTTCTCTGAGTTTGAATTTTTTTGAGGTCAAGAGCTGCCATTCTCCTCATGTGCATCAGCCAGAATTGCATATATTTTTATTTCTAGCTTTTGTGAGAACTATGTAGTACCAACATTGCAGGACTTTGGAGACAGTTTGATGCACAGGATCAGTAAATGGGTGCCAGGTCTTGTACCTAAACGCAGCTTTGTGTGCAAAACATTATCTTTTCCTTCAGTGCCTTCAGTAAACAGTGCCCAGAGCAGGAACTTCCACAGCACGGAGCCCATTTCCATCACTGACCCTTCACCAAGGAGGGGCTGCAGAGCCAGGACATTTTGGTAATAAATCCGCTTAGTCCAACATGCGGAGAGATGTTGTCTCCCTTCTCACATCTCTGCGTAGGGAATATTGCACACAATGGGATTTGTGCTTTTGCACATCTTCACCTAGAGCAGGCCATGCTTTTAGATGGGACATCCTGGGCTAAATCAGATGTAACTGAATCAGAAGTAACTCAATCCTGCCTGTTCTCTCTCCACATGGGGAATCTAAACTGCCTCATTGGAGCTCACAGAGCCCCAGACTGGGTGAGGCTGGAAATGGCTCCTCTGGTGCCACCTCCCTGCTCCAGCAGGGCCATCCCAGAGCACAGGGCACAGCAGTGTGTCCATGTGGCTCTGGAATATCCCCAGGGAGGAGACTGCACAGCCTCTCTGCACACTCTGCTCAGGGCTGGGCACTGCCCAGGGCAGAAGTTGTGCCTCCTGTGCAGGGGCAGCTCCTGGGCTCAGCCCCTGCCCGTGGCTCTGGGGCCATTGCTGAGCCTGGAGCAGAGCCTGGCACTGCTCTGAGCCTGCCTGCACACAGGGACACACAAGGACAGACAGACACACAGGGACACACAGGGACACACAGGGACACACAGGGACAGACAGACACACAGGGACAGATAGACAGACAAGGACACACAGGGACAGACAGACACACAGGGACACACAGGGACACACAGGGACAGACACACACACACAGGGACACACAGGGACATACAGACAGGGACACACAGGGACACACAGGGACACACAGACACACAGGGACACACAGACACACAGAGACACACAGACACACAGGGATACACAGGGACACACGGGGACAGACAGAGACCCAAACAGGGACAGACAGAGGCATCCAGGGACAGACAGGAACACCCAGGGCTGAAGGCCCCTCTCAGCTGGGGCTCCTCTCCAGGCTGAGCAGCCCCAGCTCCCTCAGCCTTTGCTGGCACTGAGCTGCTCCAGCCCTTGCTCAGCTCCAGGAGCTCCTGTCCCTGCTGTGCTGAGGATGCAGAGCTGGGCACAGCACCCAGAGGAGCCCCCAGGGCTGGGCACAGGGCCAGCAGCGCCCCTGACCTGCTGCCAGGGCTCTGCCCATGGCCCAGGCACCCTTGGCCTCCTTGGGCCAGGACACTGCTGGCTCAGGGACAGCTCCGTGTCCCCAGCACCCCCAGGACACTCTGCTGGCTCAGGGACAGCTCCGTGTCCCCAGCACCCCCAGGACACTCTGCTGGCTCAGGGACAGCTCCGTGTCCCCAGCACCCCCAGGACACTCTGCTGGCTCAGGGACAGCTCCGTGTCCCCAGCACCCCCAGGACACTCTGCTGGCTCAGGGACAGCTCCGTGTCCCCAGCATCCCCAGGTCCTTCCCCACAGAGCTGCTCCAGCAGGTCCCCCCCAGCCTGTGCTTGTGCTGGGCTTGTTCCTGCCCAGGCTCCCCCAGATTTGATTTATAAATCAGCCGAGCCAAACACAATATATTTGATGTGCTGAGGATTGAGAAAACCGTAACTGGAAATGGTGCTGCAAATCTACTCCGAGTGAGGTCACAAGGAATGGATTTCGCCAAATTTCCCAGTAGATATTACCTTGCCCTTGAGGGCTCACCTGAAGATGAGAGACATTCAATTTGAGTGTTGTTGCATTTAATCAAAGGTTGTCAATCACATGATATTATTTCAACCAAAATTAAACAGAGGCTCGCCTGTGTCAGCTTGCTGGTAATGAACAAGTGTTTCATATTTTGCTTTATTTGCATTTAAGTCCAAGTTTTCATAAAGGTACCCTGGGGTTTTAGGATTTTTACCAACACCCAGTTATCACTTCCAAAGTGCATCATGTCGTAGTGTAAGACTTTCTGAAGTTAATATGCTGCTGACATTAAACTGAAAGATGTTCCTTTTTTCTGTAAGTTCAGAGAGAAAAGGCAATATTTAAAAAAATCATATAGAAAGAAGCTTTATAAAAGTTCACAGACAGTGAAAATAACACAATCATTTTCTATGGGCTTTTTGTTAAGAGAGAGAAAAATTTGCATTTAAATTAATACATTTCACTTGTTTCTTCTGTTCTGTGTGAGACGGTTTGTGTACAAACTAAATAATACAAACCTTCCAATGGTCTCATTTTCTTTTGTTTAGTTATCCTATGATGAAATGATCTGTAACTTAAATAATGGACAACAAATCCTACCCTTTGTTTTAAATCTGCTTCAGCTCCTCAGGTATCTGTTAATTAAAATGTTTTTCCTCTTACAGTAGCATCTGTTTCCAATTAAGTGATCACTATTTAAAAAGTCAACAACAAGAATCATGTTTTTACTAGAGCAAGAATAAAATAACCCACTGTACAACTATGAAAAATAAAAGGGTTCACACTGCAATTATCTGAAAGGCTGAATTAGGCTGGAGACTGCAGTTTTTAAAGGAACTCATGCAGAAAGCCATTCCCCCTTGTCCTGGAACTCCAGACCCTTGCAAAAAGTCCCTTGTAAAAAGTCCCTTTACTCTTTTAAGTGATTATTTTGCCACATGAATCTATACATTTAAAATGAACCAGGTTTAGGAATATCCTGAAATTTCATGTTTTTATCTTGTTAACCCGCAGGCTTTTATCAAATAAGATCAGCCAGCTTCACTGACCACCTCTGCACAACAACTCTGTTTGAAATCCATCATCACAGCTGTTCCCTGCTTTCCCTTCATTCCCCTAAGCCTCAGGTCGTTTCCTGCACATTCAGAAATCTATGCAGCGTAACCTCGGGAGATCAGGATGAATGAGGGGACAATGGTATCTCCTTTGGGCAGAGATTGTCTGCTGGAGCTAAACCTGACCTAGGGCTACACATGGTTATTCCACTTCAGCTGCTCCACTGGTGGAGCAATGCAGGATTTCTTTGGCTTGGTTTTAAAGGATCCGTTTTTGCCCAAAAAAATAAAAGCTGCATCAAGGTGAGACTTGATTGCCACTTTAATTATTAAATTATCACTATTATTACTATTATAATTATTACTATTAATTTCTTCATATAATTATTATATTGTTGTGCCAGGGGAGGCTCAGGGTGGACAGCAGCAGGAATTTCCCCATGGAAAGGGTGGGCAGGGATTGGCAGGGGCTGCCCAGGGAGGTTTGGAGTGCCCATCCCTGGAGGTGTCCCAAGAAGGGCTGGAGGTGGCACTCAGAGCTCTGGGCTGGGGTCAAGGTGGGGATGGGGCACAGCTGGGACTCCATGGTTTTGGAAGCCTTTTCCAACCCTTAAGATTCTATGATTTTATAAAATTAAATATTCTATTATTATCAAGTTGGAAATGAATGAAGTTAGGAATATGGAAAAACACAAGATCATGGAGCAATACCCAGGGACATAACCATGCAAATTTTCATTCACATATTTGAATATTGTTCGAGGTTCACTCTGTGAAATGGGAAAGCGGAACACTTCTGCTACTACCAGATAAATGACCTCTGGGAGTGCCTAACACCTCTCAGCACTGAGTAAACACAATGTAAGCACAGTGCTCATGTGCAGCAGTGCCCCAATCCCTTGACTGTGTGCCTAAGCACGGGCAGGGGTGAGCTGGCCTCTTGGACACGTTTACTCCAGCTCTGAGGAGCAAAGAAGGAGAGAAAATGTAGAGTGAAGAGAGGCTGAGTGTATCTGACTGCTTCAGCAAAACAAGGGGCTGCACGTGGGCAGGCTGGGAATGGTTTTCCATCGGCAGAGATGCCAGAAGGAAGTGCCAGTGCAAATAATACTGATGTATTCCACGGGTTATCGCTGGAGGATTCTGCTTTGAGCGATGCCCAGGTCTGAAGCCAGCCCCACTCACCATCCCTGGCACTGGGAGGGGATCAGCACTGCTCCTCCCTGGCCTCTCTGGCATGCTTGGAGCAGTATCCATGCCTTCTCAGGGCTTCATTTATCCCAGCAGGGCTCTGGCTCTGTTCTGACCCCCAGTACTGCTGCAGTCCAAACACGAAATGAAAACAACAAGACAACCACCGGAAGGAGCAGGGCAGTTGAATGAAGTAAAGACCTAAAACATGCCACTTTTTTAGCAATTTCCCCTAACCACACAGTTCAGAAGAGGTCACTTCATCAAGAGTGGTTTGATTATTTGGTTGTAATAGAGAAAGCTTGAGTTTAGTTTACCCTCCAGGATAAAAAATAGGTCAGCTTTTCATTAACAACAACAACAAAAAAAAGTAGTTATTTAAAAATTGTTATGATATGTTAGACCATTAATAGCAGGATCCTAAGCACAGTTAAGTAGGTGAGAAATCAGTTACTGGGAGGAAGTAGGCCAGTAAAACATCATGAAGTGATTTAACCCGTCTCTAGTTAATGGAAATTATGCATCTGTTTTGTTCACATTAAACAATTTATGACTTCTTGACTGTTTTTCTTTCCTCTTTCCTTAAACTTTGAAGTTGCACCTAATTTGCACCTGGTACACTGACAGCTAAAATAACTCTCATTTGATAATAAGGCCAACTGATAAAGTCATTCTTTTGAAAAGCTTCTATTGAAATCTATTATGTCTATAAATCCAAACAGAGCTTCTTCTTTATTTTAGTTTGTTTTTGGTTTTTTGTTTTGTTTTAACTCAGACTATTGATCAGAAAAAAAGCTGTTGCTTCTTTTATTGCTAAACAGCAGTAGATGTTCTCCTGCTGCCAAAAGAACTAAAGTATAACTGAAATTTAAAATATAGTGGAAAACTGCCTTCCTCCTTCAATGTCTGAAATTCTTAGTGGCTGCTTTGAGCTGACATTCCCTTGCCACCAACCATTCTTTACTTGGAAGGAGAAGAAATTACTTTTTTTTCATTTCTAAAGAAATTGACAGTCATTTAACTGTACTTTTCTGCAAGTCCAAATCACCTATTGTACCATCATTAGGGCTAAATATTCCTGCTTTATCTACAGTGTTTTACTTTGAATCTCAGGGAGAGCAAGTGTGGTAAGATGCAATTAATGATGTTCTGAAATCCTCACTTTTACAAAAACAATTCCTGGACCTCCTGTGAATCAGGTAAAATTAAATGCTGACAAAAAGGAATAACTGCAGAGGGACAAGTCCAGCTCATCCAGGCACAAGGAGAAGGGACTTAAGTTATTTTGTAATCCTTACAAGAGGTATCTCCATCCCAGCTACTTCAATTTTCACATTATTTGTATTTTTATGTTTTTTATAAATGAGGAAAATGAGGTGCCCCACTCAGATCTGAGTTATCAGGCAGAAATGTGAAAACTCGGGCCTAGAAGTCGTGTGCCCATGGTGCATCTACAGCTGAACTAGCAGGAGGAGGGAAATCCTCTCGGAGCTGTGCATGGGCAGCTTATTCACTATGATTTCTTATTTTTCTGAAATTTATTTACTCTATAATTTCCTTTTTCGTATACCTTAGTGACTTGCTGGATTGCGATAGAGACAAGGCAGTTCAGTTCTATGGAAATATTTACAAGTCTAGTCCCAGCTTCTTTTCAATTAATGGAAGAGATATATTTTCCTAAATTACAGAGGTGGAATACATGCCTGTCTAATGTACTGCTGCATGCAATAGCTCGATAATTCTGGTCTAAGAATAAAGATTAAAAATTAAATACCACTAAAAAGATTACTGAAACACTGAAATAGCGTATTCAAGCCTATTTCTTTAATGAAATATTTGAAAGGCAGTGCTTTCTCAGAGCAGGTGAAAGAACCACAGTAATTAATAGTAAGTTTAGTAAAAAAAAAAAAAAAAGAAAATTTGTTATTTCTTTATTTCAGCACAAGGCAGAAAGACAGATATCTTAACTGATATCTTAACTGTTAAATTTAAAAAATGTCACCAGCCATCTTCACATATTAACAAAACACACTTCGAAATAAGCTTCAGCACAAAAGCTTGAGTGTGACAGAAATACAATTGTGCAAGTGATACTTCAGTGATAATAGAGGAGGCATCTGTCATTTCAGGGCAGTCCTGAATACTGGAAACAGTAATGGATCGGAGGAATTAATTGCTGGTGAGGAGCTTTAGGACAAAGATAATCATATATCTGTAAAAAAGCCACATAATGATTGTTCCTTCTTCCCCTTAGGGACATTTAAAGTGCACAGCTCTTGCATGATGTGGAATTCAGAAGGACAATCCAGATTATCATTTACATGATGTGCTTCAGAAATCTAACAATCATCACAGGGTTTCAGTGCAGCAATGCAGGAGTCTCTTGTTGTAGCTATTAGAGGAATTTCACCCTGGTAGTGTTTCAGCAAATTGCACTAATCTAAGTAATTTTCATCAGTACAGGCTACCAGAGGGGACAGGGCTGGGGTAGGAATCAGGAATTCCCAATCACCTCATCAGACTTAGTTAAAGCTTATTTAAGAGAAGTATCTGAAAGAAGTCACATGTGCAGGTTTACAGAAGGAACAGAGCCATGTCTAAACAACAGCAAAGCCAGGGTAACTCTTCTGAGTGGGGTTATTCCCAAATCCACCTGTGCTGAGCACACCGTGTGCCTCCTGCTCTGGTACCAGCCCAAGGGCCCACCAGCCACCGCCTGAAATATCCCAGTGTCACAGTGGCTAGCAGCAGTGCTGCCTCTGGGACCTCTAGGAGACATCAGCTCTGTTATGAATGATGTTCTATTTTTTCCAATTTATCAAGCAACAAGATTAAATTTAATAGTAAGTTTTTAATAGTAACAAAATGAATACAATCAAAGTATTGGAGATGACAATTAAAGTATTGGAGATGAAACAAAGTGCATATATTTAAGAATATACAAAATTTGGCAGTAAGTAATTTAGTATAATTGAGGTTCATATAAATCATAAGCAAAACTGACCAGGGAGGGGCCCCCCTCCGACCGGGGGTACGGGGAGTGGCTCGCCATTCCTCACGTACCAAAGCATCCAGGCTAACAATCCCACTTATATACTGTAGGCTACAGAAGTTTCTAGAAAACTCCTCCTAGTTTCTATTCCTAAAATCTACATCACCGTGTTGTACGGTGCATGCTCTACTAATGGGTTAGGGGGGTCTCTCATCCTTTTGAGGGTCTTATTTCTGATGAAGGCTCATCATCTTCATCAGTGACCGAGGTGTGACCTGCAGGTAGCGCAGGCGCACTATGTGACTGAGCAGATGTTTTCCATAACAAGACTTTAATTGAGTCCCATGCTTGGAACCATCCCATTTTGGCCCATTTCAAGGTCAAAACTTTCTATTTCTAGATGCTGCTTGTCAGACTTACGTCCTTCTACTATTCTTGTTTGACTTTCTTCCAACCTCCTTCTTTGACTCCCAACATCTGGAAGATGTCCTTTGTCCTGTCTCACCCATCTCCCCCCTCACTCTGTAACAATTGTCTTCTATTGATCTAAATACAATTTTGTTAATATAGTTACAACTTAATTAGCACGAATCACATTTATCACAGCTCCATCTGGAGTAATTCCATGTTTCATTAGCAGGTGGAGACCTCATTAAATAAATACAGGAATACATTCAAAAGCGATTTTTCCAACTCTTTTCCCTCCTCCTCTACACAAACACTACCAAAGTGCCAAGTCATTGAGTGGGGTGATTCACAACATATCTTCATGAAAAAGTAGCAACATTAACAAATATTAAGCCTTTTTTCTTCTTGGTCTGTACATTTCTGTCACATTGACCAACACTGTCTTAGTTTGAAAGACAGGTATTTGCTAAGGGAAGGCAAGAACCTCTTCTCTGAGATGCAGAGTGCAACCCCCTCCCTTTTAATAATTATAGTTTGAAATCAGAGGCTTTCAGGCAGAAGATATGGGGATAGGAATAACAGCAGAAACAACAACAGCTATAAAAACTGACAACAGAACAGAACAGTATAACTCAGTTCCAGTCCCTTTTGGCCACAGGCCATCTCTCTGTGCTCAGTTACCGGTGCTGTGGACAGGGCAGGTCCCGCGCAGTTGAAGAGGGCTGGGTGATGGCAGTGGCCCAGGGGTGAGAGGAATGGGAAAGTTACTCCCCCTCACAGTGTGGGTCGTGGTGCTCAGCAGAGTGTCTGGAGATAGCAGGGTGAGATGGGAGAGCAGCAGAGCGATGTCCAAAGGCAGGGAGCGTGGATCTCAGTGCTGGGATGGCAGGGGAGATGACAGATCGGAGCATGGGCCGTCCTCCCACTCCACGAGCTAAGCGAGACACCCAGAGAGCCCGCTCCAGACCCCCCATCCCACCTTTCCTTTTCCGGTTTCCCCCTATCCCCCACCCCCCTGTGAGAGAAAACTATTGCTACTAAAGTGTAGCCACAACTACTTAGCATAACAATGGGAGAAATTCCACAGAAAGAGAAGGGAACAATTCAACCCCCAACAAACACAAAGGCCTGTACCTGTTGTTTCAGAAATCACTTGATTTGGGAAGGAAAATTTACATGCTGTCTCACTTCCTGTATTTTGGTTTTCAAACAACAGCTTTTAGGTTTCTGTTGATGTGGTTTTGGCTGTCAGTGTAGCAAAGACAACTGAATAAACGAAGGAGGAGAAGAAAGCACCATCACACCCATCCAGTGGAAGGGATCTGTGCTGCCAGCTTTATGGGACCCTCTGGACAACACCACTTCACACTGACTGTGCTTTAATTTCCATCTGGGACCTGCTGTTCCAGAGGAGTCAGGGCCAGTGAGGTTTCCAGATGTGATCTGCTTCCCTTAGAACTGCCCATGGCAATTCGTCCAATTTGGGGAAGATTAAGATCCTTCTCTTCTAAACCAACAGAGCCCAATCACTCCCCTCTAATAGCTCAACACAGCAAATATCTATTATTAAACTTGAAACTCCTGAGAAAGTCCAGCAGGTCATGGAACCATGTTATAGCTGTGTCTTGTTATACCTGGCAGAACAGTAGCCCAGTTAAACAAATTATATATGTGTGTGTATATATATATACATATAGACACACACGCATTTATGGAATATTTTATGGATGGCAACAACTACAAATCACACATTTAAACCTGACTGTGTAAGATAAAGTTTCTTAAAGTATTTAAAAATCTCAGTAACTATAACTTGTATTTAAAACCTCTGGACTCTGCTGCTTCTGCCAGCAATTTTTAGGGATCTGAAAATTTGCTAAATGAGCAATGCAATGCAAAAAACCAAAGCAAACCAACTGAGACTTGTGAGTAGAGCTGTTGTCTTCATGAACTCATTGCCTCAGAAACTGAGAGCCAGAGAAAAAATATGTTCATTTAAACTGGCTTTAACTAAATTGAGTGCCTTCCCTGGAAAAATCTGGTGAATCAGTTCAATTCTTTAGGCAGACCCCAGCAGATGGCATCAGCTGGCCAGCAAAGTCACACAACTTCTCCTGGAGCATGAAACTCCAGTGTGAGGAGGCACAGATTAACAAACCACAGAACTCTTCCTCACATAAGAAGAAAGCTGGGACTGAAGGACAACTCCTGGCATCCATGGTTTAGAGGAAAACAACTGGATCACTACTGCAGAAGAACTGTGAGCTACACTCAAGATCTTAATTTTTATTAACGGACATTTTAAAGTATGAGCACATATGCCTTATTGCAAGGGGAGATATTTCTCCCAGATGTGAGATGTATCCCAGATATTTTATCCTATAGCTGGCACAAGTGAGATCCAACTTTATGCAATTTTTTTAATGCACTTATAATGTAAATAATGCTGGTAATTAGTAGCACTTTTGTAGAAGATCAACTGGAGATCAAAGAAATTATATAGAGAATAAGTCCGGATTATTAAAAATTACTCTGTCATAGTTGTAATATAGAAGTATTTATGATAACTAGTTGATCTTAGATTTCAAAAATTTACAAAATAAAATGAACAAACAGCTGATTTTCCTTGGCTATTAAGAGATCTTATTTTTATACCCATGCAACAAGTGAAAGCAACAAGGGGAAATTCTTTACCATAAGTTTTTTATTGAATAGTTTTCTATCCCTTACTAGTTTTCAAATCAGTGGGGGTTCTTCTACTGCACTTTGAATTAGTTAAAATACTTGAAGCACTGAATAATTTGTCATGCAAATAGAAGTAGTTATCTTTCTTGTAATTAACTCCCCAGATTCATTGTTAACATCTATAGAATGATACACCAGAAACCTGTATTTCTGTGATTTAACCACCTCTTGAATAAATTCTATTTATACTTGTGCAAATAATGAAAAGGTATGCTTTTAATTTTCTCCCTTCTTTACTCATTTCCTCAAGAGCCTGAGACTTTATAATGAAAAGTCAAAGTCAGCTACACTGAATAACAAAAACGTGTTGTTCACAGTGTGTGTAACTTTCATTAACGACTTGTGCTTTTCCCTTTAAAGAGTGGGATTTAGTCATTTGCTTTAGAATGAGCAGAACATGATCCCCTAGAGCGATGCTGTCAATGGACAGATTTCATATAAATTATTGGAAACAAGGCAGCACTGAGGTCACTGAATCAGGCCCAGGCCCAGCTGAGCTGGCAAATTCACAAATTCAGTGGTGTGGTTGATAGAGAGGACAGTGCCCAGGCACAAAGGGACCGGGGGGCACTGATGGACAGCAGCTGGACATAAGCCAGCAGTGTGCCCTGGTGGCCAGGAAGGCCCGTGGCCCCTGGCCTGGATCAGGAATGGTGTGGCCAGCAGGAGCAGGGAGGTTCTTGCCCTGTACTCGGCACAGGTGAGGCCACACCTCGAGTGCTGTGTCCAGTTGTGTCCCCTCAGCTCAGGGAGGACGCTGAGACGCTCGAGTGCGTCCAGAGGAGGAAACGAGGCTGGGGAGGGGCTTGGAACACAAACCCTGTGAGGAACGGCTGAGAGAGCTGTGGGTGTTCATCCTGGAGAAAAGGAGACTCACAGTGACCTTATCCCTCTCTACAACTCCTGACAGGTGGCTGTGTCAGCTGGGGTTGGTCTCTTCACCAGGCAGCACTGACACTACCAGAGCACACAGCCTCAGGCTGGGCCAAGGGAGATATAGGTTGGATATTAGGAAGAAGTTTTTTATGGAAAGAATAATAAAGTATTGGAATGGTTTGCCTGGGGAGGTGGTGGAGTCACCATCCCTGGATGTGTTTAAAAAGCCTGGATGTGGCACTCGGTGCCATGGTCTAGTTGAGGTGTTAGGGCATGGGCTGGACTCGATGATCTTGGAGGTCTCTTCCAACCTTGTGATTCTGTGATTCTGTGATTTTAAGCTCTGACAGGGTGTGAAGTGAAATTGGGGCTGATTCTTCTGCACTAACAAGAGCATCTCCACTGGTACTGTGCTGCCCCCTTAATTCCATTTTCCTACCAGACTGGAGGAGTGTTTCTCCAAAAATATTGTGCACACCAGAGCCTGCTGGTGCTTGGTGGAGTTAAAGCAGCCCTGGTGCCTCAGCTGTCCTGGAGAGAAGGAGGGTAAATGCAAAGGGTCCCTGTGCACATTTCCCAGCCAAGCCCTGAGATGCCCTTCTCGCAGTGCTGCATGCCCGGACACCCTTCCCAGCACAGCTACTGCTCCTGGGGCAGGTACTGACCCTCCTCCAGTGGACATGGGAATGTGAGTGTTCCACAAAGCCCTGGTACCCTCCCTACTCTTTCACCTCACTGGAACTTTGGGGACCTGGAGCAGAAGGTGGTAAAGCAGAGGAGTAAAGCTGGATGAAACAAACTGCCTTGAGTTATTTAATTCCCTTTTCTGAAGGCATTTTTTAACTCACCAGTGCATTCAGGATTCCCTCCCAGGCACCTGCTAAGTGGGTATAAGTTTCAAAGTGTTTTTTCTCACAATAAAAGCAGTGAATAAATTGTACAAGATAAGACAAATGTTAGGATGTGTCTGCTTTTTGTCCATGCATCCTGCATCAACTGATATCTTAATTTAATACACCACCATGCTATAGAAACTTTCCTTTAGAGCTGAATTCAATGATACCATAAAGTTGAAGGAAATGAGATATTCTGAATCTACAGTGTTACCTTTATTTTTGGAGCTAGCTGAACACGTGGTTCACTTATCACCATGTGGTAACATTTTTCTTTTGCTGATTTATTTTATGTGTGGTAAAGCAAAACTATTAGATTTGATGTTCCCACTTACTGAGCACTCTGCTTCTTAAGCCTCTTACATTCATAGCTTTCATAGCACCTTACAGATAAACACATAAATATTTACTTTTCCCTCTTGCAAAATGATCTACGCTTGTTTTTACTCCAGTTGTCATATAATTAATTAGTATCTTTAGAACTATTTTTACTGTTATAATTAACTCTAACTTTAATCAAAACATTTTGAATGAGGTCCAGCGGCTGACTGACTGTTTTGATTTACTTTGCTGGAGACAAGCTGAGATACTTTGGTAGCAGGAAGGGAGGGTTTTTATTTCACTGTCTGTTCAGAAAATCAGCAAATTAGCTGACAAAAGGGGAAAAACCCTGGAAGAATTAGAAGCAAAGGTCTTCCATTCAGGCCATGTCTTCACTCACAAGAATAACCAAGCCCACAGGCTGCTGAAAGCAGATAGAGATGTGGCTGGCAGCTACTCCAGATGTTGGTGGACAAAAGTTTTGCATCAAATGCATCTTTCAAATAATTTTCCATGAGGGCACCTGCTCCCCTCTCCAGGACGTGTTTGTGGAGAGTTGTGTTTTGGGGTCTGGGCTGGACATGCAGAGTGATTTCACAGCCTTCTGACACCAAGATTCTGCATCTCTGCAGCCACAGGAATAGTCTGATCATCCTAAAGGTGTCCTCGGGGTGGGCAGTTGCTGCAGGACCTTTTGACAGATATGTCCCTCCCCTGGCTGTACTGGAAATGGAGATTGTTTTCCAGCACGCTGTGGGGGTTTCATGCGCAGAGGGAAGGACATTGTCGAGCTGGGAGTGTCCCTGCCTTCATTCCCAAGTGGCAGCTGGAATATTATACCTTTTTTCCAGGTGTTTCTTCATGACATAAATGTGGGTTTTTCAGCTGATGGGAAACCTTCTGTAAGTTCTAAACAGAACCAGCAGCTACAATGTTTCAGAGCAAAAGAGTAGCCATAGACACGTGCTTTTCTTTAATCATTAAGAAACAATACTACAAAGAACACTATTTTATTTTAATCTATCTCAACTGTCAGATTTTGCTCTGCTGTACACAAGCACTACTCACAATAAAGTTATTTTACAGATGTGTGTAACTGCTTCTTATAAATGACTGTCATTTATTCCAGAGAATTCATTTTAATTCCTCTGATCACTCTCCATTTTTCTATCCCTTCTCATCGACATGTCAAGACAATTCCTTATAACAGTCATTAAAGGACAAGAAATTATAGACAAAAAACCATCTTCTTGCTATTTGATTTCCAAATTTGGTAAATACCTGGTTAAAGATAAGAAACATTGATCCACATGAGTTTTGGCATCAGGCACTCAAACTTGAATTTAGGAATTATAGAATCTTCATTTTCCTTTCACATTCAGACACACTTTAAACATACAGAACACAGAAGCAGAAACAAAATTTTATTGTGGGATATTTGGGATTCTTCACCGAATCATTTTGAAGGATGTTAGGTTGCCCACCGCCTGCTAAAAAGTAAACCTACTTCATGTATTTCAAGTGTTACTAAACAACAAAAAATTACAGGAATCTTCTCATTCCAAAGGGCTGAAATAGGAAAAGCAACTTCGGATCACACCTAATCATCATGTAGGAACATTTAATTTCAAAAAGTATATATGATACAGAGAAAGAAATCACTGTTATCATTACTGCGATGTTCTTCAATAAAGAATGTAGGCATATATTTTTATTAATTAATTTATATAAAGCATTTTCCTGTGAGAATTTTTATTATCACTGGAAAAAATAACTCACCTCCTGTTGTTTCCTATCTCTTTGTGCCTCAGATAGACACAGAATTTATCTCCTCCTCACGACCTCAGGAGGTATCAAGAGTTTTCAACATTCATACCCAAATCCTTGGATTTTAATTTTTTCATAACTATTCAACTTTGAACATTTAGGATGAAACTTCTTATACTGCCTTCAGTCTTTGGCTAGAGTGTTTTATGGAATTATACAGCAAAAAGCACACAATTTGTCAGCTGTATCATTCCTTGAAAGAGTTACCTAGAATCAATTTATATTTAAATCTTTCTTTCCATATCCATAATAAATGCTGCTAAATTTCAGAAGTTGGCAAAACAGTCTATATAATTGAAGTAAAATTTTCCAGTTCTTTCTAATTTTTGATGTAGGTTTTATTGCTCCCTATTTGAAACATTTATATGCAATGAATACATCAGCTTTTCAGTAGGATGATCCATATTATTTATTTCAGGCAAACACAAGAGTGTAAAGCATTTCTGCCTTGTAAGCCCTCATTTACATTTAAAGAGTAATTTTAAGATAATAGGATTTTGAGGGTAGACTTTAGCCATGGTGTAGCTGTTTGCCAAGCAATGTTCTGTCTCCTAAGCAGGGAGGGCTCCTGCTCCTTGGCAGGAAAGTTATTGAAGCCACTGGAGATGACCACAGGAGTAACAATGGGAACATTCAAGGTGACACTGAAATGTAGGAGAAAGGTCAGAAATACAGTCATAAATAGAAATATGTGATGCCTATGAAATTAAGGTGATAGTTAATCACCTGAGTTAATAAACTACTTGATCAATGCTGAAGGGCTATTTCTATGGAAGCATCTCTTTTATTGGCAGTTGATAATTTCTCAGCACCTTTTGCATTCCTTTGTTTCACTTACAACTAAGAATATTTCTGAAAATGAACATGCACTTAAACAAATAATGGACAGTGACCAAACATGCTTTTAATCCTCTAATAGTTGGTATGCATTCAGAGCATTTTTGTTTCATTTGCCTTGAATATCCAAAATATTGTGCATATTAGCAAGACTTGCCTGGGTTGCTCAGTGTGGCTATTCCTTGTGGAGTTATTGGTGGCCAGAGCAGCATTGAGCTAGGAGTTTATCAGATTTGGAGGAATGCCCTGAGTATTTCCCCGCTAATTGCCGTCTCCCAAGTGGCTGTTAACGGCCTCTATCATTGCCTGTGGTCACCTCCAGACAGGATCCAGCCCCTGAGCTCAAACTCCTGCTGGAGTGACTGGGGAAAACTCTGCAAACGGCTGGAACAGCCAGCCCTACACCTTGGCAGTCAAGGCAAAGCTTAGAAAAGATTTTAAAATCCCCTCTCATGTTCAAATGTCCTTGTCAGCACCTCTAACCTCTCCCAAGTCAAACTTCTAAGGTTAGTTCAGTTCAGCAATGGGTCAGAAACTTGCTTTGCAGAGAAAAGGAAGAGGAGCTCCCATCATCAATCCTGCTTTCAGTTGAGGGCTCTGGTCCTTAAAATCTGCTTTATTGCTGCTCCCTGTCCTGCACCTCCAAATAACCTTAATGAAAAAACATGCAACCAATTCATTGAAACTACTATTGAAAATACTTTAAACTAACAAGTTTATTTCCATTAGTTCTTAAATTCCATGCAGTCTAGGAAGAAGTAACGTAAACAATATTTATGTTCCTCAAACATAACCACGAAATGCTGTCAGGAAGAGTTAGACATTGCTGAGGATGAGCTCAATGGGAGAGCCATTGAGGCCAACAGACCCTTCAGTAACCGTAGATATGTACCTTGGCTTTGGTTTTATGATCATGAGATAGCTTGGATTGGAAGAGACCTTGAAGATCATCCAATTCCAACAATACATCATTGTTCCAAAAAAATATTGTTGTACCTTAATAGAATTGATTTGGAAATCTGCAGTGGTTTGGTAGAAAATTGTCACATCCTATACATTTTGAAAAAAATTGGCTAAAAAATTGATATTTCTTTGAGGAAACTTTGCTTTTGCAGACAATTTCTAATTCATCCTGAGTAAGTATTCCTGCCCCATTCCATGTTTCATCTTGAGCACATTAAAATGAAGGATTGACTTTTCCACTGTCTATCAATAACAGATCCTTGGATATAAAATAAAAGTGAAATTGTGACTGAGACCCCGTATTTGAATTGCTTTGCAACTGCTAAATCAATATTTGCTTATCCAGCCCAAAACTCATGAGTTCAATATTAAAAAATACTACTACTATATTTACATTACATCAGAGCTACCAGAACTTTATAGAGCCATGTCCCCATGCTTCTCCATGAATTTTTTAATCCCAAATTGTATTTAACTCCAGTTTAGATAAAGTGACAACTAATCAAAAGATATGCCTGGTTCTGGAATGAGTAAATTCTATCTTACTTAAATCCTTAAGATATTTCCGTTCCTTGGAGTGAAAAGAGTATCATATAAATAATTTAAAGAATAATTTTGTGCACCTTACATTCAGTTGTAACTGTCTATAGCACTTTTCATGTTTTTCCATGATAAACCTTAAGCTGAATATTACTGACAGCAACTGCCTCGGCCAGAGTCTCATCAGGCAAATGCAGCATTAGCACTTGCACCCTGCAAGGAGAAAATGCAAGCAACAGTCTGGTTATCCAAGGAAATTACTCTTTCTATTTTACCCTGTACAGAATTATTACAGCTCTCTTAACAGAAAACTCTTTTTGTTCTATGATTGTCGATTAATTGATATTTTTTAATATTTAAGGTATTTCTCTTGCTTATTGTAAAAAATATTAATGTGTTGCTAGTGCTCAAAAATCAACTTCCCCATTCATGAGAATAAACTGAAAAGCTATGGGAGGGTAAAAATGTAATTATGTGACATGTATTGGAGCATTTCCCTTTCAGTAAACACACAACATCAAGTCATAGAATTACAGAATATTTGGGGATGGAAGGGACCTAGAGATAATTTCATTCCAACTCCATGAGCAGGGACACTTTCACTAGATCAGGCTGTTCAAAGTGCCCTATTTATGCTTTTGCACAAGTGTCAAAAGGACTCTTTTTGGTTCTTTTTCATGTGCATGTTTAATCCAGCTTGGAAAAGTGAATATCCTAGCAAAGTGAAGAGATTAGGTCTGAATATAAAGAAGCAGCTGGACTAATATCTTGTCTATGTTTGGAGTAAAGAGCGAGCAACAGTGAAGTTCTGCTTGGTAAAGGAAATCAAATCAGCCTTCTCAGGAGATAACAGTAATTCAAACCAGGCATTTCTTTTAGTGGAAGCTCAATACCTTTAGACTAACTGATCCTAAGGAAAAGCCTTTTCATTACGGATTACCTGTCTCTTTTGCAGAGACATTATTGAAGAGTAATGCATTTAATGAAAAGTCCATGTAAGCATCAAACTAAGAATTCTGGTGCTAAGACAGGGCAGCTGATCCCTTCTCTTGGATCCCACTGCTGCCATATGAATCTAATGCCGAGCAGATGAGCTTGTTTTTAATGGAGAACTCTTCTCTCTGAATGGTGAACTCACAAAGGAAAGCTAGTCTGTGCTTCCAGGCAAGAAGAAAAGTGAAAGTAAAGACAATTAATGAGTTGCTGTCAATTTTCACAGAGGCTGTGGACTCAAAAGACCTTTAGCAGAAACTGGGGACAAACTCTTACTTACCAATCACTTCCCTATACCCTGTTTTTCTCAGGAAAAAACCCCAAAACATTGATTTTTCTGTATTACAGTTGATATTGTCCTTTTGATTCCGTTCCAAAAACATATGGTGGAACAGCTTTCCTGTTTCTTCCCAACTTATTTACCATGGAAGTGAACTTAGCACCAGCACTAGTCAACGGCTGACAGCTGGGGGGTGAAACCTTCCAGCTTTATCCATTGAGGATCACTCTGCCACTGCATCCCCCTGAGTGCTTGCAGAGAAAACCTCCTCCACAGGCTGTGCTATCCTTGGGAAGGGTCATTCAGGGCTCCTGAGAAGGAAGGAGTGGATGGAGGTGGTCTGCCAGCAGTGACCTCACAAACTGGGGCAGCATCCCAAGAAATCAGGTACAACTGCTGGGCTGTTTCCTTGGGAATTCTGAGAGATGGAAATGGAAAATGACTCTGCAGAGGCAGCAGAGCAGATGTCAATTATTTATTGCCATGGCCTGCCTGTGGTCAATAAAAACCAGAAACAAGGAAGAAAAACCTATTGGTAAACATAAATTCATTCTAATTCAAAAAAAATCCTGGCTTGTTATCATGTCATAAGAATTACCCCAAAGTCCCCAAACTAGAAGGATTCAAAAAACTATACGTAGCATAACGTAATTCGTGTTTATCTAAAGACAAAGAAAATACTGGAGCTGTTGTCTCTGCCCTTTTCACTTTCTAAATACTGAAAAATTTCACCTGTCAAAAGACAGGATAAAAAGAGACATTCCATCCTCAGCTGAACTCTCATTTTTTCTGGCATTAAGTTATCCCCTTAATTGCCTGAGAATTTCCTCAGTGGCTTAATATTATTTATATTTAGTACATGAAATTCTCAAAAACCCAAATGTTTGAGGTAATGCTCTATTGACCCTAATCATTAATATCTACAGATATTCTGTATTGATTTCAGTAAGTCCAAATTATCTCTTTCCCTCTACTCCCTGATGTGGAAAGAGAGAATAAGTTACTGCTTCTCTTGGTCAAATTCAGCCTGATTTTCTTTCTCCTTTGAATTAGCAGCTGTAGAAACATGTAATATATAGCAGTATTTTAAATTATATCATTGCATTAACAAAGCTTCAGTGGATCCTATCTTCCCAACAGAGTAAAAGTTGAATACAGTAATACAATACTGAAATTGTATTTTTACTATTGGCCTCATTTAGTGAGACCAAAACTTCCAGGAATGAGGTGGTATTTTGATAAAAGTGTCCCTGCAACTTTTGGGTTGTTTTACCTCTAAAGGATGAAAACTCTATGGAATAAAGCTGAGGTAACCTGCACCTTTGGAAACTCTGCAGTGAGGTTGGGTAAACACTGGGAAGCAACATATAAAAAATAACTTTCTCAGAGGAACTTCTTGTTGCCTTCATTCTTAAATTATTAGCTCAGATTTTTGCTGGGCAGATATTTGGCGCTTTCATATTTCTGTCTAAAAGTTAAGGTTCTGAGAATTTTAATCTTAACACAATCTTGGTGTTCAGCCTGGGCCAAAAATCCTTCAATCTATAAGTAATTTTGAAGGGAATAATTGATTTTACTCAAACATGCACAGAAGAAAAAGACTCGCATAAAACCCCCAACAATTCCTCCTCAGCTGAAGGCCTGTGACTGTTCCCATTGGATCTGGAGAAGGGCTCATTCTCAATTCTGATATAAACCTGTAGCTTTCAAAATTTCAAAAGCTTTAGCATAATATAAATTGAAGTTATTAACTCAGTGGTGAAAATAACATTATCCATCCAAATACCAATATAATTTGTTTGGTTCTTTCTCGACATTTGATAGAAACACCTTATTGCTACAGAAATTATGAAGCCTCTTTCTGGGGATATGCATTTGTTACTGTGGTTTAAAACATAAGTTAAAACCAGACCACAGAAAAGCACCAGTGGTATGTAAATATAGAAACAAAAGTAATGCATTCTATATTTTATATTTCTTTTCTTCCATGATTTGTGGTTCCATCCTTTCCCAATATCAAAGTTTCTGTTGGTAAAACCTCACAGAATAATTAAAATTGGAAAAGAGCTGCAAGACCGAGTCCAGCCTTGACTTGATGCCCACCTTGTCCCCAGCCCAGAGCTCTGAGTGCCACCTCCAGCCCTTCCTGGGACACCTCCAGGGATGGGCACTCCAAACCTCCCTGGGCAGCCCCTGCCAATCCCTGCCCACCCTTTCCATGGGGAAATTCCTGCTGCTGTCCACCCTGAGCCTCCCCTGCCCAGCCTGAGGCCATTCCCCTTGTCCTGTCACTTGTGGTCTGGGAGAAATGCCCAATCCCAACCACCCCAATACATGTTCAAATGGGTTGGTGATTTCCTGTATCATGTTAAAATATTTTTAATAAGATTGTTTTGCTTGTTGAGTCCTTTGTGACATTCAGATTCACAACTTTTTTCTCTAAACAAACACCAGTGCCTGGCGCTGGTGTTCCTAAAAGTTCTTTCCCACACTTCAGTATGAACCCTCTGTATGCTTTGAGCAATCAGTAGTCAATGACAGCATTCTGGTCATGTGGCTGCAGTTAGAACTGGCCAGCAGCCGAAGGGTTAAGGGAAGAGATCCACGTTAATGTTGCTCCTCTCCCTTGGGCTGCATGAAGCTTTTTTGGAATATTATTCAAAGACTAACCCTGTCCTCAGCTCATTTTTTTAAAGCAAAGACTGCAGTACTTGAACCTGTCTGCTTCAAGCTTTGATTAATGTCATTAGCTGCTGTTCTCCCTCTCTCCTCATAGCTGCCAGATGGAATGCTGAAGATTATTCTGCATCACTTAATTGGAGTTTATAATTAAAAAATGGTGAGTGCTATGATCCCAACACAGGCAAACAAGTTTCTCTAATCAGTAATTCCCTCATGTCCCCTCTCAGAGCCTGCCTGAGCTCATATGCCTCTCATCTTGCTGTATATGTTCTTTTTGCATAATTCCCCAAAAGTGTGGAGACAAATTCTGGTCATACATGTTTTTCCCTTTCAAAAAAAGTCATCCTACATATGGAAATGCAGCTCTTTCTATGTCCTCCTGTGCATACCTCCCTCCCACAATACGCAGCAAAATAGCAACATGTGCCCAAACCATACATATGGCTCCTGGAAAGTCAGCTCCAGGACTTTGGGAAGTTCAGCTAAGGATAGTTTTGAGAAGTGACTTTCTGCATAATTTTGGAGGGGAGCCAAACTGAGCAAAGGCAATTACACCTCCACTTCTGTTTGTAGCAGCAAAGTGTTTGTGCACACATAGCAATGGGCATAAAAGATTGCACAGGGCTTTTAAAGCAACTGCTTCTACATTTGTCTATGTAAACAGTACCATTGCAGGCAGAACGAACACAGGAACAGCTCAATATGCATCAATTGTAACCAATGGGTGGTTCAGGCCTCTCTTCCCATTCTCAGCTTGCAAAACTCTTCTGAGAATGTTCTAATACACGTAAAGTGTTCAGTGAAAATGGCTCACAATGATGAAAATGTCGCCCTTCAGAAAAAGAGATAGAAATATGAAGAGTAGCATCAATGCCTTTCAGTGTTGTGTAGCAAAAAAGCTGCTGGACTGGAGTCTGGCTTATTGGCATAAATCACTCTGGCTTTGACAGGAATTGTTCCCTGGCAGGGTGGGCAGGTCCTGGCACAGGGTGCCCAGAGCAGCTGTGGCTGCCCCTGGATCCCTGGCAGTGCCCAAGGCCAGGCTGGACATTGGGGCTGGAGCAGCCTGGGACAGTGGGAGGTGTCCCTGCCCATGTTACTGGAATTTCTTCCCAATATCCCAAACATGGCACTATGAGACACTTTTCTTTTTTGAAGCAGGCCCATGATTTATGTGCTGCATTTTTAATCATGTCATATTTCTTATGGAAGCATCTCCCCACTTCCCCCCTCCAATTTGCCTCATACTAATTCTTCTCTTCTACAGTAAGTTTTATTATTCATGAGAGAGAGTTGCTTCAGAAGAAGCAAGAGCTGAAGTGTTTATTGTCATATGGAGCTGGAAGAGCTATGGGAAGGCTGGACAAGGACCCACAGCTCCAGAAGAAACACCAGGTTATGCCTTGCAGGTCAGGAGGAAGCCTGGGCTCTCTTCAAGACTTTAGGGTTGAGAAAAAACTGTATCCGTCAATTCATGTTCCTTTCACAGTGGCAGAAGACTATAATGGAAAATCTAATCCATAGATTTTCCTGAAAAAACGTTTGGTCCTGGAAAAGCTTTTCTGTGTTGTACAAATATATAGAAGAAGCAGATGAAGTCTGGAGAAAGAAATGCTCAGCAAAGCTGTCCCCACAGGCTCTCCACAGCTCAGTGAAGTATTGCCCCAAAATAGATTTATCTGTACATATTTAGGGTCAAAACAGATATTATTGTCATCACAATACAGAAAAAATAATTTGAAACTGCTTATAAAGAAAGTTTTTCAGCTTTTGACTGTAATATTTAGTGTTGTCCAAGTGTAA
This sequence comes from Sturnus vulgaris, assembly GCF_052056855.1. Taxonomy (NCBI): domain Eukaryota; kingdom Metazoa; phylum Chordata; class Aves; order Passeriformes; family Sturnidae; genus Sturnus; species Sturnus vulgaris. Next base: position 401,719 of record NC_142254.1, on the reverse strand, counting down.
TGATGTGATACTTGAGATTCAAGTCTATGTGTAATTATCTAAATCCATATATTATAATCCAAGAAAGTAATAAAACCAGTCATTTTGAAGAGCAACCAACAGAGCCCATAATGTTCTGCTGTTGCTGTGCTCAGGCTCAGCAGCACACAAAAGTCAAAATGCTGGTTGACAAGGGATGCTGCTCATCACCACCCAGACTAAAGCAAACTATTTGCCAAAACAAGGCCACTTCCATGTTCCACTCGTGGGGTTTTTGCCATTAAAAAAAACAAAACAAAACAAAACAACACAAAACAAAAAACCAAACCAATCAACCAAAGAAAAAAAAAAAAACCAACAAAAAAATATCAAAACAAAAACAACACTCCTGGCAACTGGTAAAGAAGGGGAAACCAGAAATAGGGAATGACCACTGATTCTTCCCTTGGACAGTCAGATCTGGCTAGATGCAGATTTTTTCTGAAATTACTGTTATTTCAGCATTTTATATCTTTCTGTGAACAGCTGTGATTGATCATATGACTCAGTAATTACCAATGCTTAGCAAAAAGAGTGTTTCTTTGTAATTAGGGTTTTTCTTTCCAGCTTGGACCAGAGTTATGACAGAGGTACTTACTTTTTTATTTATTTCAGTGCTTTTCCTTTTAATCTTCTGTTCTTTTATTTTCTTTTGTAAACGTTAAGGTCTATAAAATAGAGGTTCATCGGGAAGAGAGTGTGGAAGAAGAAGGCTGGAAGTGTGTCTTTAGTTCAGGTGATCATCATCCAAAGCTGAAAAGCAACTGCTGCACTTTTTTGGGGACACACCCCTCTATTTTTGTGAGGGACAGGAACAAACTGTAGTGCTGTGGTCGTTCTTTGTGAATGGTAGCACTCAAAAAACCTAATGAATAGTTTAGTCAAAAATAGTTTCCTAGGCCACAGCCAAGACATCTTAAGAAACCAAATGTGCCCCTCCTTGTTCCTCCACACCTACCTGTTAAATCAGTGAGTTTGGAGCACAGGACTCCTCTGGAAGTCATGTGGGAAATAGTGTCACTGCTTATTAAATTGCAATCTACAATCAGATATTTGATTATAATATCTTAGAATAATTGAAGATAATCATGGAATTGTCAGGTTTGAAGGACCTTACATTCCACCCAGTGGGACACCTCCCACTGTCCCAGGCTGCTCCCAGCCCCATGTCCAGCCTGGCCTTGGGCACTGCCAGGGATCCAGGGGCAGCCACAGCTGCTCTGGGCACCCTGTGCCAGGGCCTGCCCACCCTGCCAGGGAACAATTCCTGCCCAATATCCCATCCAGCCCTGCCCTCTGCCACTGGCAGCCATTCCCTGTGTGCTGTCCCTCCAGCCCTTGCCAATTGTCTCTCTCCATCTTATACGAAGTCCTTAACATGACATATACTCTTTGTGTCTCTCAGAATGTATGAGATACAATTTTTAAATAAATGTTGCTTGCTAGCTCATTAAAGTTGCTCAGAATGCCAGACAACTGTGGATCAATCTTTCCTCAGCATACACCAATCTAAATTTCAAATGGCCATATACAAAAGATAAGAGCACATATTGAAATTCACACCATTTAGTAGCTATGATTAAACCTGAAAATCTCACTAGAAATAAATGGGTTTTTTCACCAAGCTCATGGACACAGGATTTCACACACAGAACTTCAGTTTAATGACACCTGTTGCATTTCACAAAGGGACATGCAGCAACATTTAAATAACAATTAAATAATTAATAAATTATTGAATTAGAACTGAAGCACATACATGTTACTTATATTTAAATTTCGAGGGACAGGGACTTAAGAGGGACTATGATGTGAACTGTGATGTGTTGCAAGGTGGCACTCTCTTCACCCCCAGAGCCTTGCACCATTTGTTTTTAAATTGTTGCCTGTTGTAATCATATCTTTATTGTGACACCCCAAAAAAAGTAGCACTTATTATTTTGGTCAAATTTTGAGCATATTCATAACAGCTGGGACCCAAAATACCATAACTGTTGCCTTGGCTACAAGTCCAGTTAAGGGGCCTTTTTAAATGGACATTTTAAATTCTAGGAAAGGTAACAGAAAACACTCCTGTGGGATATATAAGAAGCTCTGAGACTTTTCCAGAAGTGAGATTCAAGATGCCTTGTTTTCTTTTTTTTTCTTTTTTTTTTGAGCTGCTAACAAGCAGGTCTTACCCAGCTGAGCAGAACATCTGGCACCTCACCATGGGCTGCAGGTGGTGGAGAGCCAGACTGAGACAGATGTGGCCACTTACCTGCATCAACACTCCTGCTGTACTCAGGGCTCCTTAGGCAGTGAGGGAAACACCACACAGCCTTTCTGAGAAATTTGGAAAAGTTACATGGAGCTAGCAGAGATTTACAGATTCTGGTATCTGAGGAGTAAAAAAAAAGGCATTTATTGTGATTGATGAAATTGCCCTGTGCTCAGCACAGCAATATTTCATAGAAGTGCTAGGAATATATTTACTTTGCTCATTATATTACGATGTGCACAAATCTTTTATTTAAAATCTCTCAGTAAAGCTTCTGCATGATTAAAGTTCCTAATGCTTAAATACTCTTTCTGCATAATCATACAAAGCCAGCCTACGATTGTGTGGTCCTCTTGGCTTTGAGAATTAGGAGAAAACACTACAAGGCAAAACATGATTTTTTAGCAGACTGTGGTGTAATGACTTTCTGTGAAAAGCCTTCCATTGTTTAACTTATTTTAAACAGCACTACTTTTTATGAAATAATAACAGAACTTCTTACACGAGTCAGTGACAGCTTTTAAAGTATCATAAAGCATAACATGCATTTTTTACTATTTGTGCTTTTAAACTGTTTTGTTGTTCCAGAGAAACAAATAGGCCCAACACAACCTAATTGCTCCTTATATGAAAATCACACTGTGATGGGTTGACTTAGGAAGAGGAGACTCAGGGGAGATTCTTCCTAAGGGAGTTTCCTCTGTGGGGGTTGGGATACTTGCAACAGCCAATTAGAGGGGGTTGGTTCGCTCCGTGAACACACATTTTGAGGGGGGTGGTCCGGAACTGACCTTCTTTGTCTTCCGGCGGCTGAGCAGGTAACATCAACCCGAGCTTCCCCCTCCCTCATGCGGGGGGGGGAGGCTCGGGAGGCCGCTTGGGCCCCGTTTGCCAACGAGGGGGACCCGATGGCCGGGGGGAGAAAAAGTTGTGTGCTAAGACCTTCACGGCTTTCCTCCTCCACGGGCCTGCGGCTCTGGCGTGGGGGGAGGCCGACTCTTGCTGCTGCCGGACGGGCCGGGCCTGCCCGGGTGGCCATGAGCAGTGTGGGGCTGCAGCCCAGCCCCAGAAAAGCTGATTAACACCTCAGCTGCCCCCCCAGCACGGCCTGAGCCTGGCCCAACTTTAGTAGTTGTGTTAAACTTTAACTCTTTAGTGTTCAGATAAGATTTGCAAAGCCTCCAGCCTTTCCTTTGAATATGAAAGGGAATAAGAAGATTTCTGAAGTCAGTGATGTAAGAGCTAAGTTTTTAAGATGGAAAGAGAATGAGAAGATGCTAAAATGGCTGAAAATCTTTTTGTGAAATTGTAGGAATGAACTGATGTACTGAATATTCCTATAAACCATGGAAAGAGACATGGGGGGGTGGAAATGTTCCATTTAATAGATGATTTGACTAAAGAGCACCTGTGTTGAGAATTTCTGTCCTGAGAAAAGAAGGGGATTTTGGTTTTCTGAAGATAAAGCCTGAGCAGAGAAAAAAGGACAGAGAGAATCTTTGCGGTTGAACATTTCAGTCTTAAAAGTAATACCCCATGGAGCAGACATGGCCCACATCTACAGCTTTGGGACGGCTGTAGAGTTGGGAGGAGCGTAACCGTTGCAGGTTCCCGGGCGGATGCAAATCGTGAAAGATAAAACCACAAGAGAACTGTCTTTTTCCTTCTTGTGGGAAAAATCCCTACAACTTCAACAAGAAGAGGCTTCTCTCTCCAGAAGTGAACTGAGAAAGACTAAATTAGGCACTGACTGAAGTATTTGTTATATGTTTGTTTTCTTATGAAGATTGGGAGAGGGAGGGAAGGAGTGATCTAAAAAATCTTATTCTGAAATTTTTTTTTTTTTTTCCTCCTCTCTTTTTGTTTGTGTCGTTAATAAATTTTCTTTTATACTCTCTCAAGTTTTAGGCCTGCATTGCTCTTTTGCTCCTGGTTCTGTCTCACAACATGAAAAATAAGTTTATTCAAATTGGTAACTCAAACTCAAAACACACACTGAATAAACTCAATTTCTGTGAACCTTCCCAAAGATTAAATAAAAGAACCAAATAAATTTGTATTTTGCTACATAGGGATGAGCTTACTACCACTGATAGGTCTAAATTATCAGCTGCCAAGACAATAACTTTGTTATGATCTGAGGTCCTGAATGCATATGGAATAAATTAAGGAAAACACACATTCTTTGCCACTTTTGAACACTAGTCCTTCTTACTTTTGGTAATTAATTTTTTTTCTTCTGTGCTGGGAAGTGCCAAACAGTAGAGAAAAGAAATCAGAATGGACTCTCTCTTCACTAGCAATAAAAACTGGCATTTCCTTTCAGCTAGAACAAATTCAGCAACACCCTGCTTTGTAAGTTTTTTGACCATCCTGCTCTCAAAGTGACAGTAAACGGTTGCAATTCTCATAGATTAGGGAAATTTCATCAAATAAACACCCTCACTGATCATTTTGATCACACAGAGTTCTGGGTTACTTTCCTTGCAGCACAACAAGATCTGAGCATTCCCCAAGGGATTAAATTGGGAAGTTGAGCTAATACGGGAAATGAAGAGAGTGAGAACCTGTGAGACCCCTGCAGGCCCCTCAACATGGACTTCAGTACAGTCTTTGTTTGGGAAGGCAAGAGGAAATATCCTGGTCCAAGCTTTTCTGTTGCAACAGTTCCTTTCCATCTTGGTTGGTCCTCTTTTCCTCCCATTGTTAAAGAGAATTTGGAAGAAAATACCGATTTGGGATGAAGGTCAGATACCCCAAAGGAATCTATGAGCAATAAATTTCTATGCACAAATCTGGAGTTTAACCCTCCTGGGAGCTGGATAATTCTTTCCAGCAGATTGCTGACATTGGCAGGAAAGCATCAGCTCACAGGTGTGGAAGAAGAGGAGAGCAAGGCCCCTTGTGGGAGCAGCCCAGTCAAGCTCTACATCCACTGGGGGTGTACACAAAAGGCTGAGCCATGGAAAGATCCCTGTGATAAAGTGGCCATCCCACAGCAGCTCAGGAGCATTCCTCCACATCCTCCACTTGTATCCAGGCAACAGGAGGAGCAGGGCCAGCTGGAAGCAGTCAAGGTAGGGGTCCGGACACATTTTCACTGACGAGGGCAGAGAGGGCAGAGGGCAAAGATTGGAGTCAGTAAGTCAGGAGTCTCTCTGATTTCTTCAGAGAGAAATCAAGAGTGAAGGGATTGAATTAAAGTCTTTGAATAGAATGAGTAAGTGAATAGATAGAGTGAATAAGTAAGTAAATAAATGGAATAAGTTTTAAGTGCTTTTAGTGAGTAAAAGGTCTTAGATGCCTGAGAAGTAGTACATGTTCTAGTGAAGGTTGAAAAACATACTAGTGTTTCCTCAGAGGCTCCAAGAACCTAGCTTCAGACATAATAGAGTTAGAGTTAAGAATATTGCTTACATTTTTCAATTAGAACAAGATAGGCCATGAACGTAGTCTATACATAACCTGGCATGCTAAGAAACTAGAATTCTAATAGGTTAAGAAGTAGTGGTCCGAGTTTGTGTCTTAGCTGGTTGGAAAGTTTCTATAAAAGAACATGCATCAGGGAGAGTCAGGGCTCTATGCCGGGGCTCCATGCCATGGCTTTATGCCACGTGCATTTTGCCATTGCATTTTGCCACTGCAGTTTTGCCATTACTTTTAGCCATTGCTTTGCTTTGCTTTGTTTTTGCTTTTGAGACTGATGTGCTTCTGCAATAAATAACTTTACAGCAACTATTAGCTGCTTCACTTTTTACACAAAAGGAGAAGAAGCCCAACAGTGTGGATGCCCAAGAGGCACCCGGAGGTTTGTCTAAACCTCACAGGCAAATATAACTTATTGATTAACATTTGGATCATTAATATATTCAAATAGTTCAGCTTCTTGTTTGAGGCACTGAACTGCCATCCAACTAATGGATAAAGACACACTGAGAAAGTGTTTTAGGTAAAGAATTAACTGTAAAATTCCATCTCCTTGCTATATGTATTTAATCTTTCCCTTTGCTCTTCTGTTCACCAGCCCTCCTAATTTGTATTTCTACTGAATATTGACTTCGTGATAAGTTCAGCCCCCTGTGTTAGCCAAGACTCTAGGACCAGATGGCAGAAATTTAGGTACACACTATCCAGCTGTTAGCAAAGGTATTTTGTTTTCCTACACATTATGGAATATTAATTATAGACAGATTAGATAGAACAAGGAGTATAGCAATTTTTCAAGCATGATTGCAGTGAAAAATAGTGACAGGTAGCTTCTTCCATGAAGAAAATACTTTAATAATGTCTCTATTTTATCACAGAGACAATTCAAAATCAATGGAAACTTGGTTTGATACCGAGAGATCCTTTGGAAAATTATAGTATCAGGCTTGATATTGTATAACAGGGTACAGAAATCCCAGTTAGCAAAGCAAACACATTGGCAGTGTCACATGTCAGCAAATAAAATAGCTCAATTTAAAACATTTAGTTCATGTAATGTAGATCCCAGTTTTATTTAATTCAGCAAGTTGTCAGAATAGTTCTCCAGAATGGAAACAATTTTTCTCATTTTGAGAAAAGAGCTTGCGTGTAAAAAAACTTAGAGCAAAGCACTCATAATAAGAAGCCAGCAGATTGTTTGAGGTTGATATTAAATAGCTTTATTTCATATAGAATATACTTTCTCCATATAAATAATAACCCGAAATCAAGAAAATAAACCCAAATGGGGGAAGTTACCTCCATTCCTTTGGAAACAAAATAAGGGAAGCACTTGAATAAGTGCTGAAGTAACTGGGTTTCCAGTAACCGGAAATTATTGGAAGTTTGAAGTAACTGGGGGGGGGGCATTTCCTGCCATGCCTGTGGAATGAGAGGGATCTCCAAAAATCCCCTCACCTCAGCAGCAGCTCAGCTCAGTAGGGAGCAAACTCCAACGCTCTCAGGGAGGTGTCTCTCCTCCTCTGAGTGACTCTCTCTTTAGACATGGATCTCTGCTAAATGGCTGAAAATGCATTTAGTTCTTATTTCTTCCAGTGGGTTAAAGCATTTAGGTGGATTAGAGAGTGATTTCCTTAACCTGGCTGTGGCATCAGGTTACAATGGTGCTCTGGCTGTCTGACTGAAAGACAAAAAAGCACATTTCAGATGGAATCATGCCTGTGGCTATAGAAAACAGTCTGGAGGGTTAAGATTTAGTTGAGAAAACGAACCCAGCCAATCAAAAAGTGCTGAAGCAGTGTAAGCACAAAAAGGGCTGCTCATACCATAGGAATTGTGCTGTTCCATTGCTTATGTCATAAAAATTTTAACTATGCATCCCTTGGATTCATCCCACAGAAGTTCACCCTAATTAACTCCTGGTGACTCTACTTTCAGCAGAGCACAGGTGACCCAAGCCTGCAGTTGAAGCCCAGAACAAGATGTTTATAAACAGAAAGCTGCTGACAAAATACAGGAAAGCAGCCCAGATATTCTTAGACAAAAACTCTGAGGAACAATGGTGATTGGAAGTACTCTTAATAGAAACATGTTGAAATAATCCATCAAACAAAGAGATTGACGATACAAATGAGACTCGGTCCAGATTTATGTTCTCAATAGTTTAACTTTTTGAGTAGAGCTGGAATTGTTCTTTCTGGCTTAAGAGACCATGGAAGGCAGCAAGTTGCTCTACCCAGTGCACAGGTGCTGCATCTGGAGCAGGGCAGCCAGGGATCCATCCATGCTGGGGCTGAGCAGCTGGAGCAGCCCTGGGAGAGCCCTGGGGAGCTGTGGGGCAGAGCTGGGACCCCAAACCCCCTGCCCTGGGCTGAGCCAGCGTGGGCAGCAGGGTAGGGGGGATTCTGCCCCTCTGGCCCCCAGCTGAGACCCTGAGCACCTGCAGAGCTGCCCCAGCCCTGGGCCAGCACAGCAAGGAGCTGGAGCTGCTGAGAGAGCCCAGAGGAGGCTCCAGGATGAGCAGAGCATGGAGCAGCTCTGCTGGGAGGAAAGGCTGGCACAGCTGGCATTGTTCACCTGCAGAGGAGAAACTTTGGACTGAGCTCAGGGTGGCCTTGCAGGGCCTGAAGGAGCTGCAGGAAAGATGGAGAGAGACAATTGGCAAGGGCTGGAGGGACAGCACACAGGGAATGGCTGCCAGTGGCAGAGGGCAGGGCTGGATGGGATATTGGGCAGGAATTGTTCCCTGGCAGGGTGGGCAGGCCCTGGCACAGGGTGCCCAGAGCAGCTGTGGCTGCCCCTGGATCCCTGGCAGTGCCCAAGGCCAGGTTGGACATTGGGGCTTGGAGCAGCCTGGGACAGTGGGAAGTGTCCCTGCACAGGGTAGGGGTGGTATGCGATGAATCTTAAGGTCCCTTCCCCACACAATTCTATGAATTCATGGAGTGAGATTTTGCACTCCCATTTTCCTTTCAGTAAAATGTCAGGGCTGGATTTAAATCTTTAAATTCACCTACCTGTGATCCAGACTGGGATGGGTGTCCTCTAATTCCTGCATCACACTTTGATGAAGTTCTGGATGTCACAGGACCTCAGCACGCCATTAAACACCAATGACTTAGCTGCTAATCCCTAAGTCTCTTGGCTTTCTGTCAATCTATTCTGCTCAATAGATTCTCAAATTACTAAAGTTAATATATCCAATGTTAAAGTTCAAACAGTACTGAACAACTTGGACAACAATTATAGAAATAAAAAGAAATGCCAAATATGAGGAGGATCAAAAGAACTTCTACAATGAGTATTTCCAAAATCTAAAGCTCCAGTTACATAACTTTTAAACACTAACTGAAGAAATAAAAGAGTAAAAAGTGGAATCGTATGTGGGTAATTTCTGACTAGAAGCACAGTTAATTCCAACAATATAGTCCATGGAAACAGTCCAAAAATCTCAGTTGAATTATCAGATAAGATATTACTTGTGTTGTCTGAACACTTTATATATTTGTAACCTGTTTTTCATGACCAGTGACAGAAAGTATGAATTAGTTTCATATCTTTCTTGTCAAACTATATGCTTAGATTTTTAAAGGAAGGAAATAACCATTGTCAGTCATATGAATTGAGTATATCATTATGTACAAGCAGGCTTTAAACAGCAAAATATGATCATGTCAAAAGAGGCTGCTTACCTACCAATTTTGTGAAAATCATGATTTGAATATCCTCTGACTGATATCCCAACAATGCATCTCATCTTACACTTTGGATCACATAATTTCCCTTGTGAGTCTCACAAATGGAAGGAAAAAAAAAAGGCTCAGAAAGTTTGCTTTCACATTTTCTGTTTAAAGAAAATCAACATTTAAAATTTATTTGTTCACACTCCTACTTTCAATTTACCATCAAAATCTGTTCCATGTGTTTCCTATTTACAAGCTTTTTTTGAAGTTAATAGGAGAAGTGCAAGAGTTTTTTTAAATGTTTTTATTTTAACAGCAGACCTTCACTCTGTGTATTTTCTCTCAAACAGAGGTCTAAAATAAATTGGTTCCCAAGGATCAATTCTTCCCGTTATCTGTTGTGCAACAGCATCAGGGATAAGTTCCTTCCAAAACAATTTTAACATCCTTTCCTTCTTCAGTAAGACTTTGGATCACATATAATTGATAATATTTCTAATGTAAAGAGAAGGTTCTGAAAAGCTTGAGCTGGTGACAGTGGCATCCTTTGCCTGGGTAAAATGTCCAGCAGTTTGTTAGCAGAGTCTGACCCAATAAACTTGAGTTTATTTCTATTTAACAGCCCCTAACTTTTCCAGACTTTTTCAATAATTTGTGTAAAATTTCTTAAGGCAAGCTTAAGTCAGCCTGGAAAAATTAAAAAAAAAAAAAAATTGGGAAAATGGGACAAAAAAATCCCTCAGCTTAAGGAATGTAAATTCTTTTCAATTTTTGTTAAACCAAGAATTGGCACAAAATCTTGCTCATAAGGAAGGAATATGAAGCATCATCTCCAAGGCTCGTAACCTGGTGTAGCTTTTCCCTGTACACACCAGTAAAAATATATCCCATTTGGCTGTGCTGAGTTCACACACCCAGGGAGGGGAATGAGAGAGAGGGTAGCAGACAGAGAGAAAGCCTTTGGTGCTATTTTGAAAGAAACAGATGACAAGGTGGGTTTGTGTCTGCCTTTTTGCCTTGGATTTTGATTTGATTCCCAGGCAGCAGCAGCCCTGTCCTGGGCCAGGGAGTCCCTGAGACCCTCGGTGTTCCTCCAGCTGGGGTGAGACACAGACACTTCCCTCTTTTTCAGGAGCCTGCAGGTCTGGCTCAGCTCCAGAGCAGGATTCCAGTCTGCACAAATCCATTTACTCTCCTGAGAGCAGAAACTTCTGTGTGAAACAGCTGACACAGCTCACAGCATCACTGCCACTGCTGGGAGGCATTGCTTGGTGTCTGTCTGAAACAATATTTGGAACCTGATACACCCAGACAAGAAGTTTCCCTTGCACACGGCTTCAAATGCTTCCCATAAAGTAACCTCAGGTGAAAAAGAAACGGTCAGCCTTGAGCTTACATGGTTACATAGAGAAAGTCACAGCCTGCTAATTAGGTGTCTAATTAGACACTACTAACTCTCGTGCCCTTTCTGAAACTCTGACATCAAATACAGACTAAAAACTTCTGAGCATGACAGAAATGGAATCACCTCTCTCATTTTCTAAGCATTAGCTACTGGTGATAGGGGGGTGCTGAAAGAGGTGTGTGCAAGCAAAGGCTGAAGTGAAAGTAATCACTCCATTAAATATTTCACACACAGTATATTTCCCTTAGATTAAACACATTAAGTCCCTTTGAACCCAAGCTGAACAAAAAGAAGCAAAATGTCAAGCTATTATGTTAACATTTTCCAACCTCAGGTCTTTATCAGCTCTCTGAGACAAAGACCAAATCGAGCTTTCATGTCTGAACATGGCAGGTAGGATGCAGGTGGTGCAGCACTACTGTCAGACATTTGGATCATTCCTCACCAAGCAGAGAGAAAAATGTCAGCCGAGATGTTCATACAGAACTTGACATTTGGGTAAGCGAATATAACCTTCAAATCTGACTTTCTTTTTACATGCAGCAGAAAAATACAAAAATAATGGAGACAGGCAAAGCAGAGTTTGAAATAATCATTGCACAACATCTTATTAATCCAGATCCTGCCTACAGCATCTAATCTGAGGCCTTGTTCCAGCAGCTGTGTGTCACCTCAGAAATGAACTATAAAAAATTCAAATAGAGAGCAGCACTGTGTATTTTTCAACTCAGCCTAGTGAGGTCATGATCTCTAAAATGGTTCTGCCAGGGAATGCTGTGCCTGCAGCTACAACCTACAAATGTAGAACATGCAGAACATGGACCACTCACTTTCTGCCTCAATATTTGTTAGATGAACCCCAGCATGCCCCAAAGAGGAAGTGCCTCTCCCCCTGCTGTCTGTGACACATCTGAGTCTGCAATTAAAGGTGCAAGTTGGTAAGATGAGCATCACCCTCTATAATTCACTCTTAAAATTATGTTATTGAGTTCAGAATGAGAGGTGTAAACAGTGCTGAAGGGTTTCATGTGGAGAGGTTTATAGCTGGCCTGCAAGCCAGAGAGGGTTAATGAATAAGGGTTATTTCTGAAAAGTATTCTATCAAGGCCATTGGCCTGGAGACCAAGAAGAGAAGAAACCTGAGCTGGGAAAAATACTTTCAGAAAAGTTTTGGGAAAAACAGAGGCCTAGATGTTTTACACCAATGAACGTTGTCTTGATCCATTGTAACCAATGAACAAAGTGCAAACTTTGTAGAGTGTATAAAAGACAGCTAGCCGTTGTAATAAACAGGATATTAGCCTTCTGAAATGGAGTGTGTCTGTTTGTGTGTCGCGCCTGCCTCTACAGTGACAGTGGCAAACATCCCCCATTGCAATTCTCCAAATGCCAAGAATGAGTCTGTTTCCCCCTAAGCTTTGCTACCCCAAACAACTAAGTAGAGGTTTAAAAGGAGCAGAAAAAAGGAAAAAACCAGAAGGGATAAAACAAAAATGAGGGAGTGGTCCTCGAGTGCTGTGTCCAGTTGTGTCCCCTCAGCTCAGGGAGGACGCTGAGACGCTCGAGTGCGTCCAGAGGAGGCAACAAGGCTGGGGAGGGGCTTGGAACACAAACCCTGTGAGGAACGGCTGAGGGAGCTGGGGGTGTTCATCCTGGAGAAAAGGAGACTCACAGTGACCTTATCCCTCTCTACAACTCCTGACAGGTGGCTGTGTCAGCTGGGGTTGGTCTCTTCACCAGGCAGCACTGACACTACCAGAGCACACAGCCTCAGGCTGGGCCAAGGGAGATATAGGTTGGATATTGGGGAAAAGATTTTACTGAAAGAGTGATAAAGTACTGGAATGGTTTGCCTGGGAAGGTGGTGGAGTCACCATCCCTGGATGTGTTTAAAAAGCCTGGATGTGGCACTTGGTGCCATGGTCTAGTTGAGGTGTTAGGGCATGGGCTGGACTCAATGATCTTGGAGGTCTCTTCCAACCTTGTGATTCTGTGATTGATTCAGCACTGACTCTGGCTTTGGAAGAGTGCTCTGAAAAAACCCCACACAACACAGAGGCAGATTCCTCATATTTAGTTTGGTTCTGTTGCAACTCAATTTTTAGAAATAATTTGTATCTTATCATTAACAGTGCTTAAAACTAAAAGTTAACCCCTCCCCACCTTTTGACAATTTATTCAAAGATTTCCAATTGACACAATTATTCTAGGGTATGCATTTTAGTTACTCCATTTAAAAATTTCATCAAGATTTTCCAGTTATATTTTTCCCTGATATAATTTTGAAAAAGTTCTATGATCATAGAATCACAGAATGGTTTGGGTTGGAAGGGACCTCAAAGCCCATCCAGTGCCACCCCCTGCCATGGGCAGGGACACCTCCCACTGTCCCAGGCTGCTCCAAACCCTGCCCAATGGACATAAACCAGTATGACCCAGTTTTATTACCCCAAACAAGATTTAAGAGATTGTGTTGAAGTCGAACAAGGGAAAAATACCAGTCAAGGCTTGCTCTTTGGAAACAGGGCTGAGAACAGCCCATGTTGCTGCAGAGCTCCACAGCCAGCAAGAGGAATCCTCCAAGGGTTGAATTTTTAAGGTGCTGGACACCAAGAAGGTTTGCACAATCTTTTGAAATGTCTGTTTTCTAAATGAGAACCAAGCTTTTGAAATTCATATCCTAAGCATAGAGGCAAGCAATTTCAAAAATATGTGGTTTTCCATAGCTTTTCTCCATAGCAGCACTGTAACTTCTGTTAAAGACTCACTCTCTGGAAAATTTGGTGTAGCTTTCAGTATAATTCTCAAATTAAAAAGAACTCAAAACAAAAACAAACAAACAAAAAAACAAACAAAAACAAAACAACAGAAAAAGAACACAAAACAAACAAGGAATTTTGCTGTTGATAGTAAACTTTCCTATAGAACCTCAAACCCCATCATGTAAATCCCTTTACCATGCAATCAAAATAACTTCTCCTGCAAAAGGATCCACAATCAAATCACTGAATCAAGCAGCCACCTCTTCTCACACATGGAAAGTCTTGTCTCAGTTCAGCAATTACATAAAAGTACAGAATCTAACAGTAAATAAAACAAAATTTTTTCTCCTGCCAGACACTGAAATTGTCATGAAGCAATATCTCTTCAGAATTTTTAATATCAGGACACAGGAAGGATATGAAAAACTCGTCAAGAACAAATCTCCTCTTTAGCAAACCAGGAAAACACTGAACCTGTCCAAGCAAACATGAACAGAGCAACGAATCATGGATTTCTGTTATGAGTTGTGCCCATGCCAAAGGTTAAAGAGATTCAGATTCTCAGTGATTTTAGATCTAAATGGCTCCAAATATTTTAGGCTATTTACCTCATCTAAGACTGGCTTAGTAATGAACTTGGCTGTTCATAAACAGCAACGTTAAGCTCCCTGCTCGACAGGAGCTGTAGTTATACTCAATGTATGGTTTTGTAGGCCTGATAAAAGGTGCGTCTGCTATAACCTCACTGAGGTTACAGCACAGCAGAACATTTGCATCCCAAGCTTCTGTCAGCAAGCCAGATGCCTTTGATTACATAACAACCTGATCAGCATCTTTGGGCAGATTTTTTAGTCTGCAGCACCTCCTTGAAACTGAATGGAAATGGCTCACTGAGGGCCTCACTGTGTGGTGTTCTGGCACTGCTTCCTTCTGACCTGTCATATTTCCAGCTCCCTATATAATTTGGTTAATTTCCTCTAAAAAGAAAAAAAAAAAATACCCCAAAACCAAACCAAAACAAACAAACAAAAAAACCTTTTAATTTCTGTACTATCTCAATGAAACAGAGAGAATGACAAGTGCAAGACTTCCTCTTTTCATTTCGTGCAGTTTCTCTTGGTGGACATGAGCCTTAAACAGAATTTGCATTTCTTTCCCTCTTTCCAAATTTTTTCATCTCCTATCCCTTAAGTAATACTGTGTTGTGTCCCTGCAATAATGTAGTGTAAAATCGCATATTAAAGCAAAAAAAAAAAAAAAAAAAGTTTTCAGTGCATATCACTAAAAGAAATATACAGTTACTACTTAGTGGAGCTGTTGCAGTAATTGTGTGGGGGAATACTGGGAATGTTAGGAGGTGACTGGGTAATAAATTACTCTATGCACCATCATAGAATCATTTTGGTTGGAAAAGGCCTTTAAGATCATCAAGGGCCACTGATAACCCATCACAGCCACCACTGACCCATGTCACATTTATTTGAATAGTAGGAATAAAATCAAATTCACATCTGCCATCCAGTGCCAAGCAAAAGAGGTGTCAGTGATTGGGGGGGTTGGCCTAGAAAACCTTTGAAGGTCCCTTCCAACCCAAACCATTCCATGACTTTACTACACCTGAGCCCTGGGTGCTCTGAGTGAGGTCAGGGCAAAGCATCATGAAATCGAAAGTATTTCCAGCAGTGAGATACTAACTCTTAGAAAAAATGGCATTAAAACCACAATATTTTGTGGTTTTTAATGAACATTATCTCCAGATTAATCAAAAAGTCATGTGAGAAGTTCTCAGTAAAACCTATCTGGAGACTCAAACCACAGGAGACAGCATTCTGTAAAATTAAACCCATGCAAAGAGTTTGAGATGAGGTGTGAAGTCATTTGGAATATTCTCATTTTCTCCTCTGTGTGCCAGAGAACACACACCAAAGAAGTTCAGATGTGCTTCAAATAAGGTCTAATTACTTCTAGACTACAATACGGGTATTGAAATATGTTCAAGGATTATTAAGAAAGGAACGTTCAAGCAGATATCAGTTTTAGCAACAAATAATGAATTCCAGCTGGAAAAGGCATAAAAGTAAAATTCTGTCTCTTAAATAATATAATACCATTATAAATTTTTATAAAATACTGGGTTTACAACAAATTTAAGCTTGTTCTGGAAGACCTAGGGAATTCTGTAGTCACTAGAGGTCACTGTTACTTTTGAATCATTCGAGTCTGCTGACTGCTAAATCTTCTTCAGAATGTTCTCAATTTGAGAATTTGCCTCCATGAAATATATTCATGTTAAATAAGGATACTTGAAATAGATAACTGAGTGTCTTCCTGAGAAAAATAAGTCCAGAAATACAGGTCAAAAGCTGTGGTCAGAAGAGTGTTTTAAAATATTGAATTTATCATGGTCCTTCCAGCCACAGGTTCATTCTGGTGACTCCAACAATAAAGAATATTGAGATGAGGTGCCCCCAAGAACTTGGTACTCATTCAAGTCATAACCCACCAGAAAAGGGAAAGAAAATCAAGTAGAATGGCTGGACCATGAGATATTCAGGCATTGACTAATCAGGAGTCCGTAAGACAATAGAACAAGTGATGATTGATATTTGAGGAGAAAAATTAAAAAGAGAAACAAAACTGGTGAAAAAGAAAGGCTTTTTGGATGTTTTCTGGACCTTGTCTAATATCTATTGCTACTCTGACCTACATTAAAGTTGTTTGTGTGAGGCATTTGCTGCAGAGCTGTCACTGCTGCTGCCCCCACACCACATTTCTGGCACTGAAGTCGCCTCCTCATTGTTTCCATTTTCAGCAGGAAGTTGGTGAGGGTGAAGACTAAGCAAAAAAAAAACCTTTCCAAATTATTTTCCTTTTCTAAATGCAAACACAAGACATTAATGAGTCTGATCAAAAACCAGGGACATGCAGTGTCTGTCCAGTCCTTGATGCACCCAGAAGGAGGCAGAGCTGCTCAAAGGGCTGGAAGGGATGTCCTGTGAGGAGCTTAGAACTCTGGGCTTGTTAAACTTGGGCAAAATGAGCATGAAGGTGACCTCACTGCTCTCTACAGGGGAAGGAAGATGGTATCTACTGATGGGACATGGGAATAGCTCAGATGAGGTTTTACCAAGAAATTCTTGGGAAGCATTTCTTTAATGCTTGGTCAGAGAGGATGACCAAGCACTCAAAAGGCTGTGGGACACATATTGAGAAAGTAAGAAAATTACAGCCTGAAAAATATTCCAGGCTGGAGCTTTTCAGCTCTGTTCTCAGCCGATGAGCTGGTCCAGCTCAAGGCTAGGGAGAATTTCTCCCAGGGTGATAATTTGGTCAAAATAAAAAGGAATTAAGAACAAGATAGAACAGCTGTTGGGGTATGTGACCAGGCCCTAAGCATGGGGTGTCTTCTCTCTGAACCAATCACCTTTCCTCTACTCTTGGGGTTGCGAGTCATGCTATAAAACCAAGTGTGTTTCTGAATAAACTTGTCTCTTTCTTCCTGTCATGACAGACCACCATGTAGCTGTGCCTCTTATTTCTGCCGCACTTAAAGGGTTAAAACCCCTTTCCACGGCTACAAAAGGCTTCTTAGAGAGGCGATTGAGGCCCCAGGTCTGTCAGGGTTTAGGAGCCTTTTGGACAGTGCCCTTGAGAACAAGCTTTAGCTTGGTCAGCCCTGAGCTGCTCGGGCACTTAGATTAAGTGATGGTTGTGCTCCCCTACCATGGAAATAGTCTGTTCTATTCTACTGCAGGTCAAAGCTGGAGGTGTGAAGATAAAGGAAAATCCATATATTTTGACTGGAGTCAAAATAAAAGTCCAATTTTTGCTGTACAAAGAACACTGAGATGCTATATGGACTTAGGATTCAGAGTTCACAAAACAGAAACAAAATTCAGGATGTGATTTTGAGCATTGAGCAAATTCCCTGCCTGGAGAGGGCAGATCTTCAGTAGTTAAAGTATAAATCAGGTCAGAGCTGCAGGTCCCACTGCCAGCTGCACTGTTTGGGTCCAAAGCAGGTTTTGGGTGCTGCAGAGGGAGTAGTAGGTGCTCCCCAAAACTGTGACATCCCCTTAGATAATTTAGATTCTCTCCCCTTCTAGGCCTTCCTGGCTGGATGGCTTCCTGGGATAATTTTTGTTATTTCTTATATAAGATTTTACCTCATTTATATAAGATTAAGGACTTCTAGGAATCAGAATATGTGTATTTACCTTCCCTGTATTTTCTGCTCTTATAATGATTAATCCTCCATCTATTAGCAATGTTTGTCACATTTCCTCTCCCCTTGCAGCACGTGCTTCACCTTCATTTGATTGCCTGGAGATGCAAACAACCTCCCCACCATAAAAAAGCAACAAAAATGTCACAACCAACATTGTGGGAGTCTGGGAATCTTCCACACCTTTCCCGAGGCAACATCAGGAAACTGTAACTCCTCCATGAATTACAATTCCCAAGCTGAGTCAGCAGGTGACCTGATGCCACTGCACATGATGAACCCCGAGATCTCAAAATCCTCTCTACATTTCCACACTGTCCATCCCCACCTCCCAGAGCACTGTGTTTCTTGCATCTTTTTTCCCCATTCAATCCTGGAATAGAATATAAGGCTATTAAAATGCCAGTTTGTGTGGCTGGAAAATAAAACCCTGCCCAGGTGTTATGTCTGTCATCAATACAAGGTGAGCTCTATGAGCAAGAAGCTCCTTTAAGGGAGACCAAAGGAAAAGATTCGGCCAGATGGGCTCAGTTTGCACAACAACTGTTTCATGTGCCTCTGCTCTTAGAAAACAAATGCGTAAAAATCAGAAATCTAAGAATTAATTCCTCTTTCACAATCGTGGAAAATGAGTATCTCCTTACAAAGACAGAGAAGAGACAGCCTGAATAAGCTGTTAAAACCTATGAATGGATGTCTCAGCCATTCATAAGTTCTTTGTGCAGTAAATGCAGCAAAGAAGGAAATTTAGTGAAGGGATGTATTTACTGATGAAGAACAGGGAGACAAAACATGAAGCAAAACTAAAAATATTCTGCCACAAAACCCTCCTGATTGCAGAAAATGTAATCCCATAATCAGAGATTTGCAATCCTCATGGCTGGCATAAAGACTTTACAATTCTGTTGAAGAACAGTCTGTAGCAGAGCGTTCTTTGTATACAACAGTTTCAGCAAATAGAATTGTATATGTATTCAACAAATGTTGATGCCATTCTAAGAAGAATTAAAGCTAGACAGTGTGGGGAACACAAAGGTCAATCAGAGTCACATTAAAAACATTCTGTTCCATCTTTTAGCCATTCAGAAGCCAAGGGAGATAATTGTGCTTTGGAATGAAAAGGGAATGTATGGGGGGCAGTCATTTCTTCTTGCCATAGAAAGAGCCAGTAGTCAGGAAAAAAAAGCCTGTTTAATGGTTTTATTTGCAGGAAAATGCAAGTGAGAGAACAGCTGTGCTAAACCACTGTTTGTTCTTGTTTTTAAACAAAGCATAATCACTAAACGCGATGGATGCCGAGGGAAAATAACCAAAGTTAGGTCTGGTTCGAGCCTTCACTCATTTCCAAGTCATTTTCTTGCTTCAGATCTGTTCATTTGAGGCTTCTGCTCCTAACAGAATTGTAATTTCTTTCACAATACATTGATTTTTTTTTTTTTCACTTCAACAAATTCAGGGGCTGACACTACTTTAGCACTGATTTTACCCTGTAGTCTCATCTCTGGCTCCTAGTTAACCCTTGTTACATAAGAGAGAAGAAGAAGTCCATCCATCATGTTTTATCTATTTTTACTCTTCTCGAGTTTGAGTAAGGTTACCTGGCTTCAATACTTTTTTAATTATAGTGTTGAAATTACAGTGACTGTGGTTGCACAAATAGACACATCAAGATCAATAGTCAATTTGATCTGGAGAAGCTTTCTTCTTTTATACCATGTCAGATAAAAGAGAATATCCATGGTTACTGCTATTAATATTTATACCACTCTCTAAGAGGAAAGAAAAATGCTAGACAACAGAGCTGGACATTGATTGTTGTACAGGTTATTGTGCAGCATTAAAAAGAGGTGCCCGAAAATGGGACTGAGAATAATTTTCCACATTGCCTTTAGCCCAAAGAGCTGAGAAGGGACAGAAGAGTAAAGCCAGTTCATCCAAATGCAGAATATCCAATACTTGGTGTTCAAATGGCTTCTTTCAATGCTCTCCTTCAGAAGGACAAGGAGATCCAGGAGGAGCTCGGCAAGAGCACAAGGTTTGAGAGTACTGAGGGCAAATGCCCAACCCAGCACAACTATGGCTTTCCTCCCCCCATGCTCTGAGATTTGCTTGACATCAGAGAGTAAATGTGCCTTGCTCTGTGAATTTGGGCTGAAGTGCAGGATGAGTCCCCCACTCACAGGGACACAGCTCAGGGACCCTGAATGTCCACATGGGGTGGGGAGAGGAATGAAAGGCTGGATAATCCCTCAACTCCGTGTGTTTGGCCTCTGGCTCTGGGCTCTGACCCACTGAGGGCAGAGGGTCCATCCTCCCAAAACTTTAGGGGTTGTTTCAGTGAAGTCCTGCCCTGCGTTTTTCTCCTCTCCAGTGGGCTGGGATTGTGACATCGGGCACAAACCAGCACAAATTGAGCTGCCTGGATTAGAGCTGCCACTGCTTAGGGCACTCAGAAGGAGAGTTTTATACATATTTGCCTTTCTCAAGTCACAGAGAATCATTAAGGCTGGAAAAGCCCTCCCAGCCCATGGAGTCCCAGCTGTGCCCCATCCCCACCTTGTCCCCAGCCCAGAGCTCTGAGTGCCACCTCCAGCCCTTCCTGGGACACCTCCAGGGATGGGCACTCCAAACCTCCCTGGGCAGCCCCTGCCAATCCCTGCCCACCCTTTCCATGGGGAAATTCCTGCTGCTGTCCACCCTGAGCCTCCCCTGCTCAGCCTGAGGCCGTTCCCTCTTCTCCTGTCCCTGTTCCCTGGAGCAGATCCCAAATCCCCCCAGCTGTCCCCTCCTGTCAGGGAGTTGTGCAGAGCCACAAGGGCCACCCTGAGCCTCCTTTTCTCTATATTTCACCCAGGAAATCTTCCAAGTCTCTTTTATCACAGTCTCAATACCCTAATCAGAACGGGACAACTGAAGATAGGGACAAGTTCACACAAATGTCCTGAAGCCTGTTGCTGCACCCTGGCTAGGAGTCAGTGCTGTGGAGCAGGTGGGGGCTGGAAAAGAGGCAGAAAACAAAGATTTTGCAGAAAAGACAAAATGTTAATTCAGCTCTAGGAGTGATTTTCTTTTTTAATATGAAACCTGTGTTTTAGGGAAAGCTGTGCCCTGGTGGGGACACCTGCACTGGACAGGCTGCACCAGGCAGCTGAAGTGTGAACACCTGCCCTAATGCCATGTGCTAGGAACAGGCCAGGCATCCTTCACACTCCCCTTTCAGTGGGTGGATCTTAGCAATAATCATGAAAAAATGAGTACAAGAGTTCTTGTGCTCAGAATCTGATGGTGGTTATTTATCCATCCTTACGGTGGTTGCTTATCCATCCTTCAACAAAACCTTCCATAATTGCCAAAGTGCTTTAAAGAAGGAATTACAACAGCACCACTGCTGCTCCCCTTTGGAAAGAGTGCAGGATAAGCAGCTCTGGGTTTAGCAACAAAGATCAGCAATGACAAGCTTTATCCTGGAAAGTCCTGGTTCTGTGGGAGCTGCACTGCCAGTGGGATTCAGTGCTTTTGCCTCCCTCAGTGCTGTGAGCACAGAGCACAGATGTCACATTTTCCATGCACACACGCAGTACATGTGTCACAGGCAGCTAAGGCAAAAAGGGCTGGGTTTATTTACAAATGTATCTCAAGCTCAGAACATAAATAAATTATTGACAGCAGATACCTGTCTGGTTCCTTGCTGCCCAAAATCTCTTCCTGCATAAATAAAAGCCTCATTCTCACTACAGATTGATTCCTTCTCCAAGAGCTGATTCTAATAAGAAAGATTAGGGTGGAGAAAACTTGTCTGTGTAGTCCCACTGCCTCTCTGCAGTGACTCCTGAGCTGAAATGTATTGTTAGCCTGCTTTCTGGGAAAAATCAAATCTCAGCAGACCACGGGAAATACTTGTTGAACTCTGAGTACCAGGGCCACTGAGCTCTCCTGACACAGGGGTGTGAAGCTGGGGCGCAAAAGGAGGGAGTGACAAACCATAAAGGCAGCCCAGGAAAGGAGACAAGAGCAGCAGAAAAGCACCAGCGTTAGGGGACAGACTCGAGGCTGGGGACAGATGGGAGGTTTGTGTCTGTGGCTGGGAGAGCAGGAGCAGGAGGGGGGGAGGGGAAGGGAAAGGCAGGAGAAGGGAGCAGCACTGACCTCCAGGGCTGCTGTCCCCAGGCCCCATCACCCCAGTGCTGACAAAGGGGCAGGGAGGAAATAAAATCAGGCTTTGGGGAGACTGCTCTGTGTTTTCAGATTTATAAAGATCACAGAGTCACAAGAAATAATTGGCATTGTGGCATCTAATAAATCTGACAGCACATAGCACTGCTGGCACAGATCCTGAGAACAATAATCACACTGAAGGATAATTTTTAGTTGTTGTCAATTAGACACTACTCAGGTACAGCAGTGGGGAACAGAGAACATTTGTTTTCTCTCTCATCTTTGTTACTGACAAAGATGAGAGATGTCAAACTTCAGACAAGTTTATTAATTAATTATAAATTAATTGCTTTGCACTTTTAACGAGTCTATTTATACCAACATATCTCATTCACGTTTTTTCCTGTACATTGCATGGAAAATCACAGCAAATTTGGGCTCATAGGCACCAACTGTTGCTGCTAAACAATTAAGATTAAAATTTGGATAACTTTTGGATTTGGGGACAAGGGCTCGGTGATTTTTTTATCAGTTCTTCAAAAAATTATGGTGGATTTTTTCTTAATGATTTTTTTTTATTAATACATGAATATGTATTTAATCAGTTCCTCTGATCGCTGAATACCATTTCTTAACCTCCAGAGGTTTTTATTTCTACTTTACAGGACAAGAAAAGAAGGGACCCTCAAAGTTTGATGCGTACATTCCAGTCTCCAACTCCTTCCTAATTTCTATTTATTATTAAACTTTACCTAAACTTTTTTTATTCTAAAGGTATTACAGTAAAAAAAATACATGAACTATATAGATTTCTGTTAATCAAGAATCAAATCCTTCAAGCCTATTTCAATCTCCTTGATTATATCAATCGAACTTCATTAAATTTTGAACTCAGCAATTCATTTGCTTACATCAAATTCTCAAATAATCACCCAGTTCATTATAAGTAGCCTAGGTATATCTGGAAACATCAGCTATCATTTTTTAAACCCTTTCATTTTTGGACAGAATTTGACTTGATTTTTTGATAGATTTTGGCTGTCAAAAGCCACCTGTAAATTGATCACATCCAGGTTTTTCACAACGAAAAATGTTCTTTCCGAGTGCATCATCCATTTGGAAAAGTGCTCAGAAAGATGTGTTTTGACTTGGACTTGCAAAAAAATCACTTGTCACATGGGCAAAGTTTGGGTAATATTTATTTAAATTGAATTACCTGTAATGACTTTACTCTATCCCACTTAAGTTGGCACTGTGCAGGTACCTGCAAATAATTTTCTTTTTGTTTTCATGAGAGCTTGAGAAAATTAATCCTAATTATTTTAAATGGACTATGCTGACTGTTTAATGTGCTGGTGCTCGAACAAAACACCTACACACCAGATTGCACAGAAAGAAAGTTGCCACTCTTTTTAGGCCCAGAGCTGGAATATTTGGAGAGAAGAGAGAGAACAGTGCAGGGGTGCAAAGCACCAAACCTCTACATTTAGAAGGTGTAGGAAAGAGATCAAACGGGAGTACCTGATGTGCAGCATTAACTCTCTTAGTTTGGGCAAAAATTCTTCATGTTAAGGAAAAAGTCATCAGGCAGCAATTTATGACAAATGGGGAAAGAGAGAAGAATCTGATTGCAACCAAATCTATATTAAAGTTAATGCATTTGTGACAATGAGTTTGCTTACAAAATATTTTAATTACGTTGTGGTGCTCACTCCAAGCAGTCTGCAAAACCATTATAATTCATCTCCTAATAATAATTGTAATATGATTTTCCAGAACTTTCCAGAGCCTCAAAAACAAGTCCTAATGCACCCTGCTTTTCAAAGCAAATACCACCTATATGTTCTGAGACAATAAACCGACATTCTTCACATTATCAGCACCCCATGTGCATTTTAAAATCAGATTAATGATGGTACCTTCTACCCTGGGAGTGCTCATAAATTTGTCTTGCTGCTTACCTGATGTTGCTCCCCAGAGCTCTTCTGGGAATTACAAATATCATATCTATAATCTGTTTTCACCATTTTAAAAAAAGCTCATTTATTTTATGAGTTCCAGTGCCAGTCGTGAGAGAGATGGGCTCTGAATTGGCTGTGCTGCTTCTCATTCTCCTTCAGGTGATCCAAATGAGAATTTCCTGCTTAGAAAGGATGATGCAAATTAAGGAAACACGGGAATTTATGGACAGGAAGACCTTATTGTGTGAATTACCTTAGAGGTGCTCCCTGGCACAGGGTGCCCAGAGCAGCTGTGGCTGCCCCTGGATCCCTGGCAGTGCCCAAGGCCCGGTTGGACATTGGGACAGTGGGAGGTGTCCCTGCCATGGCAGGGGTGGCACTGGATGGGATTTTAATCTCTTCCCACCCCAGCCATTCTGTGATTAGTAATGTACTGAAAAATTCATATTGCTTTCCTTCAACTCTAGCAATTAATGGCCTTTTTATAAATCTACATTTTGGCCTCAACAGCACCAGAAGCCACGGCAGCTTCCCCCTGCCATGTTCCCAGTCAGGCTGGGCTGACAACCAGACCAGAGCCCTTATCCCAGATGGAGCTGAGCACAGCCAGGGGCATTCTCAGTCCCCACATCTCTGTGCTGATGACTTCTCTCATGCCTGGCAACAGGCACCACAAACCAACCCTTCTGGCTTTTAATTCATCTGGCCTGGGTGTAGCCACTCATTGCAGAAAGAAAGTAAAGTCATAGAAGTTTGCTTAGATTAATGCTCATAAAGGGATATAAAAATAGAAAAGCAGGTGGTTTTCTTCTTTGACTTCGAGAATATCCAGACTGTGAAAATATGAAACAGAATAGAGCTTCCTTTGAAATTTATAAAAAATAAAGGACATATTTCTCTGTCTACTGTAGCAAAGAATATTGAGGTGAAAAAAAAATTGGACATGCTCTGACAAGGCAAACTCAGTAATTTCCTCCTGTGAACTCATGAACCTCCTGCAGCTGAGCTCCTCACCTCTTAGAACATTCTGACACTTTTAAAGGCAAGGAAGAACCACTACAAGATACATGAAAAAGAAGAAAATCTGTTCATTCCTTACAGATGGTAGTGGTGGGATAGCTCAATTTGAGTTATTTAAAAGCATTTTGGAACTTGGAAAACCAGGCACACCACAGAAATATCCTCTTCTTTTGCAGGAATATATCACATCTCAGTAAGTCTTCTTAATTTATGATTTGGTTAATATTGATGAGACCTCTTGTACCAAAATCAGTTCAATGGGAAGGGGAAAAGCTGCTGCTTTGCTTCCTTTTCGTGTAATTTCATGCATTTCAGCTATTCTTATGCTAAGGAATTGTAACTGAGAACCCCATGCAGGTTTGCACAGAGAGAAATCAGGAGATATCCAGCAATAAAAGCTGCTGCTGTGAAATCTAACAAACTACAGAGGTATTCATTAACTGCTTTTAGCTTGGTAGATTAAAGCCAGTAAATTAAAGCATGGATTTTAGAGTTGTCCCCACATTACCTGCTACTTTATCTCCATGGACAGGGAGTTGAAATCAAAACATGTTTCAATAACAATTTCCTTTTACTTGAGGAATTTCCAACTGAATCCATCCATCCTGATACTGACATAAATCCAATCTTCCCTCTAAGACTAAATATGCACCAGCAAGACTTTTTCTGACTCCTTTCCAGAGAAAATTCTGCCTTTTTGTGTGGGTTAGGAAATGTGTTTAGCTCTGACCTTCTGGTAAAATCTATAAAAAATCGAGCTGATGCTATATCATCTGAAATCTCTTGACTGTGCAATGGTCTGTAGGAGATATAAGAATTAAAAACTCTTCACTTGCACAGAAAATATGTTTGGATGAAATTGAAAAACCAAAACTCAGATACCGAAAAAAAAAAATGCAAAAAAATAATATTGCAAACTCAAAATCAACTTGATGGAGATGTAGAAGTGAACATTGGCCACTACATAGAACTAAAGTTGAGCACTGTAATTACAACTATATAGATAGAAGTATTAGGCAACCTTAAATGTCCTAGGTTAAATTACACTTTTGGAAGGTTTCTACAAAGACAACAGATTAAAATGTTCTCTAGAAATATTACTGAAGTTTTTGTGAAAATAATTCCTGTGAAAAGTGGCAATGTTCTGGTAGTATGGAAGCAGGTTTTTTTACAGTAGTTCATAAAATTATCCACAGTAATATTAAATAACTTGTGCATTGTTCAGAAATCATGGAAGTCTTAATTTCTCCCCATTTTTGCACAATATTACTAAGTTCAAAGCCTTGCCATGTGGACCAACTTTATACCTCTAATCTTTTTCAGCTTATATCCTTGAGGAACTGGATCTCCATCATGTAATGGGAATTTTCATAGGTGCACCTGAACCACCACTCACTCCCATTAGCCAAGAATCCCAAGGATCAGCAATTTAATGCTGGACAATTTAAATGCAACACAAATAAATAGATTGAAAAAAAGACAGTACAGGCTGGAGCACTGAAATTTCCCTTGTGATCAAGAAAAATACAAAAATGAAGCAATTCTGATATTTCCTTCAGAATTTGTCTTCATGCAGTTTGGGGTTTTTGCATTTTATCCAAATCATTGAAAAAAATCATATTATGATTCTGACCTTTCCTTGTTGTGTTTATTATAAAGTTTTCCATTTTTTAAATCCATTATAGCTGTTAAGTACAATACATCCTAATCAGTTGCAAAGAGACCCAACAACAACAGCAGGTGAAAGCATTAGAGAAAATAAAAAAGTGATGGCAACTCTCTGCCTATATGAAACTTTGGGGTTTTTTAGTGCTCAGTCAATGCTTTGTATGTCACTAAACTGGACCAAAGGGCACCAACTTTGATATCAACCACTAAAAATTACTGTCAGACTGAGGCATTAAAACCATTTGCCCATACAGAATTCAGGCGGGATTAACAACTTTGCTATAGAAAAGAGATTTCGCAAACACGCATCTCCATCACTTACCATATCATACAATTCCCCATGGCATTTTATGCTGGCATTTGTCATGCAAATCACAAACTTGGAAAAAGATGCCAAGAACTGGAGTCTTGTTTCCACTGCCTTCTCCAAGTTTGCCTTTCCATTTTCTTACGTAGCCTGAAAATTATGAGCCTTGGCTGTTATAAATGTGAAAATTATAAAAGTCACAGGAGTTGTAAAGTAATTTTTTGTAAGAGTTCACTATTGCCCTTCCTAATATATGAATAGCATTTAAAAAAAGAGGAAGGAGAGAGATAAATCAATATCTATAATTTGAAATTATATTGTTATTTTAAGCACAGAACAGCAAAGCACAGCACCAATATAAATTGAAGACTCAAGATAGCAAGAAATATTAACATTAGAGATATTAACATTAACAGAATATGCTTTTAAGCATTCTCAGATCTTTAATAAAATCATTAATCTCAGCTCCAAAATGTTAACATATTCTACACAAAGTTCATTGGTGACATAATTTGCTAACTCTCCTTCTCCTCTTTCTCACTTGGTGATTTGTCACTTCAGTTCTACTGAGAGGAAAAGCAGCAATGCCTGAAATGCAGCACAATTGGAATTAGTGAGAAGCCAGGTCTCATGCTGCTCATGTTTTCTTTTAGCCTTTTTATAACCATCTGCTATTGGTACTGTTTGGTGCTCTATTCTCCTATGGTAATTAGAAACAGTGTCAGTCAGGTTGTTGTTAATTAGAAAAGGTGACAATAAGGTGGTTTCTTCTTTATAACCCTGGACAGTCATCCTGACTTCTGTCATAAACTTCCCTTCCCTGGCAGGGTGGGCAGGCCCTGGCACAGGGTGCCCAGAGCAGCTGTGGCTGCCCCTGGATCCCTGGTAGTGCCCAAGGCCAGGTTGGACACTGGGACAGTGGGAGGTGTCCCTGCCATGGCTGGGGTGGCACTGGGTGATCCTCATGTTCCCTTCTAGCCCAAACCAGTCTGGGCTTCTGTGATTCCATTCATGCTGAGTTTTCTCTGTACAGCCAATTGAGTTGCTATTCTTATTAAGTAATTTTATCTTTCCCCAAGCCTGTCCCCATTTTTATTTTTTTAATTTTTTTTAATTTTTTGTTTCCTTTGAAAACTCTTCAAGACATTTTTTTTTTTTTTTTAAACTCTGTGTGGCAAAAGATAAGTTGTAAACGCCCCAAAGCCCTGGTTGACTCAGGTCACCAGCTCAAACAGCTTGGTCCAAAGTCTGCAAAGTTACACATTACTACAGAAACTATAATGATATGGTTTAATCAATAGGTTGTTCTGGATTTCCCCAGAGTAACCATAAATAACATTTCTCCCCAAATTTTCTACATCCTGACACTAGAAGGATTACTTAGATCTTTACAAATTTCAGACTTTTAGTGACACCAGACCTACTTTCTATATTTTAATTGCTGAATGTCGCCAAAATAAATGGTAGTTTCAGAAAGAAAAAACATTTTCTTGCAGGATTTAATCTCCTGAACTGGAAAATCACTGGGGAGTTCCAGCAGTCCAGAAGATGTGGAGCTGAAGGGAGCACATGGGGATGGCCTCAGGATGGTGCGAAACAGCCACCAACCCTTTCAGATCAAGAATCGGGAGTGAGTTACAGACAAAATTTCTGTTTATATCATTGTCTCCACTAATTTTTCCCCACATAAAGCTTGTTTGGTATTTAATATCTCTTATACCCTCCATAGGGTTCAATAGTAAATGGAAAATAATTAAATAATTCCACTTAAAAGTTGACAAGTTCACCTCTTCCCACACAATTTGGGAAACCCAGAGTGATTTGAGCAGATGAAGGCCCAGACAAGTCCTGTACCAGCTGGTGCCTTGTTCTGTGAGGCAGTGCCATAATTGACAATTATCCAGTTAAGAACTAGATTTTCACATCAATTTTATTTTCTTAGTAAGCACCAGATCCTATATGTATATTTAATTCCATATAGATGTTGAGTCCAAAATCATATTCATTTAATTTCCATCGATTTCTACTCTTCTTTATCTAATGGACAGCTCAGAATGGCTCTGGTTATTTTGCCAGGGACTATTTAGACGGACAAATGGCAATTCAGCTGATTTTCTCCCTTGACTGCCAGTTGCCAAGTGCAGGTTCCACAGTTTTTTCCCTGCAGCATGTAGTAGGAAGTGAACATAAACAACCGACTTGGAGTAGGCTGAGAAATTTTGCCATCTGGCAAATAACTCACCCACAACCATTCTCTGCTGGATTTCACTACATAAAAATACAAAATTCCAAAATAAATAACCCATCCCTTAGAATTAACTATCCCTGGGGAAAATGCTTCAAATTATTTTTCCCATAAGTAAATATGAACATTTTGCCCAGAAATCAATATCTGATTATGTGTGCACACACACATTCATCTTCCATGCCTCTGGAAATAAATAGAGATGCTATTTTGGGGGAAGAAAAAGATGTCAGCAGGTTTCCTAGGACTCAATAAGGACATTAAGAAAGCCCCAGTGATTCCTGTGACATCTGGCACAGCCTCTCAGAGCACAGGGGGCTGCGTGGGCTGAAGGAATTCGGGGCAAAAGGGAGAGAACTATTCGGGGTTTACAAAGCACAGCAATGTAACAGCTCCTGCTTGCAGGAGAACAGCAGGGTCCTGGTTTAGAACCCCGTAATGAGTGCATTAATCAAAGGAGAGACCTGTTCAAGCCAACAAGAGGCAATATCTTGGTACTTTTTTTCCATTTCTTATGTTAAACACACAACAGTTGTGTCACCTGAAGACATTCCTTTGTTTAGTTTGTGCAGGCACAGCCAATTCCAGGATGAAATCCAAGCCCTCCAAAGTGTCAGTGACTTTTCTATTTTCAACCTACACTGATTTGTTTTGATAGAAATCTGTTTACTCTGCCTCCGTAATATTCTTTATGGCCACGTTCAGGCTGAAGCCCCTAATTTAAAGTGACATTACATTAAGGTCTAATTCAAACAGGTGCCAGTAAAGAGCAGAGATGGACAGTCTAAAAAAATCTCCTTTGACAGAGGTTTACTGATGGGTGACCCTACCTCAGCTCATTTAGGAAAGAAAATTGATCGAGTTAAAAAAACTAAATTGGTTTTCATGGCTCTGTATGATACAGATAAAAAAAATTGTGTGGTTAATTCACAGTGTACTGTGGGTACCAGTTGAACCAGCCAAACAGGAAAATTTGGAAATACTTTATTTTTTGATTCACCTTGTTGGATGTGTGGCTTTCTCAACCTTTTATAGTCTCTATCCCTCCCCTGGTTGTTGCATTTTCTGCCTAAGAAAAAAAAAAGTTGTCCAAATAATACATATGACATTTAGCTTCATAATTTGCAATTTATTACCTCTTCCTTAAAAGTGTTTTATGCCAATTATAGCATTTTAATTAACAATTATTATCCATCTCGATGATTTGTATGTAATTTAAAAATATGTGAAAATTAATATATTATTTTTAACAGAGATTTCCAATTAAACATGGAAAAATATTTAATTAGTTTAAAATTATTAATGAAAGCTTCAGTAGCATAGAAGCTGAAAATGTCCCAAAACTAGAGAGGATCCCTAAATTCTATACTCATCAGTGTAACCACAAGCTCCTGGAATTTTAGATTTCTGTCCTCATGGTTGCCTTTGATTGCTTTTACAGATTAACCCAAACAGGTAAATTCAAATTATTAGGTTTAGAAAAATCAGATCCAAGTGAATAAGCTGGAATTCTTTGCTGATGCAACTTTTTCAGATTTGGGAATGGCGTTTGAGTCCATGTAAAGCACTGACTTTGTGAACAATAGTAACTTATATTAACTCTTCTGCCCCGGTCATACACTTTTCCAAAATCCTGACAGATCCATGATCCTGCTACATCTCTTGACTCCAGATTACCAAAGACATTTCTCCTTTAGCTAATAAGAACCTCTTCTTCTGGTATTTCCCCCATCTGATGAAATTCCAGGAAAATTACTGAAACATAGCACAGCAGAAATAAATCAGATACAAGAAGCACGTGAGAGTGTGGAGAGCTCTGATGAAACAGCAGCACACGTGGCTGACAAAGCCTTTGTCACACGGTGATGTGAAGGTGCCTGATCCAAACTTTGACAAGCCATCACCTGCCAGGTCTTTAGGAAAGAAATGTGATGAGCTGGGAGCCCCTCTCTGTGCTTCCTGTGCATGGCCTGACCTCTGGTGAGAGGAATGAGCAATCCCCCTGAGACACACACAGTCCAGGAACAAAGATCTGTATCCAGACACATTCCTGTCAAAATAATGGGAGCCAGGCAGTCACTGGAATATTGAACTGCGCTCCAGTGCAGCCAGCAGCCTGGGCTTGTTTTCTAAAATCAAGGTTTTCAAAACCTTTGAGGACTATCTTACATACACGATGTGAGTAGAATCATTACATCTTTTGAAGAAGAGTATATGAGAAATTAAAAATTAAACCAGGAGTATAAATAAATAAATAAATAGAGAGTTAAATAAATAAATAAATAGAGAGGTTATGCAACAGCTATCAGAATGTCTGGTTTTACACACTAGATGCACTTACCTTTGAGGATTTTTTGTCAGATTCATTCTTTGATGAATAATGAATCAAGTACAATTGCAATCTTCCTTGTAGAGTTCAAAATGTTGCTGATATCTACCTTTTAACTCTTCTACACAGTCACAGAGTAAGATTTTAACTGCCAATATCAGATGTCTTTTTATTTTCTTCACCTGCAGCGATCACACATTTTATGAGCTCCTTATTTTCTTTGCCAAACTACCATAATTTGATGAACCATATTCTAAAACATGATAAAAGTGTGAATGTGGTCCTTGAACATTACATGCTCAGAATATGTAGCATCAAATGCATATTCAAATATTTTAAATACTAATTTTTTCAATAAGTTGCCATTAAAAAGAACCATTTTAAAATAAAACTCCACAAACCTATTTCCCAAGTTGTTTCTGTCATCTCCCAGGCACCACTTCAGTTATGTAAATTGCCAAGTAGTTCAGTTTGGGTTATAATCTCTCAGTATTTTTCTCCAAAACATTTAAAATAATTACAGTCCTCTGCTAAATTGTTCTCCATGCAGTTTCAGTTATATAAGAAAGAATCATTCATAAATTCTCAGATTACTTATTTTCTTCAAAATTTGTCTCAATCTTTCATGACAAAAGAACATTTCTATTCCATTTTGAGAATGCTTAAGAAAAACAGCAGGTTTCTGATCCTCCTTTTATATGCAAAATCCAAAGTTCTTCAGAAGAAAAATGCAAGTTTAGCAGAAAAGAAAAAAAAGTTACTTAAACCACTGCCCTAATAGAGAACTGAGACATTCCTGCCCCTTCTCCTGCTCTGACTTGGGGGCCTGCAAAGCTGTGTCTCTAATACACTCTCACCCCTCTATCCCAGCTCTAGTTCTGCAGGGATTTTTTTCCCCAGTTCTCAAATACTTTACTCCAGAAGTGCTGCCACTGCTGTTGCTGGGCCCAGCCTTGGCCAGGGGTGAGTCTGTCCTGGAACGGGCTGGAATTGGCTCTGTCAGACATGGGAAAAGTTTCTGGATGTTTCTCTCAAAAGCCACACCTGTATCCCGCATCCCTTCATACTCCCTGCACCCCCCCCAAAAAAAACCCCAAAAAACAAACAACCCTGCTACACCAACCCAATAGAGCACTTGTGATTCATTTGATAGTTTAATTTTTCACGTTCCCAAGAAGAAAATACTTCATAGCCACACAACTCTGAATTTCCTCAATTCATTTCCTAGATCAACAGAGCAAAATCTCTTGCAGAAAGCTGCCAGAATATTGCTGCTGGGCTTTTGAACATGCCTGAGGAGGAGTGGGAGTGCCATCAGTGCTGGCTACTGGAGAGGTGGCTCTGCGGGGCAGGTTGCTTCCTCCTCCAAGTCAAACACCATCCAAAATACATCCTTCTGCCAGTACATAATGGATTGGATTTCTGACACTCCTGAAATATTTAGTCACGGATGTCTTTAGGTGGTTCTGTTGTTCTTTGGAAGACACCTATAGTCTACTTATCATTGCTCTATGAACTGATGATAAGACATCTGAAGTGGACATTATTTTTTCTGTTCTATCCTATTCAGTTGGAAAATATTTTAAATAGCCCATTATTTTTAAATGGACATTTCTCTCACCAAAGTGGAAGTGGTCTTACAGAGATCACTGGACAATATGAATGCTCTGCCTCAGTAAAGCACAAAACCTACAAAGCTATCTGGAACTTGTGAGCAAGAGGAATTTCATCTCCCAGCTTGGTGATCTATTGAACATCAAAGTTAGTGTTTATCCACGTGTGGCATAATGCTGAAGTCTTTGGGGAAAAACTAATGATGTGATTAAAGCATTTAATAGCACACCTGATGTGGAGAAGGGCTTTGTGAAAGTATCTTTTAAGTATTACCCTTAAAGACGTCTGCTGTGCCCAGAAATGGAAGCTCAAGAACTTTCTGAGCACAGCTTTTTATCCTCAAAAGGACTCCTTGCTGATACGTTGCATGAAGTAGCCATCTTAAGAATTAAATCTAATTACTATGTTTTAAACAAAACTTTTAAAACAAATTATCTCTATTGAGGCATTTTTAGCAGTGGCTAGGTGTATCTTCAAAAAAGGACAGGTCCATTCTAAGTGTCCAATGAGTAGACAAATTGCTTAAATCCAGGCCTGTTGATAGTGTAAACAACCATGTCCCCAGGCAGACTGGTCAGTAAGGAAAGGCTCTCAGGCCAAGGATTCTTCAGGAATTTATTGGTCTGGGGTGATTCTCATACACCTGCCTTATGTGCAGGGGCTCCTTTCTGAGCAGGATGAGGCTGCAGGTGCCAAATTCCAGTCTCAGTTCAGCAGATGCAGCTCTCTCTGGCTTTAATTTTACCCCAGTTGTTCTCTGTGGAGGCCCATGGGCCTGCCACTGCTCTGCCTTCAGCCTTGCTCTGGAGATTGACCCTTGAATGGGATGTCCCTTGAATGGGCTGTGATTAG
Organism: Sturnus vulgaris; assembly: GCF_052056855.1. Classification (NCBI taxonomy): domain Eukaryota; kingdom Metazoa; phylum Chordata; class Aves; order Passeriformes; family Sturnidae; genus Sturnus; species Sturnus vulgaris. The sequence goes on along the minus strand of NC_142254.1, from coordinate 367,789 downwards.
CTTATTTCAACCCTCCTGGAAGGATGCTCCTTAGGTTGGCACACCTTTTCTTATCATGCTGAGCTATCCCCGAAAAGCTTCTGTTATCTCACCATGCCCTAGTACCCATGGTAATCCTTTGTAACCCATTGGTCTTTCCCCTTTGGTACCACCCTTGCTTTCCCCCATAAAAATCCCAGATTTCCCCCAGTTCTTTAGGGAGCTGTCGTCCCTGGCTCCCTTTGCACAGCTGTTGGATATTAAAGGAATCTCTGTGGAATCTGCTATACGACGCTCCTGTCTCTCTGTCTCTGAGTCGGCCTGGGATAGCCTTGCAAGCAGAGCTGAAATTGCTGAGCTGAAAGCACTGATCACTTGTGGCCACAGGCCACAGCTTGCTGAGGTGTATCCCGCAGCTGGGAGAGCTGCCAGAGACCCCCTAGAAGGCAGTCCCTTGTGAGACTCTCTCTGGGAAGGTTGGCAGCTTTCTGGGTCTGGAGCATCGCATCTCCACGGACCCCCTAGCAGTCAACAGTTCTGGTGATGACAAAATACCACGATCAACACTTCCTGAATCCCAAAGGACTGGCAACAGATGAGTTTGCAGCAAATATAAATTGATAATTAACGCTCTCCAAATTCCCTAGTGAATTCAGACCAGTGAACCATTAGAATGTTAAATATCTTAACTTTCCTTACTCAGTTTGTCCTTTGACAACCTGAGAGGAGTTTATTTAAAACAAGGGATGTGAATAACTAATGCTACAAAGAGTATTGGGATTATCAGTGACAGCAATCCTGAGGAAAGCAGTTCAATCTCTATTTAGTTTACGGCTTGATTTCCTAAGCATTTATTCCAACAGCAAAGACTGGACCATGTTGCAACATATGCCGTTAATTCTCAGTGGTGTGTTTTCCTTTTGCACCATTGCCTGCTTGTTTAGCTGCTAGCAGGCAGCAGAGGAATACACAGCACAGAGAAAAAAGCATTTTATCCCGAATAAAACAGAGAGCCCTAAGATAGGCTTTGCCTTCAGCCAAAGGCTGGGCACCCTTCGTGTGTTTAGAAACAAATTAACAGGGAAAAAATATATTTATATGTGTGCAAATACTTGATTAAACTTCACATCCATTATTGCATTATCCACACTAAAAATACCTTAACCTTAATTCTGAGTATATTGGAACTAAGTGGGTCTTCTGGCTGTAAATTAGTGTTAAAAGATAACATGTTGGAAACATGCAGAGCAGAACAGTACAAAATATATTATTTTTGATGTGCTGCATACCTGTGCTATGACAACATATTCATCTGCTGAGACAAGAGAGTTGACTTTCAGAAAACTGCAATGAGCATCACTGACAGTTAAGCCTGACCTTTGAAAGGAAATACCAGGCCTTTCATGTTCAAGACTATATTTTGAAAGTCAATTAAAGGAGGAAATAAGGAAAGAGTGACACTAACATGACAGCTGTTGAGGAGGACATAAACAAACATTTGCCTTTGACAGCAGAAATCTAGAGTTTAACATTTGAAGACTTATTAGCAATGAGAAGTAAAAGGTCTGTCTGTGTACTCTGCATCACTGAGATATCAGAAACAGCTTTTAAAGGAACTTAATTTGAAAGAGATGCATTTAACTATCAGATGGCACAACAGTAGCATTCCTAATTCAATGGATTTGGGACATGAAATCGCATGACTGTTTTTAAAAAAATTACTCGTTTTGAATTAAATAATAGAGAATAGAAAGGTTAAAACTCATGTAATGGAGATAACAGTGTTTGAGAGCAAAGCTCTCTGGGAAAGAACACTGACATTATTTTTTCTAGAGTAGCACTCCAGAACTTTCACTACCTCCCTACAGACTACCCAAAAACTTAAAGCACAACAACAAAGAAGGCAATGGACTTTCTGTTTGCAAAATCTGCAGGCAAATCTCTACAGGCAAATGCCATGAGCTGGCAGAAAAAACCTGGGGAACATAAGACTCAGCCCATGAAGATAATCACAGAATCCCAGGATGGTTTGGGTGGAAGGAACATTAAAGGTTATCTCATTTGCAGCCTCTGCCATGGGCAGGAATACCTCCCACTGTCCCAGGTTACTCCAGCCCCAATGTCCATCCTGGCCTTGGACACTGCCAGGGATCCAGGGGCAGCCACAGCTGCTCTGGGCACCCTGTGCCAGGGCCTGCCCATCCTGCCAGGGAACAATTCCTGCCCAATATCCCATCCAGCCCTGCCCTCTGGCACTGGGAGAATGCTACAATAGGTCTCATCTTAAATTCCATTTAATAAGATTGCCTTATTTCACTAAAGACATCAGAACAGAAGCAAAGATGAAAGATAATATTATCTTCTCCCTCTTCCTCCCCTCTCTCCACCCAGAAAAAAATCCAAACATTCCTGTATGGATTTAACCTTTCTGTAGCTCTACTTCTAAGATACTGGTAAAAAAGACTGAAGTTTTAGATTGGCATGACTCAATCAACTTCTGGGAGAGATACTGAGCCTGAACTGCTGCCAGATCAATTGTTGTTGTTGTTTTTGTTGTTGTTGTTATACCTGGCTCTGCAGGTTTGTACTTCTAATCAGTATGCAACAACAACAGGAGATCCCTGAATTTTCTAACTGGATGGTCTGGGTGGGACCATAAAAATAAAGCTATTCTGTCTTCTTGAAAGCAACAGGAATATACACTACAGCCCATAAAGGGTTCTGTTAGCAAATCAAAGAAGCTTCACGAATGGACTCACCCATTTCCAGCAGCAGGTCTGCAGCTGCACAGGGATGCTCAGTGAAACCTTATCCCACCCTCCTGGAGGAAATAAAAAAAGCTTTGAGGACACCAGCACAGCACATGTCTAGATCTTCTGACCCCAATTTGGCCAAGATCTAAGAGGGAACAAGTGGTGCTGGTCAGAAGGCAGCTGGACTTGTAGACTGACAGATGTTTCATGGTGTGAGACAAGCAGTTTGGCAGAGAAGCAGAACTCGCCCCACAGCAAAGTGCTCCATCGCTGACATTTTCAGAAGCGCTATCTACTTCCAGCAGCTCCAAGAAATCTCCTGGAAGATAACAAAAAAACCTTTTCACTTTTTTAGTTTCTCAGCCATCTTCCCTCAAACTGTACACGTACGAATACTGAGGTAGAAAGTGCTTTTATATTGATTGTTTTTCCTCTTTATATTTGACAGCTGGAGTGTTAAAACAGAATTTCTGAGTAAATTAATGCAATAACAAAATTACACAGGGCAGCTGTTTCAGCTATTTCCACAGAGCAATGCTCTTTAGAAGAGCTAATGAATCTAATGGAATCTAACAGACACTGCCAAAGCAGCAATAAGTGATTTAAAATGTAGGGGAAAGTCTCATACAAACAGCCTCACCAAGCACTAAATGAAGTAACATGAAACTCTTGGGGCTTCTCACTCTTAAGAAAAAAATCAGATAGATCTCTGTTCATTTATTATAGGGGTGCCCATAAGCTCACTCCAGTACAGGACCTGTTAAAATTTCTATTATCCTTCTCATTACTTGTTGTAAATAAATTTACAAGTTAGCCCAGTTCCACCAAAAAGTTATTGTTTGTCAGTTGATAAATTGTTAATTGAGTTAATGTTGTTAATTGAAGTTCCACCAAAAAGTTATTGTTTGTTAATTGATAAATTGTTAATTGAGTTAATGTTGTTAATTGAAGTGCCCCAGTTCAGCTGTAATGTTGGTTCCCCTTATCCCTAGATCCCTTGATTGTGTACCTCCCTTTTATCCATTGGGTATTGCTGCTGCTGTTCCGGCATGGCACCAGAGGAGGTGACATCATGGGACTTATATGCAAAGTGCAGAACTAAGGAATTATGGGTACCATTCGGGTAAATAAATCCCCTATAAAACGAGCCAGCTGAAGTTCCAACGAGCCAAGATGGTTTATCTGTGTCAGGAACTGTCTCCTGGAACTGCACATGCATGAAACCCAGGATCCTCACCCTGACAACAGTGTCCGGTCAGAAATGGGACCCTAGACAGTGAGCCAAAGATTGTCTTCCTAGGGGACTCCTGTGAGGATAGAAGCCCCAGCTCTGCCCTTCGTGGACAGAGCTGCACTGAACCTCCTCCTTGGTGTTGTCATCTGGGAGCAGCGGTGGTGTGTGCGCACCCCATGAGTACCCCCACCCACAAACAAAATGCTGATTTCTTAATAAAGGCCTTTCAAAGGGAGCTGGTCTCCTGGCCCATTTACTTCATTACTGAAGTGTTTGTAACTTGCTTAATTACAAATGTGCTCGAGGCTGTAGCTTGCTTTCACTTACTGCCTGGATAATAATCCCCATTTCCCATTTCATTCAAATTTTGAAATTATGTTTTTGTTTATTCTATGCAAAAGAATAAAGATGAGAGATTTGTTCAACTACTGGAATTGTTCAATTTTTCTGTAAATGTTGCCAATAAAAACTGACATGTGGGGAATGTTTCACTGTAAATCATTCAAATGGGGCAAATTTGGTTTCTTCGCTGGGGAGGAGGTGCTTCCCCTCCTCAGCCAGCTCTGAGGTGGCAATTTGGGCAATAACCTGAGCTGAATGTTTCATAGCACTCCTGGGTTATTTTCATTCCTTCCAGGGATCATGGGGTGCAGGGAAGCCCCTGACAGGATGGATTTGAGAGGGGTGCTGAGGCTTTGCACCACTTAATTAGTGCTTTGTTTCAGTCTCGTCTGCCTTCACTCAGAGCCAGGTTTAACAGAAACATGATGGAAACAGTATTTCTCGTGTTCAGGCTTGGATTTTTATTAAATCTTACCAGCAAGTACAGAGAGTACCACAGCACTTCCAGCTACCTGCTAGAAGTGAGGAATAATGGCCTGAGATGCAGCTGGTACAAGGTCTTTTAAAGCAAAACAGTCCAATAGAGAATTAACACCGATATTATTTATACTTTTGACCCAATAACCAAATTCCCATGGCCCTTAGAGTGACACTGACTGACCAATCAGAAACTACTACCTGAAACCAGGAAGAAGAAGGAAGAAGAAAGAAGATGAAGAAAGAAAGAGACACCACCCCAAATCTTCCATGTTGTCCCATACCTCTTACTATACTATAAAAACCTCAAATTTAAAACCCATCACCCTGTGAAAGCACACACTTCTAATTCACTACACACTTGTGATTTTTTACTTCATCACTCATATTTAGAAGCCATCTGCAAGGCCTCCGGTCAAAGGCATTATTCTCCTGGGGGTCAGTGCCAGACAGCACAGAAAGCTCAGGTTTCTGGGATCCAACAGGACCAAACTTCCCAATGCCTTAGGAAAGCCCCTGGCAGAGCCAACACAGCCATACCCTGGGCAGTACTGATTTCACAACAAAATAAACCCTGTCAGGCTCTCAATGAGACTCTTGAGATTCTAAAAACACTTCAGAGTTCTTCCCTACAACCTTCCATGTTTTGCCTTCCCTGGATGTGGAGTTCTGACTCCTCAGTGGCTTCAAAGAGCTGCCAAAGCACTTCGTGTCAGTCTCCTGAGTGGAATTCTTGCAGAGGGATGAACTGTGCCCTCTTCTTCCTCAAAGGAGGCCAAAGCATTTTGGCGAGGAGCCATTCATGCCAGTCAGGAACAGGAGTGGGAAAACGGAACCCTATCAAATAAAACGTCAGATTTAAACTTCCTGTTTGTTTTAAGTACATACTATATTATTGGCTTTTCACAAATATTGAAATGAATGCTATATGTACAATGTTGGAAAACTTTGCTGTATGAATAGAGTTTCTCTTAGTTCTGCTATTAACAAAACTTAGGAATAGTAATGTGATAAATATATATTTTTCTTGGACTATAACATGGTGATGTAAAAAGCTTTTGTTCATGTAACTAACTCAGAGAATGATAAAAAAGATGATCAGGAAATTCTTCACATTCTTGGAATATTGATGAAACCAAAACCCCAGGGAGGGAACTTATGGATCTCTGTTATCAGGGAGCACCAACAGGATGGAGCCACAAGGAGAAATTTTTTTTAAAAGTTGATTTACATGTTGGGGGGGGGATGATTTTGAATAATGCATGAAGGTCTCTGAATACACAACATGTTGATGCATTTAAAGAAGTATTTTCTGAGTTAGTGTGCGCTCTTGGCTGAATGTCAAGCACCCAGCCTTATCAACCCTTTGCTTTATTGTTTGTCTCTTATTGTCTTTTATTAAACCTTTTAAAATCCACCAGGAAAGTGAACCTTGTTTTCCACATGTTTGAACGCTTCCCCACGGCGGGCTGCAGATCTTCCTTAAGAATGGCTGGAGCTCCTGCTCTCCGTTTCGGAGGCGTGCACACAGCAGGGTCCTCACCTTTGTACTGTGCCCTCTCAGGCCATGCTCTGCCACCCAGTTTACTGCACTGGGTGTCTCAGGAGAGCAAATTCTCTGACAAAAGAGAGAGATTTGATATTTTCACTCATCATCCCATCAGATAAATCACTGCTTTCCTCATAGATCAAGGTTTTTCTTTCTGATTCATATCCCATATAAGAAACAATATTTCTTCTATTACTGAGGCATTTTTGTGACAATCTTTAAAGATTTTTTCCTATTTCACATATATTTAATGATTTGCGGTAGGAGAAGGGATTACAGGCAACCTGTAATAAATAAATCACAGCTGTGTTAATCACCAAAACAGCCTAACCCTTAACAGGTCACAGCTATAGCCAATAAGGCTGAGTGGAATAAAAGGGTGGGTTGGCTGGTCAGGGGAGGATCCTGAGAGATGGGAAATGGAAGGAACTCAAGGGATGAGAGACTGGACTGACCAAAGGGGATAGAGTTGCTGCTGTGAGGTCAGCCAGCGTTTGGCTAGGGAAGAGCCAGTGGGCAGAGGCTGCAAGGGAAGCTACAGTGGGAACTTGCTGTAGTCAGTCAGTGAGGAGTTGGAGTCTGTAAGCCAAGCTGTGAGCAGGAATAAAGCAGGACCTTTTCATATTGTTGAACAAGAGTGTGTGTCTCCTTTCATTTTTACCCCTAACATGAGCCCTGCTGAAACAATTACAAGTATTCATCAGTGACCAAACATCATTTCAGTTAGAGCAAATGATTTCAAATCTAAGAGTTAAATTTAAAGGTAGCTTCTCCATTTTAGCTTGACATTTTAGTCAGATTTAACTCCTAGTGTTTACATTTCTTGGGCAGAATTTATAGTATTTAATTTGGTCTGCTCAAGCACAAACTAACTGAATCTGAGCAGAAAATATGCTTTCATGCCTCGCATTTTTATTACCTTTTTAATCAGACTCATCACTGTATTTTTTACAAATTAGTTTCATTCATTTTTCAAAGGAAAGCTGCTAACAAATTAGTTTCATTCATTTTTTCCTAATGAGGCTGCTATTTTGCTCAGATTCAGATGCTAAACCAAGCAGTTCTGTGAGTTGACTCCCACAGATCCAAGAAACCTCTGCAGTGGTTGAGATTACACAGAGTATATCAAAAAGGCAGAAGAGTGCTGCCCCATGGACTTTTGAAGGATATTGGCAATTTTGACTATAATTAATAAATAATAATCTCAGCATATGCTCCAAGTTGTGGCCCTGAGCAAACACACGTAAAAGATAAGCTTAGTTACCATGTAAATAAAGGGAAATTATGTACATGTCTTTAAGGGATTTTGTAAGCAAGGTTTGGAAATTTGATTAATATCTAAATAGCTATACCCAGCAACATGCTAATCAGATGTCAATTACTTCCTAAAATAGTTGCATTTATAATGTTAATTGAAACTAAACTTGTTATAATGATTTATTAATCCTAGTTTTCAAACTCTTTAATTATCTTGCTTGTGGAAACACTACACTTGTGATTCAAGTGGTTCCATTAAATTAACATCTTGAATAGGAATTCTGAGAGAATTTATTCAAGAAACTGTGTGGTTCATAAAACCCATGTACTTTTATCATAAAGCCAGCCTGATACAGTGTCTTAATTTAATTTCTCTTTAGAGGTATGAAGTGAGCAAATACTCTGCATTTAGAATATTGATCCATACTGAATTCACACAGAATTGTGTTCAAATTTCAGTATTGCAGATAGACAAAGACTGGCTGTTACTGATGCTATGAAATCACCAGGTCTTTTTAATTACTGAACCTTAATCTGGTCTTCATAAAATTATAAATTGTGATTTGTTAAAAAAACAGTCGTGGGATGTCACCTGAATAGAAGAATGTTTTAGTACATGCTAAGCAAAGTACATATTTAATAATTAAAATAGATTGTTCTGACTTCTCTATTATAGCTTAAATTTTGATCAGTTACTATTAATATGTAACTGTCATGCACAACAGATACTTGTGATTTAGATAAATAGACATATGGGGAAGAAAAAAAAAGAGACTGAAATTTTAATACATTGATCATTTACCCTGAAGTAAAAGTTTCAAACCTCTTTTCCTTAAATCCAAGTCAAAGAGAATTTTTAGGGATTCTACATTTGAAACAAGAGACCTTGAGTTGCTCCCTGGCTGGGCTTTAGTTTATTTTATTCCAAGTGTAACCTAATTTTGGTGAATTTTTGCAGTCATACAAACTGGGAGAGGGCATTATAAAGGCTCCCTCATCTGTGGTGCACACAGCCTGGCCTCAGAAATCCCAGGAAGCACCTGCTGAACAAACATGTTCCCTTCCATAGCAGAAAACCCAAATTATCTCATTAAATCCCCTCACAATGCTCCCTGCCCATCAAGCCCGTGCCAAAGCTGAGCACAGATGCAATATGACTAACCTCAAGAGTAAAACCTCCAGATTCTTGGCTGATCAGGTCTGTGCATCCTCCTCTAAAAAAATTGCCTCTGTAGAAAGCCAAGCATTTTTCCTTTAAGGTCTGATGAAAAACCAATGGATTTCCAGGAGCTGCAGGAAAGCTGGAGAGAGACAATTGGCAAGGGCTGGAGGGACAGCACACAGGGAATGGCTGCCAGTGGCAGAGGGCAGGGCTGGATGGGATATTGGGCAGGAATTGTTCCCTGGCAGGGTGGGCAGGCCCTGGCACAGGGTGCCCAGAGCAGCTGTGGCTGCCCCTGGATCCCTGGCAGTGCCCAAGGCCAGGTTGGACATTGGGGCTGGAGCAGCCTGGGACAGTGGGAGGTGTCCCTGCCATGGCAGGGGTGGCACTGGGTGGGATTTAAAGTCCCTTCCAACCCAACCCATTCCATAATTCTATGATTTTAGGACACCCTATAAATTTAAAAGTGTTTTAGACGGCTCAATCAAAAGGGCTCTAAAAATCTGTGCAGTGGACACCTTCCTACTTAGCAAGTACCTTAGCAACTAATTAGTGAAGAAGAAATGAATGATAGAAAATGTTAAGATTTGGTTACAAATTGTATAAACCCAGGTAAGAAGAGAAATCTCCTACGAAAGGTGAAGAATGAAATGGGTGCTACTGCCCCTGTGCCCAGCCCTGGAGGCTCCTCTGCAGTGCTGTGTCCAGCTCTGCATCCTCAGCACAGCAGGGACAGGAGCTCCTGGAGCAGGGCCAGCAGAGGAAGGGAAAGCTAGACTGGCCACTGCATGTCAGCTACAGCAAAATCATCTCTGGTTCAGCAATGAGCAAGAGGAACAAAGAATCAGCAGCTTCTCTGAGTTTACTGATTAATAGGGGGATATTTAACGAATGCACTGGATACTCTCCTGTCCATTAGACTATACTTCTATTCTCTTTAGTTTCTTCTTTTCTCTCTGAGAAAGAACAGATGAGCATACCTTTATAAATCAGCTCCACTTAAATTTCAGTCACTAAAAGGCAAAGAATTGTAATTAGCTGTGATAGCATAAAGCCATTTAAAACAACTGCCATCGTCTACAGATAATGCTCTTGAAGGAGCTGTGTTTATCTCATGGAAGGCTTTGGGCTGGAAGGGACCTGAAAACTCCTCCAGTGCCACCCCTGACATGGCAGGGACCCCTCCCACTGTCCCAGGCTGCTCCAGCCTCAATGTCCACCCTGGCCTTGGGCACTGCCAGGGATCCAGGGGCAGCCACAGCTGCTCTGGGCACCCTGTGCCAGGGCCAGGGTCTGCCCTTAGCTGTAGAAAATTTCTTCTTTGTATCCCATCTAAATCTTCTCTCAGTTTAAAAGATTTTATCAAAGAAGGTTAGGGGGGGAAAAGAACTTGTTTTGCTTGTGACATGCTGCAAAAAGCTTCTTATTCTGAAGAGCAGATTATATTTTAAAAATTGAACCAGATTTAAATTAACAGTCACCTTATCCTGCTTTATTACTTCAATATTCCTTCATATGTAAATCTAAGTTCCCGTAAAAAAAGCATCGCTCGTATCCTCCCTGTAATGTTGATATTTTCACCTGAAGTGGTGTAGTCACAAGAAAAATCTATTCCACTCAGACATATTATGTTTAAAAATATATAAATTATGAATAAAGCACTCCATTAAATATTTCAAGAAATCTCACTCTAACTGTGGATACAAATAAACTCAGGGCACTAAAATTCCAAGAAACTGCTGAGAAACCATAAGGTTTACATTAATTTGCAATGTGCTGTCTCCTTACTAATGTGCTTTCCTTGCACTGTTAAGGCTCACAGAAAAATTTTGCGTTTTAATTGTTTTCTTTCTAAAGAATACAAAATATTGCTGTTAAAATTCAGTCAGTGGTAGAATGATGCTCAACACACCGTCTTAATAAAAAAATGTGATTTCTCCTGACACAGCCTGGTACTGGAACCAGCTGTAGGTTCCGTTCTAGGCTTTATACTCATGGAAAGATCAAAGGTTAGCCAACCATGCTAATAAAGGAGATTTCTCTTCCTGACTGGGCAGCTGAACACTTGATATCCTCTCCTAGGAGGAAGATCTCTTGAACACACGAGCAGGTTGTGCCCTGATGGCATGGAGCTGAAGATGATGGATGGAGGGCTGGGGTTACAGAAGCGTGGGACAGACAGAGCCCTGTCAGATCCACTGCAGCTCTGCAATGAATTAGGGGCCTCAACAACACTGAGATAATTGAGGTTATACATCCAGCTCACACAAGGGCTCCACTGCATCCCCTCCTGAGCTGCTCAGTGCTGCTGCAAATCAAACTTCAAAAAATGTGTGTGGCGTGGGAAAGAAAAAAAACAAAATGTGACTGTAAAAGGATTTGCCATCTTAAGCCAAGACTACCAGAGGGAGAGACCGAAACAGGAGGAAATCTTCAAAGACCAGTGGGCAGAGCTGAGAGATAAGTGTGGAATGCAAGGAGTAAAATACCCCAAGCTGAGAAACTGTGGATTTGACTGCACCAACAGCAGGGGAAGGAGAGGTTTAATTCTTGCACTTGCACACTTCGTTCACAACGTCCTGGAAAGAGATGATCAGAAAAACTCCTGTTGTTATTCTTGCTAGCTTTATAGTTAAAAATAGCATTAGTTAAATGCATTAATTGGGATGGCAGAAATTGAAGTGAGAAGGGAAATTCCAGAACTTAGAACTTCATCTTTCAAGACAAACTTGCCCCAAAGAATTGTTAAAAGAACAAAGTACAGTTGTACTTTATAAACATGAATTCTCTCTATGATGGCTGCACTTCTATTAATTGTAGATTAGATCCAGTATTCTCCAGTGTTCAGCATATTTATTGCAATTCTTTTTGCATTTGCCCTCATTCGTTATTCTAAACATCAACTGTATGCAGTGGGATTTTTAAATTGCTTCAGCCCAAGAGCAATTATTATATAAAGAAGTCCTCAGGGTACTGAAATATCTACAGCAGCTCCTTCCATCTACAGGAGATGCAAACACACTGTCTCATGTAAAACTGGATTTCATTTCTGTTCAAGAAAGAAGCAAATGTGGCCTCTAGGTATCAATATTAAACAAGGGCCACGGGCAGACAAGTAAAATCACAGAATTATGGAATCCCAGAATGGTTTGGGTTGGATGGGACATTAAATTCCATCCAGTGAAGGGACACCTTCCACTGTCCCAGGCTGCTCCAAGCCCCAATGTCCAACCTGGCCTTGGGCACTGCCAGGGATCCAGGGGCAGCCACAGCTGCTCTGGGCACCCTGTGCCAGGGCCTGCCCACCCTGCCAGGGAACAATTCCTGCCCAATATCCCATCCAGCCCTGCTCTCTGGCACTGGCAGCCATTCCCTGTGTGCTGTCCCTCCAGCCCTTGCCAATTGTCTCTCTCCATCTTTCCTGCAGCTCCTTCAGGCCCTGCAAGGCCACCCTGAGCTCAGCCCAAAGCTTCTCCTCTGCAGGTGAACAATGCCAGCTGTGCCAGCCTTTCCTCCCAGCAGAGCTGCTCCATGCTCTGCTCATCCTGGAGCCTCCTCTGGGCTCTCTCAGCAGCTCCAGCTCCTTGCTGTGCTGGCCCAGGGCTGGGGCACCTCTGCAGGTGCTCAGGGTCTCACCTGGGAGGAGAGGAGAGGAGAGGAGAGGAGAGGAGAGGAGAGGAGAGGAGAGGAGAGGAGAGGAGAGGAGAGGAGAGGAGAGGAGAGGAGAGGAGAGGAGAGGAGAGGAGAGGAGAGGAGAGGAGAGGAGAGGAGAGGAGAGGAGAGGAGAGGAGAGGAGAGGAGAGGAGAGGAGAGGAGAGGAGAGGAGAGGAGAGGAGAGGAGAGGAGAGGAGAGGAGAGGAGAGGAGAGGAGAGGAGAGGAGAGGAGAGGAGAGGAGAGGAGAGGAGAGGAGAGGAGAGGAGAGGAGAGGAGAGGAGAGGAGAGGAGAGGAGAGGAGAGGAGGACTAAATTGTGCCACCTAAGCTTCTCATCAGTGTGACTGATACCTGTATCAAGAAGCACCTTTCCCCAGCCCAAATCAAGTGGTCAAAAGTAGATTCAAAGGACAACAATTTAATGGTGAAAACAGGAGGTTTGTGCAGGTGCTGGATTTCCTTTCAAGTTCAGTTCCTCCAGGGTCTCCTCATGTTCATACCCTGTCCCAGGTTGTGCTCCACCTACTGGGATACTCCCAGGTCAGTGGGATGCATTCAGATTTTTGTCAGTCCCCACAAATCCACTGCAAATTTAGAAGTATTTACTGATGCAAAAAAAATAGAATCATACCAGAGCATTTGTTTGCAACGAGCTAAAACATTGGGAAGTTCTTTCTTTTATATTACTCCTTTCAATTTTTAAATTTTACTACAAAATTCACACATTTGTCTATATTCATCCAGGATGACACAGAGCATGTAAATGCTCTGGAGAATGTTCCTCTTTGCCCTTTGCCAGCTACAGTTCTCAGCAATGTGCAAATGAGATGCAAAAAATAAAACCTGTTTATGAAACAGAACAAAAGAATGTGCACAATTTTATAAATGGCCAATATTTTATCTCTTCAGCATTTCAAGAAATGCCACACAAGAATCTGATTTAAAGGGCTCTCAAGGCAGTTTTCAGGAGATTTTAAAATCAGTAACATCTCTAAAAATATATATATCCACATGTAATTTTGCATTCATGATAGGACATATATGTTCAAGGTGTAGACAAAAGTGAAGCACAAAGCAACCAGAATTTGTCAGTCTATCGTCTCCACTGATATTAAAATTCACAATGATAAGAAATAAACAAACAGAAGGTTTGTCTTCATGTGTGATGGAAAGTTAAAATTAAGAAAAGTCTGGAAAAAAGTCTGAAAAAATATCTGAAAATCTGTTTGTAAAAAAAAAAAAAGTAGAAGAACATTATTTTCTAAGAGTTATTGTAAGAGATAAAGCAGCTCTGAATTATGGTCACACACACAGAACCTCACAGTGCCAATTCTGTGCCTGGCAACAGTCTTTGGAAAACTTTGGAGAGGAGCTTGGAACCAGGGTCTGGCAGCAGGTCTGCAGAAAGCAGCTTGATCCTCATGTGTTCATATGTGGGAAACCATAGATAGATATTTATACTACCTATATATATTTAAACCACCTGCAGAAGACATATTTTTGATGTTCTTCTTAGGTTTCTGCTTGCTCCCAAGGTAAATAAAGGATTGAAGGTTTGGAAAGGCAGAATGTGTCTAGAACAGATAGAAGGACCAAGGAGATGAGATGCAAGAACACAAACTCACCCAAAAAACCTTATCTAAACCCTGCAGTGTTCAGGCCATGTCAGGAAAATGGGAACCCTTAAAGGATACTGAACAATGTGAGGCCATAACATGTCCAGGAATACATTGTTCTGTTTTCAGGTGTGCTAAAATCAGCTCTTTTGAGGGTGAAGAGTATTAACAATGTGATTAATCTGTATTATGACTGTTGGTTTGGGGTTGGGGTTTTTTGGGTTTTTTTGTTTTGTTTTGGGAATTTTTTTTATGTTTTTGTTGTTGTTTATGGGGTTTTTTGTTTTGGTTGGTTGGTTTTTGGTTTTTTATATAGGACAGTTGGGAGTATGGAGAGTGATGGGGAAAAATAATATAAATTACAAATAATATTGACAATTATGTGATAAGTTTCCTAATGAATTTTGTTGTCTGTGTTTCATGGCACAGCCTTCAAACACTAATTCATGCAAAGATTCAAAGCCCAGAGCTCATCTATCATTAATAATTTTGTAGAACTGGCAATTACTAATATGTGCACAGTGCCATTTTACTTTATCAAAATGTCCTCTTAAAATTAGGCTGTCTGAAGTTCCTGATGTGCAAATTAAGCATCTCATTTATCTTGCCTGGTCTTCCTGGCTGGCTTGATCAGTCCTATATTAGTAGGCAGACAGAGAGGGAGTGCTAAATGTGAAACAGCAATCTCTCCAAAAATCTAGGAAAGGCAGCAGTAACAGCCAAGCAGAAGGTCAGAGGTCACCAGCCTCAGTGAGGTGAGAAGAATGAGAACATTCCCAGCCTGAAACCATCTTAATCTGTGCAATTTCCAGGAAGCTTTTGTATCTCCTTATCTGGAATTTTCCTGTATCATCCAATATCGTGTTCCACCACAAAGTACTGGACCTGCTGTTATTTTCACCAATGATGTGCTCAAGGAAGACAACTGCCAGAACTTTCCAAACCTTTGCTCTCAGATGGCTACCAGATCCTGAAAGGGAAATTAAAGCAAGTTAACTTCCCTGGCTGACAGCTCCATCATCAAGAACTAAACACAAAGATTAGACTGAGCACACCGCAAGAGGGGAAGGCAACAGAGACATGACAGACGACTAAAAAATATTTTCCTCCTTAATTCTGTGGCCAGCTTGTTTCTTCAAACTCTTCTTTAAGGAGGAAATATCTCTGAAAGCAGACAAACCTCCCTGGGGTTATATTTTGCAGAACAGGACCTACCAAGTCCTCTTGCTAGAGTAACAGCTTCCACAGGGAAAAGTCTGTTTGGAATTAAACTAAACAGGCATCACTGCAAGTTGAAAGGATTTTTCTTTCCTTGGAGGTTTAGTATCAAATCTAAACCACAGTAAACCACAGTATTGGGTGTTGCTCCCTGTAATTCCACTGCAATCACTTCTCACAAATCACTTGTGAGCACAGTTCCAAGAGGTGCAATTGCAGGAGATAACGACTTGCTTACCTATTCAAACTTGATAAATCAATCAGCTCTAATAACTACTCAAGAACATTTAATATAGCAGCATTTCATTACTGCTTTCAACATTCTCGATATTTTATGACCATAAATAGATGGAAATTCAGTTCCTTGCTCTGTGGAATTGAAAGTAGGTTAGAGAGAAAAGTTTAGCAAACAGTTTCTGAGGAATATTTTGGATTAATGTTAACACTGACCTGACACTTGGATAGAATTAAAATGTGCAAATTTACCATGTTTAAAGACTGTATTGTCTTGTCATATTGCTTCAAGAATATTCTCTGCTTTTTTTTTCCTTCTGTCATAACCTCCACTGTTGCCTTGTCCTCCTTTTCTTTTAGTAGAATAAGATAATTTACAATGTACATTGCCATTTATGAACCTATCCAAAATATATGAAATCTCTCTGGAACCAGCAGTTCGGCTGAGAAGAATGAAGAGAAGCTGGCACAAAGGAAAGCTGGCACTGTGCCCTCCTCAAAATCTGGTCATTTATTCAGAAGCTGAAACAAAAATTGTTGGGTCCTCATCTCTCTCGTGAGGTTTGGATCTTTCACAACACTTGCCATGAAACCTTCCCATAAATCATTTGGAGCTGTTCATTTACCTACATTAGAAAGCTCTTGACAGTAATGACTCCTGGAAACAATAGATCAGACAGCAAAGAGAAAGCTTCTGCAGAGCCTAAAGACTAGCATGGAGAAAAACTGCCACAGTCTTCCAAAATTATTGGCTCAGGGCGCTTGATTTTTAGGCTTCCTACATCAAGGCCTCTCAAAGCAGATGATGTTCCCAGGGACTGGAAATTATGACTTTGAAGATTCTCAAACTTACAGCAACAATACCACAGTCTGAGCTGAATGGATGCATTAATATCACCATCTCTCTTACCTTTACTCCAGATATGAGTCTAATTATGTTTAGCTTGGTTTAATTAGCTATATTTCGGTCTGAAGAGGATTCTTAATTTATTCGTTAGTTTTCAGAACTGGCTACTTTATCTAGTGAGATCCTTTTGAAAGAAACAAAATTGAAGCTGCTTTAATTAAGCACTTTCTATGCGGGAGGTGCAAATACACACAAACAGCCCAACTTAAAAAAAATATTAATTATTTAATGGATAAAAAGAGCTCCCTCTGAAAATGGTGAGGCACTTCCAGGTTGACTGGAGAAGGTATGGCTGCCCCTGCATCCCTGGAAGTGTTCCAGGCTAGGATGGGCAGGGCTTGGAGCAGCCTGGGACAATGGAAATGGTTGAAACTAAATGATCTCTAAGGTTCCTTCCAACCCAAGCCATTCTGGGATTCTGGGATTATGCTGCCATTCTCTCTGAGAGCATCGACAAGACCATGATGATCACAATGTGGGTGGATGCTAACCCAGCCATACGTAATCCAGCCACAGGGAAAAGCTGGCACGCTGTACAGGAGGTCAAGAAAAATTCATCAGGAATTCAGCTAGAACTCTCCTAGTTATTGGTGACATGGGTGTTTCACTGGGAGTGATCACAACATAAACAAAGTGTCTTAAATACTTCATTCATTTTCAGCTCTGTATGGATCTGTAAGCCAAACACACAGCTTGATAAAAGGCAATGTATCATATAATGTAGTTTAGAGCTAAAAGAGCTGCAAACATAGAACCCTCCTGTTTGAAGTGTCTGTATATCATGTATACCACAGAGGAGGACAAAAGATCAAGGCAATGGGCTGAGTTACAGGCACAATGCTCAGAAGTTTCTATAGAAAGACTTACCTTAAACCCAGTATTAGTGTGCAGCAAAAAAATAATAAAAAAAAATCCTTCTGTTTACCTGTTTTGTGTTATTTTCTAAATGTTTTAGTGAAAGGCTTCAAGGTGAGAACTCCAGAGAACTGCAGCCTTATAAACTTCTAAGAGCATCAATACATTTTCAATTTCAACACAGCCAAGACTTGTCCAGTCTGCAAACTTCTCCCCAGTTTTAGGTAGCCATAGGTTGATACCATTTGGGAAAAGTGCAAAGTTCCTTGATTCCCTTTCAGCTGTTTTCTGTCAGGAAAATTTGAAACACAAAGGAAGGAAAGAGTAAGATTGTATTTGAGAACATTTTCATTTCCTCACTTTCATGTCTGGCTGTGGTCTGTGCATTAAACAACATCCCTAAATGGTTTATTCTCTCATTCTCTGATGAAGGAGGTCCTTATGTAGTTTCATATTTTCATCCTCTATGAAGCACCTTTATTTTGTTTTATTTGTCACAATATACAAAAGAAAGACAAAGAACGTAGGAAAAAAAACAAGAATTGCAAAGCTCCTTACAACCTGCTGCAATTCACTTTCTTGCTTGAATGAAATATATAAGAAAAGATCTGATTTTGAGATAAATACATAGCTGTTTTGAGCGTCCCATTATGCCAAAAGAACATAAAGAAGATTACAAACATGACAGGGCTTAAAAACTAAACCTTTTGACAAGCCTGATTTGCACATAACTGTGAGATTAGTGAGACATTAAAAAGATTTCTTTTCAATTATCATTATTCCTTTAGTTTTCTAAACACTGACAGCCTCAATATTTTGAAACGTTTTAGTCTCAGAGGCAGAGGTAGCACAAGGCTCCTTCTCTGAAGATATTCCACCCCACCTAGATCTGTTCCTGTACAAGCTGCTCAGGTGCCTTGGCAGGGGGTTGGTGCAGGTGAGCAGAGCCAGGCTCTGCTGCACTTTCAGTACATGAAGTTGTGGTATCAGATCTCTTGCCCATCATACTTTGAAAAAGGGGAGAAAACCAACTAAAACCCATCAAGTGAGAGACCTGCCTGTGGTGAGTGCAGTTTCCCAGCACTCCTTCCTGGCTCACTCTGCATGGTTCCCTTTTGCATGCTGGGCTCTCTCTCAGGGCTTTGTCTCGGAGCTCTGAAATGAGGCTGAGGCGTCCTGCCCCTTACCCTGACCTGGCACTCCAGGCAGCCAGAGATGAAGGCAGATGAAATCTGAGCTCTGAGCTCCATCTCCTGTGTTCCTTATTCTCTGTGCTCCATCAGAAATTCATCTCACAGAGGTTTTAAATGTCCTGCCTCATTATTAGCAAATCTGTACCACACTGCAACTGTTCTCACTTTCTGAAAGAGCCTGAGGTCTTGCACCCTCTGACAACACACCATGTGGAGTTATTTTCTCTCCCTTGCCTAGTTAAGAGGTTATTGATTGCCACTCACACGCTGTAATGAATGGCTTTCCACTGCCCACATTTGCATTCCTTCTGTATTTTAGCCTCTGGTTCTCCCCTTCCCTCCGATGCTGTTGTAATTTACAATGTGTGTACTGGTGTGAAGGTCAATACACTTTGCTGGACACTGCCTCAGTGATTTATTTTCACATCTCCTTAACTAAATCCTCGCAGTGCAGAGTTTTTTCAACCAATTGCCAGAAAACTACCATCCCAATTCCTGCCAGCTTTGTTGTTGTGCTATTGCTGTTTGGTAAGTACATTCTCTCAGAATTCACCCATTTGTTTCACTGCTGGTTTTCAGAATCAAGTGCTTATTAACCCTCATTTCCTTCTGGAGATATTCTTCTGACTTTTGGTATGAACTTAAAATTTCCTCTTGCCTTAGAGTTTACCAGATTTCCCCATGGGCACTTGCAGCCTGCATGATTAATGCTGATGAGTGAAACCACTCCTATTTATCACCTTACAAAAAATTATATGACCACTCTTTAAGTTACTAAATTGGCTAATATATGTCATGATATGAGCTGTACCATGGAATTTTAAAAAAAAAAAAAAAGACGGAGTAGCAACAGAAAAGCAAAGATAACATGCAATAAGAATATAGTGCAGTGATCTACCAGCTGAGATACCCTCCAGGGTTCAAGTTTACACCACACACAGACTAAAAAAGGCAGAAAATTTAGTCCAGAAGTGCTACAGAAAACCTGCAAAGAGAGTTTGCTGCCCAAGTAACAAACAGGGGACTAGAACCCTAGAGATGGAGGCCTTGGGCTGCCCATGCAGGTAAGTTTTGAAATTTTCTGAATTTATCTACCTTTAATATTATCTTGACCCTTTGTTAAAAAACTGTCCAAAATAGCCTTGTTTCATTTAATGCAAGGTGATGAGCTGGTTTCAAATTTAAAGGTCTATTAATCCACAAGTTAAAGTGCAACCAAGGATATCAGTGTAATTTTTTAAAAGAGCTTTACAATAGAAAGTCCATATCTTACAGTTTAGCTGTCTGCAGCCACACGGATAACAGTTAGTGCATTAACTTTCTTAAACCAGAATTTCAATGATGTTTTATTACTTTCAGCAGACACACCGAATTGATTAAATTCACAAGGTGCAGAAATGGTTTCTGACAGCTGGGAGCTACACAGTGCAAGGACAAAGGTTTGTTAGGAATGAACTCTACAGCAACACTAACTGATAGCAAAAGGCTTTTAGCTAATCTAGAGAAGGGGCAGTTCAGATTTTTCTCCTTTAGAAAGCAAGAATAAGCTGCTTGAACTTTTCGTATTAAAGGAGCTGCCTGCCTTTCAGGCTTTGGCAGCTTGGCCAGTCTGGAGCACTTTTGAATGTGCAAGTTAAAGATTCCGTAAGAACACACAAGCAATTATTTTGTTTATTAATAAGTTGCAGGATAAATCAGAGCCTGCTTCATTTTCATCTCTGTATGATCACCAAGACACTGTGGAAAGACTCTCTAAATAAAATATAGTTTATACTCCATTGCTAAACCACTAACAACAGGTAACTATTGACTGGAAAGAGGCCACTTCCTAAGAGAAACAAATCAAATCCCAGTGTCAGCAGAACAATGATCCCAGGAGGAAAGAGCAGGCTGATTGTGTCTATAAAATGGGCACAGTTGTGTCAGTCAGGAGGGACTGAATGACTGTGCAGTGATATGTCACACATGCACCATCAATTAATTATGCCTCAGAATGCTCTTGCACAGCCTGGTGTACAAACGAGCACAACTGGAATTTGTGCTGACTGAAAAAAAACCTGAATCATAAAATCAGCCTGAAACCGATTCAAATTATTTTTCTCCCATAGGTGGTGTTCTATAACCAAACAGCATATTGTTGTTTCCCTTAAGCACTGTTATATCAATGTAGTCCTTGATACAGCAGAAGTCAAACAACATTTAAAGTGCAAAGACTCTGGTTACTTTTCTTTTTTTTTTTTTAAGTTCTGTGTGGCTGTTTTCATGTAAAGAGCTCAGGTAAACAACACAGACCATGTGATTAACATGAAATATTTTACAGAGAATTTTTGCAGCAAGCACTTAGAAATGCTGGGTTCAGCATTTACCATAATTGCCATTACCACTTACGTGCAGCTTTTCCCCAGAGAATTTACACAGAGAATATTTTTATCTTGTTTAAACCTAATAGGCAAAAATTAGATGCTGATAGAAATTCCACAATAATTCACTAGGTGGGCAAACAGTATAATGCAAACCAGAAGCAATATTTAAAGCAAAACAAAATGCCATTGAAAAAATACCAGGTAGTCAGCAAAGATATTTTTTCTACTTATTGGTAATTTTAAAAATAATGAACCATTCAGCTTAAGTGTCTTAGGAACTTTCAAACTTTCATAATCCTACTTTAGAAAGAAAAAAATGTACTTGCATATTTTTTCCATTCCTGACATCATACACTTTGGCAGAAAAATATTGTTATCCTGTTTTATATTAAAAAAAACACATGCATGGAACATGAATGGTAGCAGCTCTGATTCTCTGCCTGCAGATTGAAGAGCAGCTCCCATCACCCCCAGTTCCCAGGGCTCCCATCAGTCAGAGAAGTGCAAATTTAGCATCAAACCCAGACTTAAAACTCAAACCTTTGTCCAGTCTGGAAATACTTATAAGGTACATTTTTGTCTATTTAACAGTGTTTGAAGCTCACAGCAAATCTCAAATTCCTGCATTTACAAAGAGGGAAAATTCATTTGCTTTTCAACAGGAGAAAAAAAGTATTTCAGTCTGTGGTGTAACAGAATTTTGCTTCCCAAAGTTGACGGCATGAGACTACAATGGATAAAGACATTCTTTTTAATATTTTCCTCAACCTGTACACAGATATGTCATTTCCTACATATGCTCCTAAGGGGAAGCTCACCTCAGAATTCCCTGAGGCAAGACCACAGGACAGGCCAGAGCTGGATCACCAGGAGGGAAGATTGTTCTCTCAGGATTTGTGCTGATGGCTGCAGAGGTGGTTTTAATCCCAAGGGTTGTGTGCAGCAACTCTTATTTCACTATTATTTTAATAGTATGGCCTAGAACATTCCAAAACCATGCTAGATTAGGATAAAATAATGCGGTGAGATATGCTTTATTGACAATGAGTCAAAGAGAAGTACTGCATGCTTTAAAACACGGTAAGAATTGCAAAATGTTCTAAATGCACATAAAATATTTTTAAAGGAACAAAATGGTAACCAAAAAGCAGATTCTGATGCCAGCAGTGGGGGCTTTTTTGTAGTTCTTAAGCATAATGGGGCAAATCTGAAAACCCAGAACTGATAAAAATATCTAATGAACTTTAGCTGGGATTCAGCATCTTCAATTTGCATGTCAGCGTTCTATGGATACATCACATGTAGCAACAAAACACTCTGAGGGCATCATGTACAACAATGTAACTTTTGCTTTTTTTCTTCTCTTTTTAATTCAATTTAATTTATTCACTACATGTTTCTAGGTGGATATCACCAAACCACCCCACTTTGCAACCTGTAAATGATGACTCAGAGTTTACAACAGCTCACTGCACTTTTTCTACAAATGTAAAAGCAGAAAAAGAGGGGATCTGTAGAAAACTAATAATTATCTTCATAAAAGCAAACTGCTCACAATAGAGACACAAAAGCTTCCTTGCCAGAATATGAGTGCATTACAAATTTTAAACAATATCACTGTCTTGAAGTAGCGTTGTTGGAATTAGCCGTTATGGAACTGAGACCCAAATCATTTAATGTGACCTTTAACTGGACATGATTATTGCTGTAGCAGCCTTATGTAAACTGGAGCCTCACTTAATTAGCACCAGAATTACAATGATCTAGGACTAAATGATGTGGTAAAAACATTGCAGCTCGCAGGAATGGCCACACATTTCTTGTTTTACATTTTATCTAGGCAACATTCCTCATTCCCACCATTTTATCAGTTAGCCTCTGCTGCCATTATGTGGAAGGGTTATCGGGCTTTATTAGGAACAAAACACACAGTTATCTTCATTGTTTCAAAAAATGAATGGGACTCAAACTTCATTCTTTTAAAAAAGGAAAACAAACAATAACTGAGCAACTTCGAGAAAACTGGGTTATAGGAAAAAAATAACTTTCAGCTCTAGTCATCATTTTTCCTGACCCTCTCTCAAGCTTTATTTCACCAAGTAACACCACATTTGTAAAGATTAAGATGGGGAGAAATGTTCTGCTCAGACCAGTGAGGCTTGCTAGATCAACATGATTACAAAGGCCGTGTAGTTGTGTTTGGTTGACATGAGACAAATTAAAGGCAATGGTAACAATGTCATTCGGCCCAGACCAGGCCATTCTCTTCAAATTGAAGTGAAAGGTCAGTGATGAAAGGTGTCTGAAAAATTCATGAACTCCCTGGAAAGTGTCCTTGTAGTGAAACCCTTGAGAAGTCAAGGAGCAGGGAAAGCAAATTAACTGAAGAGTCCATTCTTTGGGCTGCCTCTTACTTGATTTCTTGAGGTCTCAAATTAGACCAAGGTCATACAGATCAACAATTTCACTGCTGATACATTCCCCCTGCTTTTTCCTACCAAATAACAAGGAGAGTTAAAGGATGACCTAAACTGTAAACCACCAGTGGGCTGCTGAATCCTGTCACCACATCCCAGCTGAGGTTAGAGCACTCTAAAGAGTCCCAGGGAGTGGCTAATAATGAGATGTTGGGCATCCATGCTTGAAATTGTGGATCATTTTTGATTAAATATCTTGCAGAGGAAATAAGGCATGGCATCCTCACGGTGAGTTTGTAGTGCAATATGAAAGTGCATAAAAGCTAAACTTGTTAGAGGTGATCTACAGAGTTAAGAGGAATTGACAGGGGAAAACCAGCTCAGCCAAACTGAGACTTAACTCAGACTGCTCTTCAAAATTCAGAAAGGACATTTCGTTCAGAGAGTTGAGCTAAGTCTTCTGAAAAATGCGAGTTTAAACTAAGTTTCTATGTTCAGTTTAGGTCTAAAAAGAGAAAAAAAACCTCTTTCTTTATTTCTAGAGTTACTATAAACTGCACATTTAAAAATGCAGGAATTTTAAAGGTCTCTAGCTGCTACATGCACAGACGTCCTGAGGATTTGTGGTGGGCAGAGCTGGTTCTTCACCTTTCCAGACTTTTTGGCAGAAATATTTTGAGACGAAGATTTCATTTTTAAAGCACCAAATACCAGGTGCTTCCCAGCGTCATTTCCTGACATTATTCATAATTCCTGAATGACCCAAACAAATCAATACATTTCTTGGCATAAAATATTTATTTACTTCTATGTTCTCTCTACCCTGTCCAGCAAATATGTTGTCTCTGATCATCACTTTTTGCACATAAAATGTTAATCCCAGTTAGAAGCAGTAGGCACCACAGTACACACCCATAGCAGACATATCCTTTGAGACAACAAAATATTCATAATATAAAGGATAACAATGTGGGGGTTTTTCACCAGAAAACAAAGAAACTTCAGCATTTACAATCAATAAAGAGTGACCAGAATGTTGGCAAAGTTTTCTGCAGTAATCCAGGACATGTAAGATCAACAAATGACATTAGTATAACTTGCTTCCAATTTCTGACTAAGAACATTATTCCTTCCACCTCGTGTTGAATGCAGATAAACAAAGGAATGAAAAGTATCTTTCAGTATAGCACAGTCAAAGCATTTACAATTCAAGAAACAAAAAAAAAAAAGACAAGAAAAATTATTAAATTGGTTCAAACATAAGAAACTGTGCTCTGGTTTTAGAGTCTTGAGGTGTCTAATGCTTTTTTTCCCCCTACTGTTTTAAGAACATGGGCATAATTTCTCCTAAAAATGTTTTTAAAAGGGGGAAAAGAAGCAAAAAATGTTGCATCAACGCAAGATTCTTATCTGGCACAGGACTAAGGACTAGAAGGTGAAGGAAAAAAGACAAATTCCACTATTTACATGAGCAGCATTCACTCCAAAAGTGAAAGCCTTTGCTATTGCAGGGGGGAACTTGTACACATAAAAACAAGGAACAAACACAATAATATAATTAATAAAAATTAACCAATATCTACTCCAAGGCTGTGAAGTCTTCCAATGTTGTGTTCCCTTTTTTTTCTGGGTGATTTCAGCTTCACTTCTTCCTCCATCCCCCCCAGGTGTGTTGTGGGGAGGAAGGCTTTGCAGCAGCCACCCTGGCCTCAAGCAAGTGGTGGCCATCCCTAACGTCCATGGGCTTTTGGGGGGTGGCTAACAGCCTGGTGTGCAGCAGGGACCTCACGGGAGGGAGGCTGTCCTGTGCTGATGGTCAGGACTGTTGGACGTGTTACAAACCCCTCAGGAGCCAGGGCTGGAGCTGCAGCAGGATAATCAGGCTTTGGGGCTGGGACATACACAGCACCAGTAAAATGAGCTCAAACATTTGTTTTGAGACCCCTTGAAGGACACGTCCGTTGTGCTGTTGACTCCCAATTAGTCCTTTTACACCTCCATATGTTTAACTCTGCCTAAGCAGGAAACTGCCAAGACCAAGATTTCTACAAATCTGCAAGTACAAGCTGTGACAGCTCATAAAAGATAATTACTACTATTTACCAAATTAATTTTAGCTGTCTTCAGTCTGTGTCTATAGTGTATTTTATGGAATTAATCTTTCATACAGTTTCATGTTTGTCCAGCATTCTCAGCATGTGTCATTGCAGTTAAGGCTCCTCACTGGACTGCACGAGCCATGCCAGAGGTGGCAGGTAACAGAGTCAGTTCCAATCAAGTCCAGACACCAAATGCAGACAGCAACAACATAAACTTTGCAGATATTATTTCAAACCTTTTTTTGCTCATTATTCTGTTCCTCATCTTATGTCTTATTACTCATCCTAGAAGGAACTTTCAAATAAGAACTGTGCAGTTCTGAATTCTCATCCCCTCAGCAAGTTCCACAGGTTGAGTTTGATGATATTGGAGGTCTTTTCCAACTTTAATGATTTTATGATAGATTTGCAGTTTTCAGAAAGAAAACCCATCATGTTTACCCTGCCATGTTTACAAATCTGTTAAAAAACAAGGGACTGAATTTTATCCTTTGTATCTACCAAATCAATGTTTTGCATCCTATGAACAAAAACTTTAAATGAGCCTGGAAAATGCATTTCAATTTCAATTTTCTTAAAGCACAATGGCCCATCAATGAGAATTGGAGGCTTGCAAGTGGAGCACACCATTGTTAACAAAATGTCACAAATGGGATTTAAAAAAATATCTGTGACTTTACCAGAAACAAATGGCTTGAAATAGCTCAAAGAAGATTACACATGACTGAGTTTATGCTTCAGGGTTTCTAATTGCTTCAGCTATCCTTAGTCCATCTTAGCTGTATAATATAGGTAGTTTTCTTTAACAGACTCTTAGACTTAATGTTTCTGCCTTGCTTCAGGACAACATCTTTTAATTGCTTTAAATTATCAGTGATGTCGCCAGCATTTTCACTGAATATGGATTGATTTCAATTAACTTTCTCACGCTTTAGCGTAAAAACAGTCTTATTCAATTTGCCCTAATTAGATCACCAACCTCTTGGAGCTAAAGCAATGACAGTCATTAAAAGGTTGTACAGAGAGAGAGAATCAAGGCTGTTTACTGCACCGTTAGCCTTTTGTCATTTCCAAGCTGCAAGGAGAGTTTGTTCCTATGTCCATATGAAGGATTTAAATTCAATTCCAGAATTTAAAACTTGGGGAATTTTGCAGGAGCAAATTTTGTGTCAGTATCAGGATGGTTCTTTTGTTTCTGTTGCACTGACAATGATCAAGCTTTGCACTGCTGCCAGTAATGCACCTACACCTGTCACTGTTTTCCCATCTTGCAATGCACTAAGAAGGATATTATTAATTAATGGATATTAGTGATTAATGGTTGTAATGTTCCTTCGGTTTATATCTCCTTGGAAATTTTCTTTTTCCTTTACTGCCAGCTGCTCCAGAAAGGGACATGAAGACATTCTAGAAATGTTCTTGCAATTAAAAAAACAAACAAAAACAAGCTTTGCAGCCTGAGGTAGGGAAAAAGAAGGAAAGGAGAAAAAAAGGCCTGTAGCAAATGGGTCTGAGGGATGATGAGATTACACAGAGTCATTAAGCCTGGTACTCAGCAAGCAAGATAAGTCTGCAAAACTGCAAGTGCAAACATCTTCAAGACAGTCACAGCTTTTCACTCGCCTTTCAAAATCTAAAAACACCCCAGACCCTAACAACAAATCTATTCTAGCAGAAAAGGCCAAAAGACTAAGAAAAAAGGGGAGAGTAAGACAGAGAGGAAGAGAGGACACTCCCAGTGTCTTCCACAGTGTTTTTCTAATCCCAGGAAAATACTCACACACATAATCCCAGAACGGTTTGTTGGGGAAGGTGCCTTAAATCCCACCCAGTGCCACCCAACCCTGTGCAGGGACACCTCCCACTGTCCCAGGCTGCTCCAGCCTCAGTGTCCAACCTGGCCTTGGGCACTGCCAGGGATCCAGGGGCAGCCACAGCTGCTCTGGGCACCCTGTGCCAGGGCCTGCCCACCCTGCCAGGGAACAATTCCTGCCCAATATCCCATCCAGCCCTGCCCTCTGGCACTGGCAGCCATTCCCTGTGTGCTGGCACTGCAGTTGCTGAGGAATTGTCCCTCTCTGGTTCCCTGCAGCCCCTCAGACCCTGGAAGGAGCTGTGAGCTCTCCACACAGCCTTCTCCTCTCCAGGCTGAGCAGCCCCAGCTCTCCCAGCCTGGCTCCACAGGGGAGGTGCTCCAGTCCCCTCAGCACCTCCGTGGCCTCCTCTGGGATCTCTCCAACAGGTCCATGTCCTTCTTATGTTGGGGCACCAGAACTGAATGCAGCAATCCAGTTCTCACCAGAGTAGAGCAGAGCAGAGTAGAGGGATGGGATCCCTTCCCTCCCCTGCTGCCTATGTTGTGTTTGAGGCAGAAGATACAAACAGGAGTTTATTCATTTTCTTGGGAGACTCAAAGAGCTGTAGCCCCTTTCTCTGCCTTCAGCACTGCCCATGTACCTGGGGTCCCACGCTTCTGCTCCTTGTGGAAATGCTGTTTATAAAAGAGTCCTTCTTGGAGCATTCTGTCTGCTGGATTCAAAGTTAGGTTCAGACCCAGGAAACTCTGGGTGACTGCAGCCCTTGGAAAGAGTTCTTCATGCTACCATGCAAGTACAAAAAAATTCACAAAAATTTAATCCCTTTAGCCATGGGAGTCTGGGTCAAGCATCTTGTAAGACTCAAGTAGTATGTAATGCATTTTGGGCAAAGCATTATATATTGGTCCTACATGAAAAGGCATCCATTAAGCCATAGCTCTGGACTTAGTTTATGTTCACCTTTTATAGATAATGCATGTAGCTCCACAACAGCTCTGTTTAATTAAAAACTGCAATGGTGCAAAATTACTGGGGTATAAATCCTAGCTCCATTGAAATCACGTGAAAAATTATTACATTATTCTGTATCTAGAGTTCATAACGGACAAAATTTTACATTCTCAAAGTCACAGTATGCAAAAGGAGCTAAAAAGCCATTTATCAATTTTCCTACATCAACGAATTAAGCCCAGATTACACATTAATACATTTGAGTAAGTAGGAACAAATATTTACCTATTATTTAGCCATGAGCGCCTGTTTTCAAATTCAATTTCTCCAGTGAAGGTCTTTCCTAGAGTGAATCCTCCAGTGCTGGCACGCTGTAAACCTGTCAGAACAACAAGGTTTGGACCACTAATTAGCAAAGCAGCTCTGCCAGGCTGTGATACTTCCAATGAAATGAGAGTTTCTTATGACTTTTGTAGCTCCCCAGCTTCCCCAGGCTGGCTGGTGATCCCAGCTGGAGTGTGGGTAACACTCCTGCCTCAGCTCCCATTGGAGACCTGCTGTTCTGCATTGAGAAACAGGGAGTGTCTGATCCAGGGGCAAAGACTTTACCTTTTGTTTAATGGTACTGGTCAGTGGAGCAAGAACAAGGAGTACCTTGAACCTGTCAGGAGCGTTTCTGATGTGCATTTTAATCCATTTTAGAAAAGCTGCGCTGGGATGATGCTCTGTGCTCAAAGATCTACTTGGGAATAAACCAGATAGGAACAATCTTATTCTGGATTAAATATTTTCAGGGAAGACATTATCCCTGTACCAGCATTCCTCTCCTGTGGAACAGAAACATCATTAATACTCAGTCCTGGTACTCTTGTGGATGTAGTGGGGTCTGAATGAACAGAGCTCATTGGAAAACAGAGTTTCTAATTTCCCTAAAATGTCTCAGTGGGTTACTTGGCCATTGCCCAAGGTAAAAAATTATTATCAAAGATTTGGAATATTCTACTGAAGTGGTGATTAATGGACCGTTTCACTTTTTGGGAGGGTTTGGGTTTTGGGAGTTCATTTTGCATTGACATGAACTGGCATAAGAGAACTACACAGACAGCCAGAAGTTTTTGAAGTATTTCAAATATGTTTTAAAACCCCATGAGATTTTCCCTCTCTCTGTTTAATGAGATACAGGAACAGAAAGAATACATATAGCAAGGGACACCAGTAACACAAACAGTGGTCACAAACACAAACAGAGGAAAAAAGGGATGTAATTCCTTCATTAAATCATAACTATGGAGAGTTAAGTTAAAGCATATCATATTTTTCAAGTGAACAAGCACAGTAAGTTTTGTGATCCCCTGCATATTTGCAAGCATGCAAAGATAGCTGTGATGTTACACTATCAATATTACAACATGAATAAATACAATAAAATCATTTCAACAGAGAAATTCACGCACCTGGTGATGTTTTGTTGCCTCCCAACCTTCAGATAAATTTAAAGAGCTCTTTCTGAAAAATTTACTATTTATCCCTAAAAATTTCAGTGTTTAACAATGTTGAATGAGTATTCATTGAGGCTGAGGTGGAATTAGTAATTTTAAATAGCAGCAACATTCCTATTTCCCTATTTATCCAAAACTCCATGATTAATCTTTGGCTCTTTAACTCTCAGAGACACCACCCTTCATATAAAAATAGAAATATATTCTCCTACAGTTTCCCAGTCCATTTAGGATAATTCTCTACACTATATAGCTATTAATACTTTCTGTAGTTGTATTTTGCATAGTAATTCCACTGTTTCTTTTAGATAGCGATAATTAAGCCTGGCCTGTGAGGACAATCTGAGCCTACTAGTGTTTATATTTCAGTCACCTGTAAAGGTGTTTTAGTGGACAGCTCAAACAACTGCCCATTCCCTAAAGACTTTATAGGCTGAGTTACAATGAAAGGCTGCACAGTGGATGAAATAATGATGTGATAGGAGAATTGGGCAGAATGCCACCAGTAAGGTGGGCCTGTGTGGATGCACAGAGAACTTCAGCTGTCGCTTTTCAGCTGCCTCACTGCTGCCAGCTGCAGGGACCTGTTGGATTCAGTTATCTGCTGTACATCATGGAGATCTGCAATACTTCCCAAGACAGAAAATAGCACCTCAGCCCATGGATGGGGAAAACACAGAATTATTTGTCTCTTTATTTGTCTCGTCCTTTGAACTTCTTTAGCACTTTCCATTGTAGGTGTTACGACACATACAGCTGATTCTTTAGCTTCAAAATATTTCAGCTGCTCTATGGCACCTAAATAAGATAAATGGACAATGGTTTGGGTTGGAAGGGACCTTAAAGCCCATATCATTCCAACCTCTTGTCCTGTGCAGGGACACCTCCCACTGTCCCAGGCTGCTCCAAGCCCCAATGTCCAACCTGGCCTTGGGCACTGCCAGGGATCCAGGGGCAGCCACAGCTGCTCTGGGCACCCTGTGCCAGCCCTGCCCACCCTGCCAGGGAACAATTCCTGCCCAATATCCCATCCAACCCTGCCCTCTGCCACTGGCAGCCATTCCCTGTGTGCTGTCCCTCCAGCCCTTGCCAATTGTCTCTCTCCATCTTTCCTGCAGCTCCTTCAGGCCCTGCAAGGCCACCCTGAGCTCAGCCCAAAGCTTCTCCTCTGCAGGTGAACAATGCCAGCTGTGCCAGCCTTTCCTCCCAGCAGAGCTGCTCCATGCTCTGCTCATCCTGGAGCCTCCTCTGGGCTCTCTCAGCAGCTCCAGCTCCTTGCTGTGCTGGCCCAGGGCTGGGGCACCTCTGCAGGTGCTCAGGGTCTCACCTGAGCAAAGAAGCTCAGAGCTGCAGAGCACTGGAAATGCTCTGGCTCTGGTTTTCTACAACAGACACCATTGCATTAAGGAGCCCAAAAGAACTTAGGAGTCCTAAAATAATTCTGGGGTGAGGGCAGGACTCTGTAAATTGCTGTTATAGAAGCATATAGATGTCATTCAGTGTGTTTTGCTTCTTTCCTGGTTGGATTGTGTGCTTGTGTTTGTGACACAGTGATTATCTTTTAATTACTTTCAGAGTTGTAATCAAAACAAACCAACTTATCAAGAGATCACATAACAGGGATAACTTGGGACAATTAATTTGATTTCAAAGCAAAACAGCTTCCAGTGCATACCAGAACAGTGTGTCTGGTTCTTATTATGACCTTAATTACAGCATGAAGTCATACTTGTTCTTTTTCTTCTGAGCTTGAATTTAACTCAATTCAGTCCTTCTGCAAGTTATATAAAAATTCTTACACTCAATCAAATATTATAATTTCTGCAGATTTCTATGTAAATAAGGTTTGAACTTCTCTGTTAATGAAACATGACTGAGTGAGGTGGTTGAACTCCTCTTCCCTTCTATGAACAGATGCAGTTTAACTGAAACTGCCAACAAGCCTATTTCAGTTAGAGCAGATTGATAGAAAATAGAGGGTGTTTTCCTTCATCCATTAATTCCTTGATCTTTGCAGTTGGAGTTTGTGGAAGGTCCACCTCCCAAATTCAAAGATCAATTTTTTTTTACCAAAGAAGAGAAGAAAAACCAAAACATTTGGCCTTGAGGAATATGAATAAGCAATGTCTTTCCTCATTGTTTCAAAACATTTCCAGATGCTTGTTCTCAGTTACAGCTGCTCTAATTTGGGGAAGAGTAGGACAAGTTCCTTTGATTATGGTAACAGTATCAAGGGTCACAGCTGTTGATAGAGCTGCTGCTCTAAATTTCAAGCAACCTACCTAGATCAGAAGTCCCTCATCAGAGAAATCTTCACCCATCATCAGGGAGAAGTAGAGAGAAATAATTGCGTTAATTACCTTACACTGGTTTGCAGACTATGAGTATTATACATGTGTTCAGCATCAATAAGTATTTTTAACTCAAGAGAATTTACCATTAAATATGCTTTTGGTGATTTAGCTCACTAAGATTCTTTGTCTTACCTTTGGTATCATAGAGAAAAAGAGAACAGACATGAGCACAACCCAAATCCCTGGATCTGGTGATCACATAAACCTTCAAGATCATCAAGTCCAACGTGTGCCCAGCCCCACCTTGTTAGTCAGCCCAGAGCACTGAGTGCCACACCCAGTCCTTCTCTGGAGACAAATTTCATGGCTAATCCATATTATTGTAAAGGGTGAGCCCAGTTCTGGGTAAGGACCTTTCCTACCACCTATAAATGTACTGAAGATGAATGCAGATAAAACAGTGGAGTTGTTATGTCCTAGGGAAGAGTAAATAAAATGTGCTGTATCCAGTCTCTGCTGAGTGACACAGCAAATCCCACACACAGTAACACAGATTTGTATTCAATCTTCTCACATTTTCCACCCACAATTTATAGCAACTAACTCTGCTCCTGAAATGTAAAACTCAGAGGAAAAGCCCAAGGACTAGTCTGCGACAGTGTGATTTAAGAAGCAGAAAATAAGAAAGTAAAGGTGAAAAGAAGAACACCAGAGCAAGTGGCTATTTCACAGAGCTGTACATACAGCTCCTAGGCATCCTGCTGGGACAGCTACTGGAATTTCAAATGTGTGTTCGTGGATGGAATAGGTGAGAGAAGCTTTGGACACGTTTCTGGGCAGATGTGCTTCTGTCTCCTTTACAAACATCAACCAGAATTCGAGATATTCTCCTGGGCTAGAAAATTTAGGGGAGGGGGTCTAAGCAGATCCGTATCCTGAAATGCTTCAGGGGCAGGAAATTAACGTGGATGAATCTGCTCAATCCATGGGGAAGTTGTATTCAGTGCCAGCTGGTGAATTTTCATTAATAAAAAATAACAGGAGCAATCAGAGCCAATGACACTCAAACCCTTCCTTCAAACCCTTCATTTAAATGAAAGCTGCCCTTAATTTACTCTCTCGTATAGAAGGTGAAACATTTTACAGTGGCAAATCTGATTTAAACTACTTTGTTTAAAACAAACCAATAACCTCCCCACCTATCCTAAAAACTGCATTAATACAATATTTTTATTCACAGTCAAAATGGGGGATCCTTGTCATTTTACCAGCTCTTCCTGGTATTATTCTATTTAAGCCATTAAAAAAGGTTTAACACTTTATGAAAAATTGAAATTAACAAAACTCTTTTATTTGGTAATAAAAATAATACAAGATTGATATGTTCCTAATTCCCCCCTCCCACCCCTAGAAATGGTATTTTTGACATGCTTTCTGTGCAGCCTCTAAAAACCACAATTTTATTATCTCATTATTGCAAAATATTATCAATTATTATAATCCCTCATAGCCTTTCTTCCTTTTTCTCCTAAACAATTCACAGTGGTCACTGTATAAAAAGGTGGAAGAATTCTGCCAGCCTGGATTTTGTGCAGAAAATGTGGTAAATGATGTATTTCAACAACAAATGCAGCATAAATTACATTATATTCTGTAAACTGTCATATTTCTCTCTCCCACTATTCCTGTATTCTACTGAAATTTCTGTTCTCTGTTTTATCCCCCATCCAATCTCACTGAGTGCATCAGGCCTTTGGGGTATAACCATGTGCCTCTGGGGAACAAATAAACCATGCTGGCTATTTATAACATGATTTAAATACTATATTTTGCCCTGGATTACTGAAACCAATAAAAAGAAATGTGAACAATTACACATTGTTGATTCATATTACAAATACTTTTAAACACATTAAGAGAATGGAATTTTCAAAATAGTGGGAGAAAAAAAGGGAAAACACTTCAAATACTTTCTGTATGCAGCTTTCAAGAGAAGCTTTCAAGAGAGCCTTTGTGGCTCTCTTAATTTTGATTTAGTTACCTATTTATCTATCCTCATGTGTTTTAATGTCTTAATTATGAGAGAAGTGCTTAGAAAGACTTACCCAGCCCTGTGGTTGCCACCTGGTAAGTGCAGGCACAAGCACCTCTAATCCATTTCAGAGCAAAACAAGCCAGCTCAGATGAAAAATGGAAACCCCCTTTAACCACTGCAAATTGTTGCAAAAATAAGGCCCTGGTTAAATTCAGCAATGATGTTGACTTACACCTGATTCTAATGAATCGTTGCAGATGCAAAATGCAAAACTGCATTCCAGTTCTGTTCGGGAATGTCATCGTGCTAGATGGGTGAACTGAAGAATTGTCAACGTTTATTTGACTAGATCTCCCTGAGCAGCTGGGAGAACTCAGACACTCACAAAGCAAAATGGGAATTTTTGTGTTTACACATATTCAGTTATAAACTCAGGCTTGAATTTTAAACTGTATATATTTGGTTTATGTATTATTTTCACTGTACATGTTTTTTATAAAAGGCATTTCTGAACGATTTTTATGGTGTCTCACAGTCCCCTTCAACATCATCTTGTTCTTTTTGGCAATCCAACATATTTTATTTATCCTAACCTCCGGCACACTTCTTTTTGTTGTCCACATTTAAACTTTTTTATCAGGTGTTTTTACACTTGCTTGACTTTACTCTTTAATCTTCCTACTTCACCTTTGGTCCAGATATTTTACACCTTATAGATGTCACTTTCCAACACTTTATTTTTCATCTCCATTGGATCTTTTTTTTTTGTCATAGTGTATTCACTGCTAGATGAAAGACCTTCATTTATCTTTCAACACTTTCCATTTCCTTTCTATGTCTTCCTTACATTGATTTTTCTCACCTTCCCCTAAGAGAAGATCAGCTAATACTCCATCAGCTTTTCTTCTGTTTTGTCTACTTTGAGTCCAAATGCAAACTTAGTATGGCTATGGTAATTAAACTTTTGAACTTTCTTTTCATTGGAAACAGGAGATGGAGAGCAGCTTTTTTAATTTATTTATTCCTAAATTAAAGAGACAAAGTATAATAAATCTTAATTCTTCTGTAGCAAATTATTGTATTAATGATGAACACAAAAATATTAATAGAAATAAAGACAGAATGAGCCATAGTTACATTTGTGATTTGCAGAGCCCTGACAGTCACTAACAAGTAGGTGAAAGACTAAATAAAAAATCTGGAAGACAATTTTGAACAAAGTTTCTGGAAGTTGGGACAATCCTTTTGAAAGGCTGGTTTGAATTTCTTTCATTTTAAAGTCCTCTGAATCAACCACATGCTAACAAAAGGGAAAAATATTTTAAAGTTGTGTTTTAACAGCCCACAGATTAATTTCTGAGGTAATATTGCTCCCTGTGTTGAAATCCTTCTCTCCACTCATTGAGCTTCCTCCTTTAATCACAGAACCCCAGGCTGGGTGAGGCTGGAGGGGCCCCAGGGGCTGCTCTGGTGCCACCTCCCTGCTCCAGCAGGGCCATCCCAGAGCACAGGGCACAGCAGTGTGTCCATGTGGCTCTGGAATATCCCCAGGGAGGAGACTGCACAGCCTCTCTGCACACTCTGCTCAGGGCTGGGCACTGCCCAGGGCAGAAGTTGTGCCTCCTGTGCAGGGGCAGCTCCTGGGCTCAGCCCCTGCCCGTGGCTCTGGGGCCATTGCTGAGCCTGGAGCAGAGCCTGGCACTGCTCTGAGCCTGCCTGCACACAGGGACACACAGGGACAGACGGACACACAGGGACACACAGGGACAGACGGACACACAGGGACAGATAGACACACAGGGACACCCAGGGACAGCCAGGAACACCCAGGGCTGAGTCCCCTCTCAGCTGGGGCTCCTCTCCAGGCTGAGCAGCCCCAGCTCCCTCAGCCTTTGCTGGCACTGAGCTGCTCCAGCCCTTGCTCAGCTCCAGGAGCTCCTGTCCCTGCTGTGCTGAGGATGCAGAGCTGGGCACAGCACTGCAGAGGAGCCCCCAGGGCTGGGCACAGGGCCAGCAGCGCCCCTGACCTGCTGCCAGGGCTCTGCCCATGGCCCAGGCACCCTTGGCCTCCTTGGGCCAGGACACTGCTGGCTCAGGGACAGCTCCGTGTCCCCAGCACCCCCAGGACACTCTGCTGGATCAGGGACAGCTCCGTGTCCCCAGCACCCCCAGGACACTCTGCTGGCTCAGGGACAGCTCCGTGTCCCCAGCACCCCCAGGTCCCCCCAGTCTCTGTTGGTGCTGGGCTTGTTCCTGCCCAGGAGCAGGACCTCCATTGCCTTGGGTGAATTTCACATGTTTTCTCCCTGCCCATCTCTCCCAGCTGTTGAGGCCCCTCTGACTGGGGAATCAGCCACTCCCAGGTCTGTGTGTTGAAATGGACTGGAAGCAATGGAACAATGTAATGGAATGAGAGCAGTCGGTTTTTTCCAGTGACTCTTGATGACTATGAGAGAAACAGCAGCAACTGAAGATGTGTGAGTGCAGGTACCCGGAACAATAATTAAATAAAAGAAACAATCAGCTGAAATAGGTGTTGGACAGCAAACCACGACCAGGAGGAAGACTGAACATGAACTATTAAAAGACCACATGTAAGAGAGTGTGCAAAAATTTACCAGTGTTCAAGAGTTTTTAAGGAGGCCACTGCAGCCCTGTCACAACCCATCACTTGTTTGTCAGCTCTGTTCTCCTACTGGGAGTAAATAGAAAAAAATATATTGTGGGCAGCACTTGATGACAATGCAAACCAACCCATCTACACCCATCCAGACTAGACACACCAAATAACCAAAATGGAGAGAACAAATTTTTCATCAGAATTTATTTGGAAAATACAGAAGAATGTATTTGGAGGACAGTATTTATCAAAGAATAAATCATTCTGCATTCCAACAGATGTTGAAGGTGACAACGCAGTTAACAGACTGTAGGTTGCAAATCTTGATTGATTTTTGCTAGTGTTCCCCTTGTCAGAGTCTATTCCTTTTGTTTTCTGGAACTGTGATGATGTGGCAGCAGAGTATAAAGCTTTTCTGGTGATAATACTGATGACATGGGAGCAAGTGACATGGAACAGCACAGCAAAATCAGACCTAGGGAAAAAAATCAAGAAACTTCCTAGAGGATGCCTTAAGATTTTTGTTTTACAGTATTTCCACTTTTTGTTAATTTTGAGCCATGATTGAGGATCTATCAATGCCAGTGGAAATAGAAGCATGATCCATAGGGAAATTTAGATGCACTTTCAGTAAAATCTCAGGAATATTGTTCAGTTCTGAACACACTGATGTATTAAGCAGTTAAGCCATGTTGGAAGAGATTATTTACCTTCTACATTAAAGTATTATGGTTATACATTTCATTTTCTCAACTTATTATCAGCACCATGTTATCACCATATTATTCAGTCACCCGGTTTGACTTGATCCTTTGGGAAATTTTACAATTTTGTGAGGTTTTCTTTAGTCTAAGGAATTTTCTGTTATCAGAACATTCACCAAGTCATCCACCAAATCAATAACAAATATACTGCAGAATGTCAGGCCTGATGTTGTTACCCAGGGCAGCCACTACTAACTGCTTTCCACTCTCAGAAAATTTATCTGCAGTTTCCAGGAAAGTGTGTCTTTTCCAGCAGGCCTGCCTGCTATGTCATATTGAGATAACTCAATGCAAGTCACATAATTACATCATGTAACTTTATATCATTTGACATGGCTGAGGCAACCTAACATAAAATATCACAGTATAAAGCAACAGCTGGAAAATTTAAACATTACTTTTTTTCTTCCCAAAAGAAATAAGAAGAAAAAACCCAATATAAAACAAAACCATAATATTTTTTTTCAACTCTAGCCTTGGAAGGAAAAAAAAATATAGCTTGTCTAAAACATTGATTTTTATATATGTAACTAACACTGAACTGACAGTGTCTTCACTAAAACCTGAATCTAGAAGCTTCTTGGGAAATTGGCTGTTGTCATGATCAAAGCCAGACTTCAGCAAATTGTCAGGGCTGTATTTTAAAAGAGTAGATGTGCACTGCTACATTAGATTAAACTTGTATATGTGCTGCTCCACCTATGTACAAGGCATTCTGATATATGTGCAATTCCCTGTGCCATGAATTTCCTAGGACATGAATTAAAATGGATGACAGGGCTAAAGAAACAGACATTTTGGCAGCTTCGTTTACTTGTATCACTATAAAATTAGTAATTGCATTCAGATGTAACAAATGCCACATTGTAATTCTCTTTATTTTCCTGTCTAAAAAGAGGACGAGAACTACAAGGTAGATTTTAAAAGAATATGGCTCTCCTTTCTGCAATCTTTTTGGTTTGAAAAATGACAATTTTATCCTTGTGCTGAGATTTCAGAAGATCAAAAAAAAAGAAGTCTATTTTCAGTTATTTTCAAAACAATGAATTCAGCATTTAGAGGATAAACTAATTTAGTGGAAACAAGAAATATTTTGACTGCAAAGAAACGTGATATAGAAGGGAAGTTGAGATTAATATGAGCTGAAACAATGAAATGTGACCATAAAGAGAGTTTATAACAACAAGAAGCACACTCAGCTGAAGGTGAAGCAGGAGCTGACGTGGACATTCCCACCTGGATAGCTGGCTAGTGGCACTGACTGCTGGAGTTATCTGCCAAGGCACACTGATATGGGTGATCAGAACTGGCAGGGAACACCAACAGCAGCAGGAGATTTGAGACAAAGTATATTTATAAAACATACACAGGTATTATATGGAGCTAAGGATAGCAGGGAAAAGGGACTAAGAAAAGCTGCTGGAGCTGAAAGCTCTGTCCAAAGCTGAAGGACACAGATTGGCTTGTTTGGGGTTGGACTTCGTCTTGGTTACAGCAACACAAATAGATATTTGCTTGGATTGAAAATAAATGCTGTTCCTTCCTTTATAATCCAGTCTTTGGTTGCCTAAAGGATACGCTAAAATACGATGTATTGGTTTGAAAGCAAAACTAGCGAGAGTAATACAATTTAATAGTAAAAAAGAGAAAAAAAAAAAAATACATGCAATAATACAAAAGAAAAACCACTGACAGAGTCAGAATACAACCTGACACCCCATCAGTCAGGTTTTGGTAGCAGTGCCATTAAATGGTGGCTGCAGTCCTCCTGCAGTGACAGATGTGGTTCAGTTGAAGCAGTGCTCCTGTAGAAGGGTGCAGTTTTCCTCCAAAGGTCCAGTGATGGTGTGGAAATGTCCGACTTTCCTCTGGAATCCAGTGGAAAAAGGCTGCCTTGATGTTTCAGATCTCAGTTTTTATCTAGGTAGGAAAGGCTTGGCTCCTCCCCCTGGCTGGAGCATCTCCCAATGGGATGATGTAATCTTATCAGTCATACAGTAGGATTTAATGGCCCATTAACATAAGATGTTTTCTGGAGGAAGGATGGGTTGTGAAAAGATAACGATGATCATCCCCCTGATCTTATCAGATGGCACATCAGCAGAGGATATCTCCCCCAGAGATAAGCATCACCACCCCTCCCACATTTCAACAGATGGTGATAGAACACACATTTTTGCATTGTACCCCAGGACGTACAATTAGAATTCTTCAGCACTATTTTTCTTGAATATAAACACAGTGGAATGAAAGGTAAACAAAGGCCTGAGGAAAAGCCTTCAGAGGTTAAGTAGGGATTTCAGACTGGTACTTACATAAAAGAGACTTCATCATCAATTTGAGCATGTTCAACCTCAGGAAGAAATGGCTGAGAGGGGCCCTCAGCCCTGTCTGTCACTCTGTGTCCCTCTGTGTCCCTCTCTGTCCCTGTCTGTCTGTCTTTCTCCTTGCTATGCTGGCCTAGGGCTGGGGCAGCTCTGCAGGTGCTCAGGGTCTCACCTGGGGGGCAGAGGGGCAGAATCCCCTCTTTACTCTACTTTAGTTTTATCAGACACCAGTGGAAGCAGCTCCAGCACTTTTTCCCAGCAAGATAACCAGAAATTTATAAGATCCCAGAAAACAACAGGGTAGCAGCTGCAAAGGTGGAATGTGGTAAGGTCCCCCTATGATATATAGGGATCTATATAATATAAGACTAATTTTTAAAAAGTCATTATTGGATGCGCAGCTGGGAGAGACTCTTGTCAAATGCAGCAGGGACTGGAGCACGTTCCAAAATCATTCAAGCTTGGAGTGTTCAATTAGACTCAGTGTGAGGTCAAGTGTGGCTGAGCAGTGGGGAAAGGAACTTGCTGCAGGAAAATAACTGTCAGTGTAGCCACAGAAGGAATTTTGGGTGATACCTGCAAGTTCATCTGCATGGCTGCACATTATGACTGCCGCATACAAGATTCTATACCAGGTTAGAAGGCTTTTTTTTTCAAATACCAAAAATGTTTTGGAAGGGAGAGTGAGAGCTCTTGTAAATGCTAGTAAATATTTCAGCAGAATAGACACACAGTGGCAGGGTAGAAAGAACGAAATGATTTAGCTTGTTTTCTCACAGTTTCAGTAAAAATGTTAAAGAAATGCCGAGGTCTATTTCCTTGAGTAATTCTGCAAATCTAAATTCAAAATTGCTTATTTACTATGGAACAAATACATAGCAAAGAATTTTTCAAGGGAGAAGAAAGGAAAACCTGTCATCATAATGCATTTTGAAGCAGAAGATCTGTGATAGGGTTCATTTTCAGAAGATAAAATAGTTTTCATTAATTCACAAAAAACATTTTACATCACATTCTCAATAAATGTTAAATTAAAAATAAGTAGTTTGTGTTCATATCTATAATCTATTTTTTATTTATTTTCCATGCAAGCTGTTAAGCTTTGCAAAAAGAAAGCAAAATTGAAACATCTTTAACAACCACAGGCTTAAATTTGTGTGTTTCCTTATTAATATAGGGGAGCACGGAAGCTGTAGTTAGAAAGAACCATTGGGAAAAAAAAAATCTAGATTTAAGACCTTTTCCAGCCTTTCTTTGTTAATTTTTTATTAATAATCCAAAAGTGTTGCACAATCAGTGCTCATTCCCTTGGCAGGCGGCAACAAGCAAAGCAGGTTCACAGCTGATCCTCACCTCTTCCTCAGAACATGTATTTTCCACTTGTTTTTTGAATAATCCCTTTCATGTAAAAGGATGTTTCTCCCATGGAGGATCAACCATTAATGTCAAGTGCATGCAAGTTCATTGTGGCAAGGTTTCCAAAACTCTGTGATAGGTAGCAAAGCTTTAAGGGGCAACAGTGATATCTCGTCTGTACAAT
The DNA here is from genome assembly GCF_052056855.1 of Sturnus vulgaris. Classification (NCBI taxonomy): domain Eukaryota; kingdom Metazoa; phylum Chordata; class Aves; order Passeriformes; family Sturnidae; genus Sturnus; species Sturnus vulgaris. Next base: position 326,633 of record NC_142254.1, on the reverse strand, counting down.
TTTTTTCCTTGAGTTCTGACAGAAGGAGTGTACAAATGTGTGCTGCAGCCTCGTTTTTCAAAAAGGTGGTTTTTACCTTTTTTTTCCTGAATACAGAAACCCTCTTTGTCATTAAAAATGTAAAGGCCCTTCTGTTTTTGTCAGTTGAGGAAGAAAATGAAAGGAAATTCTTTTGTGGCAACCTGGTGTACTAAAGAGTCTTCCAGTTAAGGAACTGCAAAAATACATGTGATTAAAGCAGATGCATCTTGACACAACTTGTCATTAAAAATAGATGTGGACAATAGGAGAACATGTCAAAACCTGAACATGTTTGATACATGCAACTTATTTTAAAAGTCCCAGAATACTGTCAAATACTCATTTTATCCTTTTTTTTTTTGATTCAAAATGAAAGAGTTTCCTACTGTTTTGGGAACTAAAAAAGAAAAAAAAAAAGAAAAAGAAAGAAGGGGGAGAGAATAAAGCTTGTTTTTAGAAAAAGACTTAGGAAACTTAAGAAGATTTGAATAATTATGGTGCAATAAGTAAAGGAAAGGGGAAGCAAAAGGAGCTGTGCCAAGAGCCAGTAAGGTCCCTGGTATTGAGGGTTGGAGAGGTCTACCATTTCTAAATTATGCTGAGCTCAATCTGGCATAGATCAAACCTAAATTTTCTTCTTGCTTAGAAAACACAGAGTAATGAAAATAAAATTTGCCCCAATGAAAAGTGAAAAGAAATGGAAATCACCAAAATTTCAAGGAGCAGAACATGATGAACTCTGCAGAAGTGCTCTGGGACACACTGCAAGCCTGTAATGGACACAAACAGGACTAGCTAAGCAGCAACTGAGATCAGGAGAGCTGAAAATGCCCAGTTTACCACAGTTCAGCCACTAGATCTTCACCTGAGAAGCCAGGAAGATGCCTGGGAAAGCACGTCTGTGAATAATACACTGAGGCATTTTGTGCTCATTACTTTAAACTCATTCCAACTCATTATTTTAAAGTATAAAATTTGGGTTAAATAGCATTATTTATATTGTGATACCCCACATTTATATCAAGAAGAAGGTTCAGAAACCAGTGTGGTTTCTGGATTCAAATGTCCTAAAACCATTAAGACTCATTTTTTTCAGTGAGCTTTGTTGGTGTCTGCTTTTTGAGATCACCTCATGGAAGTCATTGTAGGGGCTATAACACATCAATGCTCCTCTGAACAGTGGCTATTTTAAAAGTGCCATATTTATTTATTTATTTCAAATGAAACTACTCTCTGAGTGCATTCAAAGTCAAATCCAAATACCTCAGTGACTACAATACTTTTCATTGCCTTTCACTCCAAGAAAGGGAGTAGAATTCATGAAGCAGTCAGGGAGAGAACTCCTTTATGTATCACAAGCAGGAACATCCCAGCTCTAAGACATCAGAAAACTACTGGAAATAACTGAAATTAAAGGTAACATGAAGAAAAATCCCATCTTTATAATGACAGAGAGATCCTTTTTAAGGGGAGAACTCCCACTCAGTACAGGAAATACAGGGAAGAATTTTAATAAGCATTTGGATTTTCCTAGTGGTGTTCTGTATTTGCTAACATAAGATAAACATGATTATTATACAGTGTAACTTTTTTTATCCAGCATTATCAAATTAGTGACTCATTTGTAATGTAAATAAGTATTATTAGTTTTAAATATGAAAGATTTACATAGCTAATGAAATGACTGTGAAAACATTGTCTTAGGGCAGTTAAAAGCTATGTTACATTCAGTAAAACTGTGAACATGAATATTTATTCTTTCGCAACAGAAAGAATAACCAACTTCTTATGAATATAAAATAATAAAGAAAATAGTGAAGAACATTTATAATCAATAATCATTCTGGAATTAATTTGTGTAAAATTGCTCTTTTCACCTTCTGTTTCAAATACATTTTGAACTTAATGGATTAAGTTCACTCCATTAATCAGCATCACAATATTTGGCAAAAGGCAGAGCTCATAAAAATGTATAGCAAACACTCAAAGATTTTTTTCTAAGGAAGCAGTTTATATGAAGGAGCAGAAGATGTAAAATAATTAATTAAGTCCTAGCCATAAGCTTAAAGCTCTTTCTAATAGCACAGAAAACCTTTAAGGAGAGAAGACACTCTTTACTTCACCAGGGTGCAGAAGAGATGGTGAAGAAAATATTTCCCCAATATTTTGAAGATGTAATGACTAAATACTAGGATCATCACTCACCTTTTTACTCTTTCAAATTCTTTTTTTCCTTCCAGTCTGTCTCCCATTTTTTGGATTAAAAATGTCTACATCCTTCAGAACTATTTATGGTGCGTTGAATTTACATGCATCTGATGAAGCAGAGCAACATAGAAAAGTAACTCTTACACCTGAGAAAATGCTCAGGGTGAACTCTTGCTGAGTGTCCTCAGACCTGAGATACTCCAGGTGTATTGTGTCCTGAGTACTCATAGGGTTAACTGACCTTCAGAAATATTACCAAAATTGTGGCCAAAATCTTGTGGAATTTTGATTTTTAATTAATTACCAGAAGATAATACTCTGAGCAATTAAGTCTCAGTGCAAACATAGGCTTTTTTGGTTTGTGTGAGTACCAACAACTTTTACATTCAAAATATGATTTGACAGCAATGGGCAAACTCTCCTGTTTTCCTGTTTATTTTTACATATGGATTTCTTTGCAATACCACATATCAGATCCTGTTCAGTGGGACATACTCCAATGTCTTGGCTTGTTAATTGCAATCTTGCATTGATTTGAATGCTGTATTCTTATCTCTGAATTATACTTTTTTTCTGATTTCCTCCATTTCGACTATATCTGAACTGAAATACTTGAAATATTTTGAAATGTTTCCCTATGTACAAATCTAGTTTAGATTATTCCTGTTTTTCCAAACAGTTCCAGCTTCATGGGTTTTGAGCTAATATGGAAGGGGTTTGTATAAGGAAAGCCCAAGAAAGAAAATGCAATGATCTAACCAGTGATATTCGGCTGCCAAACTTTCATTAATTAAATGAAATTCAGGCACTCAGCAGTTTGGAGAATCTGAGCTACTCTGCTGCTTCTCCCTTATCTTTTGAGTTCGAGATAAACAACATCCATTCTTTCTCTGAGGCAGGCTGCAAGGCACAGTTTGTTCACATCTACAAAGTGTCTCGAATTCATTAGGTGGGAAGAGCTACAGAAGTGCAATTTGAGTGCCCAGAGTGCCCTGAGGTGGGAGGGAACAGTGCCAGCCTGGTCAGAGACGCCCAAATCCCTCCTGGCAAGAGGGGAGCCAGCTCAGAGTGCTTTGCTCCCCACCGCCCTAAATAGACAGGAACAGTGCCAGGTGCCTCCAGCCACGCATTTTGTGCTGCAAACGCTGATTTAGGAGAAAGAGAAGTGAAACCATTGCCTTTCTGTGCTGATAATCCATCAAGCAGGGCCCGATGACAGTAAGAGCTTTTGGACCAGTAAGAAGGTTATTTCGAGTCACGTCTCAAGCACTGTCAAAAAAACAGTCTTTATTTTCCCCCTTCTCCCTTGCCAGTCACATGAACCCTCAAGTCCTCTGGCATTTTAGGATTAGCAAGTGCAGTGCAGAATTATGAAAACACAGTCTCATTTCTCGTGGGCTAATTAGAATTATTTGACCCCAAAACTACATGGGTTTTGATAAGATAACGGACTTCAATTAACAGGAAATCATTAGAAGTACTGCACAAAGTGAATTAATTAGCAAAATAATTTTCTGCAATCAGTTCTGTGGGTATTTTGAAGCCACAGAAACCAGTTCACTCACGGTTTTCCAAGGCCAATATCAAACTGGCAGAGTGTGTATAGATGGGGTATTGGGCAGGAATTGTTCCCTGGCAGGGTGGGCAGGTCCTGGCACAGGGTGCCCAGAGCAGCTGTGGCTGCCCCTGGATCCCTGGCAGTGCCCAAGGCCAGGGTGGACACTGGGGCTGGGAGCAGCCTGGGACAGTGGGAGGTGCCCCTGCACAGGTGGAACTGTGTAAGGTCCCTTCCAACCCAAGCCATTCTGGGATTCTATAAAGTTAATTTTAGGCAGAGACCATGGACTGCACCTAGTCCCACTCTCATCCATAAGGGTTTCACCCTCTTTGCTCCATGAGACAAGCAGCAGAATTCTTCAGAGACCCTGCTGCTGTGCTGTGAACAGACCAACCCATTTTGACACAGTGAAAAACATATCAGGCTAAACCTTTTCAAGGTGCTCAGATTCATAGCTGAGATAATTTCATGTCTGACTGCACAACTTCTGCCGAAAGGCAGAGCAGGCTGGTCACATATCTAGTCTTCTCCTCCAGTACTTAAAACTAGGGGCAAATTTAAAGTGTTTAAGTGGAGATCTCTGTTTCCTGGGCACAAGGGAGCGTCACTCCTTAGTTCATAACTCCCCATCAGGCATGCAATAGTGCTGGGCTTAAGGGAAGCACATCCAGGGTCTCCATGTGTGCAAGGCTTGTAACTCTCAAAGAATTGCATTTTTTTTTGTTGGGGCTGACCCCAGTAGTCCCAGTGCAAGTCCTGCCCTTTGTTAAGAACAGCAATTGACAAACAGCTTTGCATCATCAACTCAGAAATACTGTCTCTAATTAATGAAGAGCTCTTCTAGAAGCCCTGAGTTACCACAGTCTCACTGCTTTATTGACAGCTATTGACATAAACCTTATATTTCATTTATTTCTATATATTTAATATATTTCTATATATAAATAATCTTGAATTTTAATACTTTTTCCATTGTCCAGTTCCTGTTTCATGACACATCAAGCACAATGTAGAAGGCTGGGCACTCATTGCTGCAATGCTTGGAACATTAATATCTCTACTGATGATTTCAATGGGGGCACCATCTGTCTGCAAATTCTAAATGAGAGAGGGGGAAAGAAACTAAAATTAAAAAAAGGAGAGGGGAAAAAAGAAAAAGACAGCACTGCACAATGTTTCAAAATAATTTCGTGTCATGACTTTTGCCATGTATCCATAAGGTTATACAATGAATTGAGGGAAATACTAACACACTGGAAAAAGGAAATGTTCCTCCTGAATGAGCCAGAGACTGAAAATATTCATGCACAATCAGCAGGTATCCTTTACATTCCTCATAAATATCAGAATAAGTACAAAGCCTCCCCTAAACTAAAAATATAGCAAATAACTCCCACTATAAGCCCCAAAAATCTGAGCAATAGAGCTGAAACTTTCAATAGAAGTGAGGCAGAAAGATAAATGGAAACATAAAAGAATATAGATCTGTGCTGCACCTGTTTGACCTTAAGGCATTACTCCTGCTCCTTCAGGGGAGAGTACACAGCAGCACAAAAATAAAAAAGTAAAAGCTGGCCGACTTTAAGCTCACCTTAAGAAGAGTCTGTCTCTCTGGCAGAGTTCCTTTTTTGCATATTATAATATGTGAGACAATTCCAGTTGGATTTATCTGTGTATTTTTAACTCAGTTGTAAAATTTTGCTTCAGGCTGAAACTTGGCATACCAGAGCTCAGCCCAACAGCAACTTTTAAAAAAACCCAGAAGGTGAAGGGAGGCTGAATCCTTAACCTTCAAGACTGCAAAGTTGCAGCATATTTAAAGTAATACAGAATAGGAACAAGCCCTAGTTTGCCCCACAAGAGCTGCAGCACATCACATGCAGTATGGACAGAAGCACATTTGTGAAGACAATATTATTTCTTGCCATTTAGATGCAGTTTTCATATTATCAATATTTATTGTCACAGAGGGGATGTTAAAAGGTGAATTGAAATCTCTTAGGGAGATGTTGTCCCCATCCCTGGAGGTGTCCAAGGAATGCCTGGAGGGGGCACTCAAAGCTCTGGGCTGAGTGACAAGGAGGAGATCAAGGTTGGATGTACAGGAAGCCAAGGCTAAGAATGAAAATAATCAGACACTCCAGTCATGGATATTGTTGGCTGATAGAACTTTGCACTGTCTGGGATGGCTGAATACTCCATTCAGCAGGGGTCTGAATGCTGGGAAGCTGAGCAGAATACAGTAGGACACCATGGAAAAGTTTAAAAAGATGTTTAAAAGATGAGAAGCCTTCCAAAGATTTAGGCCACCAGCACTGTTTTCTATTTCTTGGTTTCATTCTGAGAACATTATGAACAACTCTATTAAAATTTTAGACTCTTACCAAGATGGATTTATCAGGGTTCATCAATCAACCTTGCTGGACATTTGGAAAATGGGAGATATTCTAGCAGGGGATCTTTATGGGTGTGTACCCATAAAAGAATGTCAGCATAAACTGACAAACACTACTACTTACCTAACAATCACTCTGCTGGAATGTTGACTAAAAATACCTAGAAAAAAAAATTCAGAAAACAAGTTCTGTATAGGAGGAGACAAAAGTGGAAAAGCAGAGGCGTGACTTGTTCAATACAAAATTTGTTCCATTTTCCACATCTAAAATGTAAGGAGAGGTGAGGCATGCACAGCCTGGTGTAACACAGTGCATCTTGAGGAGGCATAAAGAGCCCGTTCCATGGAGCTGGGACGTGTTGAACCACTCCTGCTGGGAATGTTGTCTCCCACAGGCAGGCAGCTGAACCAGTTCAAGTTAACAAGGTGTGCAGCTCCCAGCACTCGCAGCTACACTGCAGCAAAACTGGATCAGGACAGGGAGAGCCAAGGCATTTAAATACTCATCTAGGAGAGAAAACAATCTTGGAATTGCTTGGGCAGTGTGACCTCATGGCTTTGGCCCTGTTGCACACTCATATCCCACCACCTCAGACAGGAAACCTCTCATTTCATCTTCCCATAAACCCCCCCCCGAATCACCCCCCCACTGCCATCCCAGATCATGCATGAAACTGAAGGAAACTTGTGAATTAATACACACATACATTGTGCATATATAAAAGTAAAATACAGGCAGTTGTAAGGTTTATAATGCTTTCTTTCTGGGAGAATTCCAGAAGAGTTTTATAATTTAAATAAAATGTTGGAAAGCATATGCATACTCCATGTTTTATGACATGTTTTGGATAAATGAAAGGCAAAATAAAATGTAACCCTGCATCATAGAGGAAAGTTAAATTTAATTATACAGCTCTAACAATACATTTTTGAACTGTATTTCATATATGAAGAAAAAAATACTTTTGAAGGAACACAGGAAAAAAAAAGGAATACAATAGGAGATAAAAACCAAATAAATATTTGAGAAATCCAAAAAGCATTTTCATGGTAGAATTCTCCACTAATTTTCCTTTGTGGTATATCATACTCAGAAATTTGGACAAACCTAATCAACCTTAGGTTCACCTGTCATTTAGCAGAGATACTCACACCATTGCTTTGGCCTTACATTGGTTGTAACTTCTCAAGTTCTGTGTCTCTTGCAGAAATATGTTAACTGGGTCCCAGTCAGAGGACGAGGACCCCATAGCAAGATTTGATGGCTTTGGAGCCTAACAGTGGGATTTACAGACTGTTCCTCATCACAGGAATATTGGGCAGACCATGGGCTGCAGGATGTCCCCAGTAAGGGCTCAGGGTGCCCCATCGTGCTGCATCTCCCCACATTTCAGCTTATTGTCATCTCAGGGGAACAGAACCCCAGGCTGGGTGAGGCTGGAGGGGCCCCAGGGGCTGCTCTGGTGCCACCTCCCTGCTCCAGCAGGGCCATCCCAGAGCACAGGGCACAGCAGTGTGTCCATGTGGCTCTGGAATATCCCCAGGGAGGAGACTGCACAGCCTCTCTGCACACTCTGCTCAGGGCTGGGCACTGCCCAGGGCAGAAGTTGTGCCTCCTGTGCAGGGGCAGCTCCTGGGCTCAGCCCCTGCCCGTGGCTCTGGTGCCATTGCTGAGCCTGGAGCAGAGCCTGGCACTGCTCTGAGCCTGCCTGCACACAGGGACACACAGGGACAGACAGACAGGGACACACAGGGACACACAGAGACAGACAGACAGGGACAGACAGACACACAGGGACAGATAGGGACAGACAGGGACAAACAGACAGACAAGGACACCCAGGGACAAACAGGGACACACAGGGATACCCAGACAGACAGGGACAGACCGACAGGGACACACAGGGACAAACAGGGACACACAGGGACACCCAGACAGACAGGGACAGACAGACACACAGGGATACCCAGGGACAGCCAGGAACACCCAGGGCTGAGGGCCCCTCTCAGCTGGGGCTCCTCTCCAGGCTGAGCAGCCCCAGCTCCCTCAGCCTTTGCTGGCACTGAGCTGTTCCAGCCCTTGCTCAGCTCCAGGAGCTCCTGTCCCTGCTGTGCTGAGGATGCAGAGCTGGGCACAGCACTGCAGAGGAGCCCCCAGGGCTGGGCACAGGGCCAGCAGCGCCCCTGACCTGATGCCAGGGCTCTGGCTGAGCTGACTCAAAGCTGATGGCTTTCAAAACTAATCCAGCAAAATGAGTGATGAGTTTTACACCAGGACCCCAAACCAACCCAACAGCAAAGGCCTTCAGGATGGGTCAAGGGAGAAAGACAGACAAGACCATCCAGAGGGTGAGACCACAGCAATCCTGAGTTAGATTGCTTAAACCTCTTTTAAGCCTCCTCACATGCCAGGTCCAATAAGCATATTCAGCTCTCTGCCTCGTGCTATTGAATTCTGCTAAGACACAATGACCAGTTCTTATTAGAATTGGGAGGCAGAGAAGGACGAGGGGGAAATTAAAAATGCACATTCACAAGGAGCAGGGAATATATTCACACATTTCCATTTATTGGCTTTTTAATCAGATAAACAAATTTGCTCTCAAAATTCATATGAAATAGTATCGATACTCATGCAAATTCTTTTATCAACAATATCATAGTGTATTCTTCCACTGTTGTGTGATTATACAGGTGCACTAATCTAAATAAAACTTAAGAAATTTATTTTTTGTTTCAGAATTAGGATGCTTGGAGAACATAACTGAATTTTTAATTATTATTTTTTATTAAATGGGATGTCCAACATAATAAATTCCAGGTTAATTTTGCTCAATATCACATAGGATTGAGTTAGCTCTTAAAATAATGTGCATGTTTTAAATGTCCACCAAATTTCCAGATATCAAAAAATGTTCTTCAGGATTTCTCATTTCTTCTAATTTTGTCTCTGCAAGATTTTTGTCTTTAAGGTCCCTCCTAAACCAAATCATTCTAACGCTATGAAATTCCACTAAAATAATTTTTAAACAGTGAGATAAAATCAACTAAAAACAACAACAATAAAAGGTGACTTTTATATGCTTTGATATTAGTGGTTTAGGTACAGATCCAAATGTTAACTCCCACAGGTAGAGAACTGTGGCAATTAAAACAAACAAAAAACCTCTTTTTGGATCACTGCAGTCACACAGAATTAATCTGGCAAAGTTCTGTAAAAAGTACAAGTATACTCTGCACTGTGCATTATGAAGCATCCACAATAAACCAAAAACTGATAGAATTTTATAAATCTTGAGCACATAAACTGTACTCTTTTCTTGCCTAAAGCATCTTAAATTTACCAGCTTGGAGGAAAAGACATGATCAATAACTACCTGTAAGAACTCCAAAAGGACTTTTGTGTAGTGCAGCAGGAAGCTGAGGGGAAGATCAATGGATAAACATCAACGTACCTGGAAGCAGAACTGATTTAAAGGGTCAAGAAGCAGCAGCAGACAGAGGATGCTCTCGGGCTCAATTGGGAACCCCACAGTCCCAAACCTGAAAACACCTTCCTGGCACATGAGAGCAACTACTGAGGTGAGCCATCCTGCTCTTGTCAGGGGGATAAATTGTCATAAATTACTCAACATGGACTGCAGGGAAAAACAGGGAGTTACTACCCAGCAAGCAGCTGATGTGGAATGAGATCTCTCCCCAATTCACCCCAGAATTCACACTGTGAACAGCCACAGAACAGACCCAGCACCTTGCACAGATATCTGCAAGATGAATCCATTTCCCTAAAAGCCAATGAAAAAATACTTTTTAACATGACTACAAGGTGAAAATGAAGGATGGACTTCTTGTGAAGGGAAAAGGTTGCCTTCTTTCCCGCTTCTCAGCAAAAGACCCTTTTAAAGGAAAATTAGTGTGTTCCTCTTTGTAATAAATTAAATAATAAACGGATGCATAATGCATTACATAAGAAAACCACATTAATAATAAATGATCAAACAAAACCAATGGCATCCAATTTGGCCAGTGGCATCCTGATCAGGGCAGTGATTGTCCCCTGTGCTGGCACTGTTGGAGTTCCTCAAGGGCTGTGTCCAGCTCTGGGCCTCTCATGGGCAGAGAGAGCTGGAGGGGCTGAAGCGTGTCCAGGGAAGGGTTGGAGAATTCCTGAGGGAGATGGGAAGGGGCTCAGCCTGGAGAAAAGGAGGCTCAGGGGGGCCCTTGTGGCTCTGCACAACTCCCTGACAGGAGGGGACAGCCGGGGGGATTTGGGATCTGCTCCAGGGAACAGGGACAGGAGAAGAGGGAATGGCCTCAGGCTGGGCAGGGGAGGCTCAGGGTGGACAGCAGCAGGAATTTCCCCATGGAAAGGGTGGGCAGGGATTGGCAGGGGCTGCCCAGGGAGGTTTGGAGTGCCCATCCCTGGAGGTGTCCCAGGAAGGGCTGGAGGTGGCACTCAGAGCTCTGGGCTGGGGACAAGGTGGGGATGGGGCACAGCTGGGACTCCATGGGCTGGGAGGGATCCAGGGATTTTGTGAGAACTGGAACACTGCTGTCCGTTGTAAATCCATCTAATCTCACCACTGTTCTAATAAATTAGGAGCAATCCCACAGATTGCCACAGAAAGACATCAAGACTGGTCCAAAAAAAAAGCAGATTTAGCAAAACCATGAGTAGTTTGGCTGCCCCAGTCACTGGAGGACAGCACGGCTGCTCTTTAGCTTTCATGGGGATTGTATCCATTTACCCTGTTAGCTGAACAAAAGCCTCAGAGCACAGAAACTGGTAAAAAATGGAACCAGTAAACTGCAGATTAGGGAACTTGCTGTTATTTTGGCCTTTCTGTCTGGGTATTACCAGTCCTTGTTTTCCCCTCAGTTGGCAAGTCCAACATACAAATTCATATTCGAATTTCTTTCAGGTCAATAATCATTAAGGAGCATGTTACAAATACCACAGGTTTATAGGGACCAAGAGGCTCAAAATCTGTCCCTGTAAAAGCGACTTACACTGCTGGGTGTTACTTTTATCAACAGATTTACTGCTGCAAGTTCTTAAAAATTTCCAAATTACATCAATGACAATTAGTGCTGGGAAATTACTGAAATCATAAATAAAAAGCAGTGGAAACAGCTGGAATCCTCCCATATTCCTTGCATCAAAACAACACTCAACAAATTGGTACCTGGCATTTTCTGTGTTGCTTATATGGCAATTAATAACCAACTTCAAAACATTTAAATGATTTGGTTTATTAGTAAACGTAAAGCTATTACAAGTATCAACACACTTTGCATTAAAATTTTGGCTGCATTTCTCTTCAGAGAATACAGAAGAAACTTTCTTTACAGATAGATACCATTTTTTTTCCAAGTTATATGATACCTACCCATGTGTCCACTACTCCTATCCTTGTATTAATTTGCCTGGTAGAAATACCATGTTTAGAAGTTCAAAGATACTCAGATCTCACTTTTTTGAAAATTCCCAACACACTTGCCACCCTTCATTTCTCAGGTAATTAAGCAAGTTACCTGTCAATAGCAGCCACTCTCATTTTCTCTCAACTAAACACACACATGCCTGAACAACCATTTATCACAACCTCTTTTTGCTGGCTCTTCTGGCATCTCCTCACTCCCGTGGGGCTAGAGAGGCTGCTGAGCACAGAAAATGAAGTTCAGACTACCATAAATCAGAAGGGTCAGAGGTACAGCCAAGTGTGTTAAGGGCTAGGGCAGCATGTGTGAGAGCACAGATGTGGAACTGGTTTAATGAAGCTAAAAAAATCACCTGTAAAGTGCTTACATGTATCTACATATCTCTGTTTTGCTTCTAATTACATCAGAAGAAGTGAAAATTGAAGGGAAAATATCCAAACCAAATCTACTGCTGGCTGCAGTGTTAACCGAGCTAAAAAAATTCAGAGGTTTTCAAAAAATCAGTATAAAATAACTTTCAGTAGGCCCAGGCTTTTGTGACAGTGTGAGAAGACCTTTAAGTGAATAAAAGAGCCTCCATCAATCCATCAGGGCCTGCAGGGTCAGATGAAAGAATTTTGAATGAAGTGTTCATTGATTTGTTGTTTAGGACATCAGTTAAAGGCCCTGAATTTCCCTAGCTCTCTCCTGCACCCCCCAAACCCCAAAATACAGTTCCTATTGGTGTCCTCTTACTCTTAATTAACCTGACTCTATCCATGATATTTCCAATTATTTGTAGTGAATATTGCTCTTTATTGCTGCTTATCAATTTCTCTTGTAGATAAAAAGAAATTTTAAACCTCCACTTGAGGGAAAAAGAAATTCTGGCCAATTTTCTTCACTTTCAGCATTATGAACACACTTATCTTCTGTCACAGCACAGCTGGTCTGCAGCTGGGCAATGAATTCAGCCATAATAAGGAACTCAGTTTGGCTAGCCTGGTTTGATGAACAGGCTCCTAGGTGAACAATGACAGGATATATTTAAACCCAAACAGGGACCTCACCCAGTGACCTTCCAGCCTAAGCTGCAGACACCTCACTGGCCAGAGAGCTGGGCAGTCCAAGATCCCAACTAATCAGCTGTCTAAGCCTGGGAAATCAAACCCCCTGTGTAAGAAGGTTCAGAACAATAAAACTGGCTGGTTTGTCTCATGATCTCCGGAGTTCATGTCATTTGTCTGTCTCTGACCAACGACCTCAAGTAACCATCTTCAACAACATCTTGTAGTTCAAGATTTTTGTGGCTTTACAAGGAGGGACACAATCCGGAAAATTTTATAATCATGAAAATCAGCCTTCAGAAAATAATTCTGATTACAACATCAAAGTTCCACATAAAGCTCCGTAGCTACTTCAATTCAGAACACTCCAACTAAAAAGAGAAATTAATTGTTTTAAAGGAGCATTACAAATAAGATAAATGAGTGGTCATTCCATGTTTTTCCCAGACTTTAATCTTAGGATAAGTAATCTAATAGACAGAATGAAGAAAAATAAAATCTTCTCTCTCATTTTGCATAAATGAATTAGAGGCAAAAGAAACATTATTACTGTATTTCAAGTATGTGCCTGTAGGAGCTGATTCTACTCAAAAGATTGCTACATGCATGAAAGCAAAGAAAACCACTAATTTCAGCAGGAAGCAGAAATACCTACTGCTGGAAGTAGGAAGACTTTATTCAAGAGACCAATCTTTTTATGCTAGGAATTACTTAAATTAAGGAAAAATATGTGTAAGACAGTTCTCCTAAAAGCTACATTTTTCATTTGGAATCCCAGAGCAAAATATCCCTCAAGGAGGAGACACCAAAAGCAGACAAGTTACAGCTCATGGAGCTCCAGCAAAGCTGTGCCTACAAGACTTCCTGAATAACTGAAAAGGCAAAAAAGAGATAAAAAGTGTTTTGAAGGGACTTTTTAATGCCTAATCAATTCTATGTGTTTTAACTGAATTTGTATTGTTTCTCAAGCCTGTTACTCTTTGGGAATAAGGATTTTTCTACTATAATGCCAGCAGTTAAAGTTATAAATGTCTCTATATCAGCATAAGACAGTCCCACACTAGGTGAAAAAAGGGAATATAGAATTCCCATTCACTTATTGCCAACAATGGAAAGAATCCTGGGAGCATCTGTCAGACTTCCATGAACCTTACTACACCCATTCATAAGGAATAGTTTCCCTCCCAATATCATCTAATGTACTCTCTATAAACCTCTGAGGAAAATGGTTTATGAGCAACAGGAAAATAAACAGGATTTGAAAGATCTGATATTTAGAAGAAAAAAAATCATAAAATTGACAAGATTAATGGACAATATTGGATGATAAATTTCAGAGAATAATCCTCTAATGTCAGGATAAAGTCAAAATAACATAATAAATCTTTTCCCATCTATGATATATTAGTAGAAAAGTATTTCTGAAAAAAAATATATTGTTCACTGTGTTCTCAGTGTGGCAGAGGAAGCGTCATCCTATAGGATCTCAACAAGGAGCTTCATATAACTAGCTGAGAAAACAGAATTATTTCTGATTAATTCTTCTGATCTGGCAGACTTTCTAAGCTAAGGATGGTTATCTACCTTATAGAACAGCAACTGTGGCTGGATCATATGTGTATTGACAAAAAGAAAAAATAAAGACATGTCTATAATCTGTAGAAAATTTCAAGGTGAACAATTCAAAATTTACATTTCACATATTTTTTTTTACATGTGAAGGACCAGAGCAAGATGTTTTAACAGCACTGTACTCTGTATAATTAAAGACTGATACTTTTTGAGTGAGTGCTTTAAATAACTTGAAATTAACTCAGTACTCAAATTAAAAAATCTATATTCAGAAAAGAAATCAAAGCGAATCAGTAGCTACATAAGAACTGTACATTTGATGAGAAAAGGAAAACTGAGGCACAAAGTATTTACAAAAAATTTACTCACTTTATGTTAAATGTTACTGGAACTTGTCTTTCAGCTGGAAAGCAGACAAAATTATATCAGCCAACATTATGGCCCAGCAAATTTATTAGAAAACTCCTTGTAATAATTTTTTTCAATATTTTTTAAAAGCCTTAAAAGCCCCACCCCAGCACAGTCTCTGAGAAAATGTATATAAAGTGGCTAATATTACAATGTCTTAAAAATATTAGCTTGCTGGACAAATATGTACTTTTGGATAAACAGCACCTGACCTTACAGCAGCCATTTTTCTAAATGTTACAGCCCTACTAGCTTCAATTAAATAAAAATTAAAGCTGAGAAAATATCACAAAAGGGTAATCTAATATTTGATCATTAATGTGCTTATGTAAAGTGATATTTACAACAGCATTTGGAGATTCAGGAAATTTTCCTGAAAAAAAAGAGGTTTAATAACTTCTAGTACACTGAACTTTTGTGTCCTGCATGTCACATTGTGCCCAGAAGCACTGGAAGGGTCATCCAAGACCATCTCCTCAGGCTTGAAGATAAAACTTCCTTAGAGAGATGATTGATGAGGGCATGAAGTGCCAGGACACAGGGAATGGCTGCCAGTGGCAGAGGGCAGGGCTGGATGGGATATTGGGCAGGAATTGTTCCCTGGCAGGGTGGGCAGGCCCTGGCACAGGGTGCCCAGAGCAGCTGTGGCTGCCCCTGGATCCCTGGCAGTGCCCAAGGCCAGGCTGGACACTGGAGACAGTGGGAGGTGTCCCTGCCATGACAGGAGTGGCACTGGGTGGTATTTGAGGTCTCTCCAGCCCAAACTGTTCCATGGTTCTCACGGACCAACCCTTCATCTTCAGGTCAAACAACGTTTCCATTGCTGCATTACACTGGACAAAACCTAACTTAGAACAGGTCTTAACATATAAAAAGACCTTGACATTAGTGAAACAAAGGATTTCAGGGGGTTTTAAGGGGCGTATTTTTTTTTCTTCTTCATAAAAGAGGTTTCCCAGCATTGTAATTGTCAGGAAAATTAATCCACAAACACCAGAGGTTTATGTCCAAAAAGGAGACAGAGGAGTCCTTTTTGCTTTATTCGAATAAAGGGAGTGGCCATGGGACATTTCCCTGGGATCTCTCAAATTCTTGGAGGACGCAGCCTCCTTTTTATCCTATTTTCCCGGCCGCATTTCCCTCTCTCTTTCCCCATTGGCTGAGGTACTTGAGAGGCACAGACTTCCCGGAACGCCTGATACCTGAAATTCCCCTCTAATGTATAACCCTCCCTTTTAACTTTTAATTCTTCTAGAATTTATAGGTTTTCCCCATTGCTTCTTTCATCTTTCAATATCCAAATTCAATTATCAGCAAACCTGCAGTTTGTTTGCAAAGGCAAATATATTTTTTCATTCATTAATCAGTGGAATCCTTCCCATTGTTTATTTTCTTTTTATCTCTCAGTGCTAGTCTCATCTACTAGCAGATCCACAGCTTGTTTGTAAAGACATATCCAACATTCCTCTCATTATCATTTCGTCAATCCTGGGGTGAGCAATACTCAGAACACTTGGAAGTCTCCAGAGCCAGAAATTGCAATCTTCCCTGGATTCATGATTACTGGGAATAACTTCCATGGATTAGCTGGTCATCTTCCAGCTACTGCCATTCAGCATGTCTGTGATCGAAGGGGAAGAACTGCCCGGGAAGCTGGAAACACTGATTGGCACACAGGTAGAGCTGCTGCTGCCCTGCCCATCTCTGCTCTGCTGCCTCCTTCTCAGAGGTGTCCCCTGAGACAGAGCTGCCTGAAGGCCTGGCAGGAGAAAACAGCAAGAAGATAAACAACAACAGAAATGGCTGAAGAACTGTAATGTTTACATGAACTTCATATTCCCTTTGCTCAAATGTACCCCAGCCTCTTCAAGATGCTTTGGGGTTACATCTGCCCCATAAAAAAAGGGTCTTCTAAAACTCAACCATGTTATTTTTGTTACGTATTCCTTAGAATCTTATTCTGATTGAAGATACAGTCCAGTTTCTTGGATGAGAATATTTTTACTTCAAAGTTTTCTAGAAAATATATATTTAATATTATTAAAATGTTTTTAAAAGGTTAAAATTAGCCCATTGTCCCACTGACATCCACATAAATTTCAGAGGTCAATCTTGATCTCTTTGCATGTTGAAGACAAAGATAAACCAACACCTATTTAATGCTTGTACCTCCTAGAGAGTCTGGTGTTCATAATAAACTCAGCAGTTTCTCCCTATTTTATCTTAATTGGTGGGCAGCCAGATGTTGTGTTCTGTTGGAAAACAGCACATGCTGGCAACATGGACATTTGTTTCAGAAATCAACATTCCAATGAGAAGGAAAGAAGCTAATTAGACAGCAAGATATTAATTAGTGAT